>NC_136807.1:23690619-24290619 GCF_951216825.1 Electrona antarctica | reverse complement strand
CAGTGTTGATTTTTATGACATTTTTTTATTTAGATGTAGTAATAGTCTTTTGAATATGTCATCTAAAATGTTTTAGTGTTTGTCTAGTTTTAGAATATCATGTGATTTTAGTCGATTAAAAACACAATGTATGTATTTTGGTTGGCCTTGCGTTGTAATGCTTGATTTTACACTTGGTTGCATGCTGAAAATAGTCGATCTACGAGCTCACAGTCACAACACATCTCAGTGCAACATGTTGTGAGCTTGTAGATCTGCTATTTTCAGAGTGCAACACTCGAGAGCAACAAAGCAATGTCTTTAGTTCTACTGGATCTCTTCTTCACTAGTCCCTCCCTAACATTTGAGTCTAGCTTTTTATCTGTTGACAAAATTGTCAGTCTTAGTCATCGTAGCTTCGTTTTTATGTAGTTTTTATTTAGTTTTATCAGTGAAAAAAGGCAGTCGACAAATATTTTTCATCATAGTTTTAGTCGATGAAATCACTGTGAACACAACGTTGAAAAGTGGTGAAGTGGTCCTTTAATATTTAAGGTTATAATAGCAAAAAACAAACAAGTATGAACAAGTTGAATCAACATGTGAATATCGGTTCATGTCCCGATCCGATGATGTCATCGGTAGGACAAACTCGACCCATGCAGTGCCACGCTATACAATACAAGTGGAATAAATTCTGAAAATAAACATGAGCTAGTTCCAGCCATAGGTTTGATGCATGTGCTCTCTCTAACCTCTGACCCTGGTGTTTTTTGTGTGGCTGTTCTCTCAGTCAGATGCTTGCCGGGGTCGTATTACCACGGAGAGCAGGAGCGCTGTGTCCAGTGCCCACCGGGCACCTTCCAGGAGAGGGAGGGGCAGCTGGCCTGTGACCTTTGCCCCGGCAGCGACGGCCACGGACCCGCCGGAGCACGCAACATCTCGTCCTGTGCAGGTATTTTCAGAGCGCGACCAAGTGTAAAAAAAGGCATTACGACGCCATCAAGGCCTACCAAAAGGTAGGGCTGTCAAACGATTAAACATTTTAATCAGATTAATCACAGTTTCAAAATGATGTATGTATGTATGTATGTAGGTATGTATGTATGTATGTTGTATTTATAACAAAAACGTATGGCAGGATGGTCTCTCACCCCGTTGTCGTGCTATCTGCAGCCTTTTATGGGAATAACCAACTTGTGTTTTTTCCTCATCCAGATAGGGCTAGATAGTGCAGTGTGGATGGGATTAATTTCACAATTTAATTAACTCAGTTAACTCACTCATTTTGACAGCCCTACTAATAATATGACTAATTTCATTAAAAAGATATGATTAAAACTACATAAACTTGCCATCAAAACCAACACTGCTCCGCAGGCCAGTGTCCCACAGGCTCCTCCTCCAGTGACGGGTTCAAGCCGTGCCAGCCGTGCCCAACGGGCAGCTACCAGCCGGACCTGGGACGCACCCTGTGCTTCCCCTGTGGAGGGGGGCTCGGCACCAAGCGAGAGGGCTCCAGCTCCTTCCACGACTGTGAAGTTAAAGGTGACTCATTGTTCATGCATTTATTTGACCATCTTCCTTTAGTTTAAAGTCAACCAGCGTGCTCTATGTGTCTGTCTGCACTCCCCACCCTGCCCTCCCTGACCACTTGAGAGCTTTTAAAAATTAACTAAAAATATACCTTTTAAGAAAATGGTTTTCTTCGTTCTGCTATTTTTGAAAGATTGTGAACAGTTGTGCAAATCTTTGAATATGATATCATTATTATTTCAAACTGTCTGCTAAAGCAGCTATAACTACACCACCTCTCCCCCTCTCATGCAGTAATTGACAATATATAAATTATAAAAATACCAACATTGATGAGGCAGTAACAATATATGGTTTTCTTCATTTCCTGAAAAATGAATATTTGGGAGTTAGGTGGTTTCTCCCCGACAGCAGAGATATATTTAAATTGAACATTTTTTTGACTCAAGTCTTTGCTTCCGGAACAAAATATTTTGGGATGGGGGTCCGCAGCCAAATATACTGTATACTGATATGAAAACGGAGGCGTGCACATGGGTTGGTTAACCGTTTCCAGTGCTAGTTTGATCCGCCCATCTATGCCCAGAAAAGCACAGGGCTTCTTTCAGCGCCATTGCGGTAGATCTAGGTCAATTGAAGCCTATTTTTTTATACTACGCTTACCGCCATTGCCGTTGATTAATGGCAATTGCGCTATTATAGTGCATTCGATCGATCAAGCCATAATGCTACTTACGTTAGCATCGGGTAGCTAGCTGTTGCTGTCACAAGACTCCGTCGCTCATCTTAGATCATCGGCACCATAAGAATCCATTCTATCCAGTTCTTTCAATCGCCTGTATCTCCTATTCCTTGTCCCAGATGGCATTTTGGTCAAAACAACGTTTCTTTGATGGCACAGAGCCGGCGATGAGGAGCCCTCCAGTGCCCCGGTATAGACCATATTGTAAACAACAGTTGAACGAGACCTGTTAAACTTACTAGGATAATACTACTTCCGGTAGTCTGGAAATGTGGCTTTTCAAAATAAGAGCTCGACTGGGAAAAATGCTGGCGTGAATATTAGATCCTAATTTTTCCATAAATGCTAGCGGGCTAAGTGGTAATGTATTGGATAATGTATTGGTTTAACCAGTGTTTTTTGTTTTATAGTCCAGTGTTCTCCAGGACATTACTACAACACTACAGTCCACCGGTGTATCCGCTGCCCACTGGGGACGTACCAGACGGAGTTCAGACAGAACTACTGCATCACCTGCCCGGGGAACACCACCACCGACTTTGACGGGGCCACCAGCGTCTCCCAGTGCAAGAGTGAGTCATTAAATTAATTAATCCATATTTATATAATAATAATTATAATAACTAGAAAACATGTCATAGAAACATTGTGAAAAAGGCCATGAAATTGTGACAGTCAGTCAGTTTTAATTGTGTGTGTGTGTGACAACTCATACACTGAGTTGTCTGTACTCAGATTTGAACCCATGACTTTGTGTCCTGAAGGCGAGAGCCCTACCTACTGAGCTAGAGCTATCCGGACACAATCAGTTGTTGTATTATTAACAGCAAAATCATTCAAGAAGGCAATAAGCAAATATACTTTGAGTACAATTATACCCCAATTGTAGTGGGGTATAATAAATTAACACCACACCTACCATCAGTTCCCAGGACTTCCAGCAAACTTGCAGCACCAAACCAAGCTAATCGTCATACACTGAGTTGGCAGTGCCCAGATTTTAACCCATGAATTTGTGTTCCAAAGGCGGTACATTTGCCTCATGACAAACACCAGGATTTAGGGTCTCTTTTAACACGGCAGGTCAAACAAAATACAAAATAACCCCCCCTCCCCTCTCAAAGAAATGTATTATTTTGTTTGTCTTGTCTCCAAGTCCAAATTATCAAAATAAAAAGCTGGGACAACATTTTGTTGTCACTTAAATGGTTATATTTCACTTAGGGTATAGGCTATTCTCAGATATTCAATATTCATTTTAAAACAAAAAAAACAAAAAAAACTGTATAATTAAGTCGTTCTCAAAGTGGGGTTCAGTGGAAACACCCTTCAACCCTGGTGGAAAAGGGGCCTGAGGATGTGCAAAGGTTGGGTCTCTGAGGTTCCTTGAACTAAATACATAAAGGTTTGAGAACCACCCGGTACAATCCATGCTGTGTTTGTGTTTGTGTGCGTTTATGCGTAGACCGAGAGTGTGGTGGAGAGATGGGAGAATTCACAGGTTACATCGAGTCACCCAACTACCCTGGGAACTACCCTGCCAATGTGGAGTGCATTTGGAACATCAACCCGCCCAGCAAGCGCAAGATCCTCATTGTGGTGCCCGAAATCTTCCTGCCCTCCGAGGATGAGTGTGGAGATGTACTGGTCATGAGGAAGAACTGTGAGTAGAATTCTGAACTGAGTACAGATACATACACATGTGTGTACTCATATTATATGCATATAAATAAATATGTAAAACTTTGATTAAAGGGCAACTGGTTTACATTATCGTCACCTTCCTAAAATGATGTGCTTGCTGCTTGGTCATGCCAAAATCATCTCTTCATGACACAATGTGCTATGGCTACCTGCCTATATCCTTATTGAAAAGACCATGCTGTTCCCACCCCAGTAGTATCAAGTAACAAGACAATGTGACTTAGGTCACCTTCACACCAGAAAGCTTTACTGCGATTAAAACGAATCCTGCTGCACATTGTCGGAAAGTGCGCTTCGTTTGGCAGGTGTGAAGCTTCATTCGAATCCTAATGTGCATCAAAGAACCACATTCTACTCCGCCAAAAAACGGGGGTTTCGCTTCGCTTCAAAACGCAGCAGAGTGCGGATCACTGCAGGTGTGAATGCAATCGCATTAAACATAGGGAGTGAATGTACCATTGTGGGATGAATAAGTTGGTATTTGGCACACGAGAAGGAAGTAGAAGGCATTATTACGCAGCGACGCATAAAGATGACCCGTGGACACACGTCGTCTAATGAAGAGATAGAAGCCCTTATTGCAATATGGCCAGACCATCATATTGCTATATTCTGCAAGTATATGCAGAATATAGCATATGTTGCATATATATATGCCATATTCAGGTTCATATATGTGTATATATAGGAAATATATATAGCTTATGCAATTTTTATTTCCATGTGGGGGGTGCGTCAGCTAGGTCAGGAGGTAACAGGGGGTGCATGGTAAAAAAGGTTTGGGAACCGCTGGTGTACTAGACAGTAGGCTACTCCTATAGTAACCTACCAGGTTTATTTAATGTAGGTAGGCTTTAGTAGGCTAGCCGCTACTTTATAAATGTTTAAAACAAGTTAGTAAAGTTGTAGAAGACATCCGTTATTGCGCACGCACGCACGCACGCACGCACGCACGCACGCACGCACGCACACAATTTGGCCTAAGTCAGGTTTACAATAGGGAATGCAAGGCTGACGTCACGGTAGGCTGTCACGCCTACGTCATTTTGATTGTGATGGCCTACAAGCCCTACATATTAGATCTGCAAGTGTATAAAGTTGGTGTTTGAGTGTCTCTCTCTCTCTTTCTCTCTCTCTAATATCTCACACACGTTATACATTCGCGTTAGCGAGCCGATTCATACTGCAGTATAGGGGCATGGGCGACCCGTTTCCTACCTGCTGCTCCATCTGTCTGTCAACCACCACCTCGGTCATTTAATTATTTAATATCACCGAACTAGCTTGCAACATAAAACCGCTATTTATTTACTGCAGAGAGAACACATATGTTTGCAGTTTGCCTGACGCTTGTCAGTTGTCACTCTTGTGCTTTCTGCTTCTATATTCTGTCTGACTGGGACAGCGACTAGTCTGGGACAGATCAAGTGACTGAGACTCTGAGAGTCATAAAGTCATTATGTCGTAAAAACAATTTCAAAGCGGAGATTTGATTCGGAGAGTCTCTTCATCTGTGATTTACAGCTGGTCATCACGGACGTGCACCTCTCCGTATAGTCCCGTACACTCTCAGTAACCTCAGTAGTTAATTTAACTCTGAGTCAGAGTTAAATGAACACTCGTGTTTTTAGTGTGTAAAAACCTCAATGAGAAGTGCCCTTCTTAGAAAGTCCCTAGTATTATTTGGGTAGGCTATACTATATTTTTATTGTCCATTTTGTCCAAGTGACAAAGCACATAGGGCTCCATTTTTGTCTCAGACTTTACCCACAGCGCGGCCCGCAATTCAGCCGCTGCCCGAAAATTACGAATATAGGAGCTTTCTCTGTCCCTTAATGATATTTTCGTCCCGCGTCACCCGCTATATTTTTTGCCGACACCGTTTTTTGCGCCTAGAGGTGTGGTCATGGGCGTGTTGGCACGCTTTCCCCTAAATTGCTATTTTGGTCACATACATTTGGGAAGTCGATAGTGGAGTTTAAAAGCACCCGTAAGCCGTGCCAAATTAGTTCGGTATAGAGCGGCGCACGGCACGCCGTTAATCTAATCTTCTTGTGTTGTCGGCCAAATTCTTTCAAACATTCAAGGAATGCTTACAGGATATACAATAAGGAGAGGTTTTGAAACCCAAATGAGTCAGCGTTGGTTTTATAGCGTGTTTCTTCTCCCCCCACAGGGTCCGCTACATCCATCACCACCTACGAAACGTGTCAGACGTACGAGCGACCCATCGCTTTCACGGCACGCTCCAGAAGACTGTGGATCAACTTCAAGTCCAATGAGGCCAACAGTGCCCGAGGCTTCCAGATCCCCTATGTCACTTATGATGGTACATATAGCCCAAACATTCACCATATGCACACTCTTGCGTAGAGGGGCCCCTTCCCGTCTTCCTTCACAGGTGTTACCGATGATCCATTCTGGTCAAACAGAGCTGCTATTGTGCATGTGTGTTGGCTCACTGGAAGCACTCTCCTACACCAGTGGTTCTCAAAGTGTCATTGAGTGTGTTCCAAATGGCCCTGTACAGGTGTGACCCTTATGGGTCCATTTGTTTCAATTTGTACACTCTCAGAGTTATATGGGGTCTGGAACACAGCCTTAACTAGAAATGAACAATGAACAAAAAATGAACTATGAACAAAGAAGGTTAACTAAAAACAGGTTTACTTTAGGTGACATAACAGTTCTCTGACCTAGAACAATATTGTGTTGCCTACAGCAACCACACTAATTAGTATCATCGGTAACACAATGAAGGAAGTAGGGAAGCGGGGCCCGGAAGTAGGAAGAGTCCTCTCCAAACGGGCAGCTGTGCATACATGTACCCTATTGTCATTGATGCCAGCTGCTTGTCACTGGAGACAGGATGGTGCTGATTTGTCAAATCAGTCGCTCTTCAAAACTGAAAATGTGCCTGTGTTGCTGTGACTTCACAGAGGACTACGAACAGCTTGTGGAAGACATCGTAAGGGACGGAAGACTCTACGCATCGGAAAACCATCAAGAAATCCTTAAGGTTAGGACTTACCTGTAACCAAATGAAAGGTTTGGGCAGGTACATCTCGATTAGATTATTTTAATTGATTTATTTGATTGATTCCTGTCTGAGGAGAGATTTTTACATTTACGTAAAACAAAAAATAAAAAAATAAAAAAACAGGGGATGAGCGAGTGACGTCAGGAGGACTTCAGTAGTCCTCCTGACGACAGAAGGGCAGATTTATTTTTTTAAAAGAGCTTTAACAGTTTCCCCCCTAATGGGTTTTATTAATAATTCAGCTGTGACATGAACCCTTGAAATATGATTCAATTAATTAATTTGCTTAATCTACGGAAAAGCAGGTGATGTGGCGGCGGTGGATCAGGGGTAGAGTGGCCCGATGGTAACCACAAGGTTGCCAGTTCGAACCCGGGCTCCCCCAGAGTTAGTGTTGAAGTGTCCTTGAGCAAGACACTGCTCCTGATGTGCTGGTTGGTGCCTTGCATGGTTTCCGCCGCCATCGGTGTATGAATGGGTGAATGTAAAGCACCTTGGATATAGGTGCTATATAAATGCACCATTTACCATGTACCATTTATATATTAACGAAAGATTATAAAATTAAATTAAAATTATGACAAATAATGCTGAGATAGTAAAGAATTGCCCCTCTCTCCTCTTTCCTGCCAACAGGATAAAAAGCTGATCAAGACTCTGTTTGACGTTCTCGCCCACCCCAACAACTACTTCAAATACACAACTCGAGAGTCCCACGAGATGCTCCCTCGATCCTTCATCCGCCTCATAAGCAGCAAAGTGTCGGCCTTCCTGCGGCCATACAAGTAACGAACTGACTCCAGGTCAGATTATAACCTAACCCCCGTTCCTCCTGCGACCATACAAGTAACGAACTGACTACAGATCAGATTATAAGCCCTGTTCCTCCGAGTAAGTAATGACCAAACCACCTGTGGAGCAGACTCCAGATCCCCCCCCCCCCCCCCACACACACACACACACACACACACACACACACACACACACACACACACACACACACACACACACACACACACACACACACACACACACACACACACACACACATTTTCATGGGACTTCCAACAAATAAAACAAACTACAGTATAGGTATTGTTGTTGGGCAGAAACCTCTTATCTCCATAATTATTTGAGCTGGCTGGGTAGTTTTTCCGTAAATGAACGCCCTATTTCATCATACAAAAGCATCAAAAGTAGCTTGTCGATCTGCTACTTTTGCTGCTTTTGATTTTGAATCCTGAAAAGTAACAGTTTTGGACACATGAGGTTTCCACCCGACAGAGACTTATATATATATATATATTTCATGGGCTTTGACAAAGGCAATTTCACTATGCAGACTTTATTATGGACGTTGAACTTGCATCTGTGTTTTTGGTTCTTTCTGGTTTGCAGTCCCTCACTCCAGTTGTACTGTATAATACCAGGGGTCTTCAGCAGGGGGGGGGGGGCGGGGTCTGGGACCCCTAGGAGGGTTCCCAGAGTTACTGCGGGGGGCTGCCAAATCTTTTGAGTGATACAAACTTTTTTGTTTTTTTACAAACCACTTGAACCCTAGCATCAATATTCTGGAGGGGAGCATTAGCTGAACATAGCAGATCTACAAGCTCACAGCTCACAGTGGTTTGGTATAGACGGGAAAAAAGGATAAGCTCTAAGTCTGGGAAAAAACAAACATTGAAGACCCCTGCTTTATACTGTAAGTGTGGCTCTGATTTTCTCTTTTCCTGTGTTGAAACTCGTGATGCACAATATTGTTCATTGTCATTGGCTGATTCATTATGTGCAGGTTGAATGCGTTCTAACATTACAAGACATTGACTCTGCAAAGTTGTGTGAACTGATTTGAGCTAATCTCCTTCAGCATGAACACAATTAATAAATAATTACAATTAATAAATAATATTTATTATTATTATTATTACTATTATATTGGTGTTAAGATAAACACTACTGGAAACTGCAATATCGGTATTAATCGGTTATCTTAATTCATGTACCAAAATTCCAATATGGTGCGTCCCTAGTTGAAGCCACAGAAATGGATAGAATCTCATTTTGATTGAACATTAAACATGAACTCTGGTCAACAAACAAGGTAAAATAGTCACATACGAAACTGTCTGCCTTGGTAGACAAGATATTTGATATGATTTTCTTTGCTGGGGTTTAATGTGGTTAATGTCGGACTCCATCCATTTGTGAACTCCCTTCACATCATCGCTCAGATCCACTTCATTCCATTCAAAGTTTTTCTCTGTTTGAGCTCTTAGAGCTATATAATTTACTAAAGGTTATTACTGTTAAAACAGTTAATCCACCGTTTTGTCTTCTGTCCAGATTGTACTTTTGTTTACCAACCTTCTCTCCTATCTTCTTACTTCGTACTTTTTTTTTTCACGTATACACCGGTACCATCACCATAATCATTTATTCCTGACGATTTGACAGGAATGTAATACTCTGAGAGACACAGACAGAGATGGGAGAGAATCTGTGGGTCATTTCCTCAGAGAGAGACAGAATCTGCATGTGGGTCATTTCCTCAGAGAGAGACAGAGAAAAAATGTCTTTAAGGGACATTTATGTTTGCTGCTTCTTTTTTTTTTAAAGGTCACTTTAATTATTCAATCTCATGTCTTTCTGATGTGTCCTGTGCGCTATACGATGTTAGTGTTAGGTTTAACAGAACAAGACATGAAATACTTTACCGACAGCTCTTTATATACAGGAAGTTGATCAACTCACAATTTACCGTTGCTATGGACGGACGGTTTTGTTTTGTTTTCTTCTGTTTTTCTTTGTAAATACAAGTAGACGAGGGTTGAATAGTTTAATCCTAATTTTAGCTGGAGAAGAACTCCAAAATTCCTTTTCGGCCCATGATACCATGATACCATGTTTCTTGTCCAAAGACGCTTGAGCCCCTTCTTGCACAGTAAAAAATAGGATAATTCACTCCCAACATGTCTTTTCCCCCACTATCATTTACTCACCTTGATTTCATGGAGATTTCATTTTAGTTTTTGTTGTATTCTTCCAATATTCCAATGTTTAATTAATTTAGGAGTGAATAGGAAGCCAAATTTAGCACTCAGCAGTATGATTTATTAATTTTATTTTATTTAAATTAATCAAATGCAATTTTGTCCAATCTGTATGGTATTGTATTCATACATATCAAATACAATATACATTATACAATTGCATCCTGTTCTCTTCAATTCATCAAATATTTGAATTACAGTATGGTTCAGAAATGTGAGTGACAAAAACTAAAACACGAATTTGAGGCTTCATGAGGGGAGTAAATTATATCGGGGGGAGAAATATTATTTTTGGGGGGACGTGAACTATCCATTTATGTGTTAATGTAACTCAGGAGTTTTACAAATGGAACCAAATGGATTTGGTTCCATTTACACAGCCGTTCAGAGTTACTGAACGCCTATAGGATTTCCAATGTGTTTAAATGCCCCAGTTACATTCTGTCCCACTCTAATGAGACCAGCTCTTCCAAAGACTGTCCCCCAGGACAGGCCAACATTCTTATAGTGCACTAGATGTAGAGCCTGTCACTTCCACCTTCCTCATACAAGTGCAATGAATTCATGGAACATTCCTTCATCTCTGTTATTGTGTGTGTGTGTGTGTGTGTGGGGGGGGGGTCTTGTGAAGACATTTCAGAGGGCATCGCTTTGCCCAACTTATTTATGTTCAAAATGGGTAGAAATTGTACGCTAAGGACTTTTTTATTCTCTCTCGCCAGAAAATATAGGGATATATATAAAAAGGGAACAATTGAGATGTCAAGAAAATGTTTTGAATTTGAAAACCGTGACCAAAACAGGGTAAGTTCATGTAAAATGTACACAAATGTACATTTCATTGTACCAAATGTTCAAATAGATAATGTTGCCACCATGCATTGCAATCAAATTACTGACAATTGCATTGTCGATGTAAAGCTAATGACAATGATAAAAGCCTATTACTTTTAGTGTGCCCCAACCCTTGCAAATGAATTATAAAAAACATAAAAGAAAATAGTCTCAACTCCAATATTACATTTGTCCTCCAGGGAACATTTCCCCCACTTGTTTAGTAAATAATTATTAGTGTATAGTAAGCTATATTTAGTTAAAAACACTTGATGTTTAGGATGGCACAGGGACTTGGACCATAATGTCTGGAAGGAACTAGCATGCTACGTCCTGTGGCCTGTGAGGCACCAGTGGTGGAAAACTCACTAAATCTCACATTGACTCAAACTTGTTTTTTAATTCATGCTGCTGGTCACATTGTTTTTTTTCCCACATCTCAACAACTCACCCATAGTGCATTTAGGCATCAAAGAGCAACAGTGTTAGCCTGGCTCCAGCCTCTGAATCGCTTGCCTCGCATTCATTGCATAGACTGTAAAAATAATATCGATATTGGTTTCTATGGACAATTTTGAAGCCTTTTTTTGGCGAATTCAAATCTGCCATCTTTGAACTTCCGATCCCAAATAGAAACCGGAAACAACTGCTAGCTGCAACCGCAGCAAGGGGCGGGTCTACACTCGGTAGAACCAGTATCCCTAGAAACAACACTTTGTACTTTATCATTAATTTAAGAGAACATGCGATCATAATTTACTAAATGCATATCATGGTAATTGAAAGAAGATTTAAACTAGCAAATGAAAGCCTAAAGATTGTTTGACAATGTTTATTAAGGTAATAATATCAATTAAGTGGCTAAATGAACGATACTAGCCAATTACCGAAGATTTCCATTTTGGCCACGTCTCCATCTCAGAAAACGGCTGTACTGAGAGGGCTTTCAGACAAAATGAACATTTCAGGCCGAGTGTCAGGCTTACAACACAATATGTTGCTCATCGTCATGTGGACATGACCCAGTGTAACCCTTTCCACCCCATATCCCGATCTATGTCTTTGTTTTGAATTGTTGCCTTTTTTTTTCCAACAAGAGTTTGCTATGATGTATCATAGGGTTGATAATGATATTTGCACTTGAATTGTTATTGCTCATGTATAAAGAAATGTCTGGATTTTGTATTGTCTTTTAAAAAAAAATGAATGGAATTTGGTGTTCTTTAATTTCTTGTAACTTGTTTGTTCATGAGATGCTCACTCACTGTTTTAGTCTATAGGTGATACACGTTTAACATTATCAACTGTAAACACTATGTACAGAGGTGAAAGAAACAAGCGTGTGTACTTGTTTACTGCCCAAAAACACGTATCAAAAATAAACATGCTGTACTTCAAAGAAGTCTTCTCAGTTGTCCTTTTACCTCATGTTCTTTCCAGAGATGTGCCAGGTAGCAACATTTGACTGGACCGGATCCAGGCCAGATGTATGCCAAAATCTTGTCCTCATGTGTATAACTGAACCGGCCCACTGTAATTTTGCACAATGGGTTAATCCAGACCAGACAGTATGGAGCCACATTATAGGTCCAGAACAGTTTCGGGTCGGAGCTGGCTCAGGTTAGTAAAATAAATCAAGGTTTGTGCCTTGTTTTGCCAAACCGTTTGGCACAGATACGCAAGCCAGATCTTACAGTCAGACCAGCACTGAAACAGATGTGACCCAAACTTGTAAAAAGACACTTTCAGATCCAATGTATATACTTAAACATGTCTGCTAAAAACGTTTCTATCTATAATGGCCCCTACAGACTGTACACGTTTTTCATGATTTTCTTTAAAAAAAAATCATCAAAAATCATGAAAAGCAACTTAGTAGTATACTATAGTATAGTGCCTCTGAGACCTTAGCATACTATACTAGTATACTAGTATACTATACTAATACTATACTACAGTATACTAGTATACTACAACAGGGGTTGACACTAAGGTCTCAGAGGCACTTGTCTGTCGGGCAAGTACAGGTTATGTTCTACTTGCCCTCAGGTCATGGTCACTAGCTTCAGGTTCAGGTTAATGTATTTGTTTGTCCCCGAGGGGCGATTTGGTTTACAGCAAGGCATAACACAGGCAGATAACATGAATCACATAAAACACAGTAAAAAAAGCACATGGTACACAATAAAACAGGATGGCAGTTCAAGGTATCAGTGTAGTATTGAAATTCATAACATTTTCAGAAACAACAAGTTACCTCCTCCTCCTATCGGCATTTAGAGCCTGGATAGACACCGGCACGAAGGAGAACTTATTATTATTTTATAATATATATAATATATAATTTTATTATTATTAGCAATAGGAGAACCTATTGCTTTTGGCCCGTGGAACTTTTAGGCGAAGGCCAGAAGGAAGCAGCTTGAACTCAGAGCTGAGGGGATGGGAGTTGTCCGTAGCACCTGTTTTTTAAATACTTGATCTGGACTACTGAAATAAACTCCAGCAATCTTTGAGGCCGTTTTCACAATCCTACCAAGGTGATTTTTGTCCTTTATGTTTAGGTTTCCATACCAACAAATGATGGAGAAGGAGATAACTGACTCAATAAAAGCACTGTAGAACAGTTTCATTAGGGATTTGTCAACCTGAAATTTGGCAAGCTGCCTCAAACAAAAGAGGCGTTGTTGGCCTTTCTTGCACAGCATAGATGAAAAATCTATGAAGAGCAGCCTGGCGTGCTTCTTACTACCTTCTAAATGTTTATAGAGAAGGTTAAGTAAGGTAGATGAGGCGTCTTGAACTTGCCTGAGTAAACCCACTCCCCCTGCTGGACAATTATAAAAAGTGTGAATGGAGTTTTTAGGTGAAAGTGATTTTTTTGACGTGCCATAGAGCTGCCATTGAGCCCCATTATAAATTTCTCAAATTTGAAAACACTATATTTCTAAAACTATGAAACATTTCAAAGATTCCTTTTCAGGCAAACATGTCCACCGTAAGATGAACCTAAATAGGTTTGAATGGGGTTTCTAGGTGTAAGTATGTAGGACTAGTACTGTAGCATGCCAAAGTTTGTGCTATTGCCATTGAGAATGCATTGGGCGTTTAAATTAAATAACTCAAAAACTACAAAACATTTCAAAGTAAAAAAGTTCCAGCATGTGTGCCCACAGTAAGCTGAATTATAAAAAGTGTGAATGGAGTTTCTAGGTGAAAGTGATTTTTTGACGTGCCATAGAGCTGCCATTGAGCCCCATTATAAATTTCTCAAATTTGAAAGCACTATATTTCTAAAACTATGAAACATTTCAAAGATTCCTTTAGGTTTGAATGGGGTTTCTAGGTGTAAGTATGTAGGACTAGTAGCATGCCAAAGTTTGTGCTATTGCCATTGGGAATGCATTGGGCGTTTAAGTTAAATAACTCAGAAACTACAAAACATTTCAAAGTAAAAAGTTCCAGCATGTGTCTCCACAGTAAGCTGAATTATAAAAAGTGTGAATGGAGTTTCTAGGTGAAAGTGCTTTTTTGACGTGCCAATATCTGCCATTGACCCCCATTCTGAATTTCTCAAATTTAAAAGCACTATATTTCTAAAACTATGAAACATTTCAAAGATTCCTTTTCAGGCAAACATGTCCACCGTAAGATTAACCTAAATAGGTTTGAATGGGGTTTCTAGGTGTAAGTATGTAGGACTAGTAGCATGCCAAAGTTTGTGCTATTGCCATTGGGAATGCATTGGGCGTTTAACTTAAATAACTCAGAAACTACAAAACTTTTCAAAGTAAAAAGTTCCAGCATGTGTCTCCACAGTAAGCTGAATTATAAAACGTGTGAATGGAGTTTCTAGGTGAAAGTGATTTTTTGACGTGCCAATATCTGCCATTGAGCCCCATTGTAAATGTCTCAAATTTGAAAGCACGATATTTCTAAAACGATAAAACATTTCAAAGATTCCTTTTCAGGCAAACATGTCCACCGTAAGATGAACCTAAATAGGTGTGAATGCGGTTTCTAGGTGTAAGTATGTAGGACTAGTAGCATGCCAAAGTTTGTGCTATTGCCATTGGGAATGCATTGGGCGTTTAAGTTAAATAACTCAGAAACTACAAATCATTTCAAAGTAAAAAGTTCCAGCATGTGTCTCCACAGTAAGCTGAATTATAAAAAGTGTGAATGGAGTTTCTAAGTGAAAGTGCTTTTTTGACGTGCCAATATCTGCCATTGAGCCCCATTGTAAATGTCTCAAATTTGAAAGCACTATATTTCTAAAACGATGAAACATTTCAAAGATTCCTTTTCAGGCAAACATGTCCACCATAAGATGAACCTAAATAGGTTTGAATGGGGTTTCTAGGTGTAAGTATGTAGGACTAGTAGCATGCCAAAGTTTGTGCTATTGCCATTGGGAATGCATTGGGCGTTTAAGTTAAATAAACTACAAAACATTTCAAAGTAAAACATTCCAGCATGTGTCTCCACAGAAAGCTGAATTATAAAAAGTGTGAATGGAGTTTCTAGGTGAAAGTGCTTTTTTGACGTGCCAATATCTGCCATTGAGCCCCATTGTAATCTTCCGCCGTAGTCTGAAAACCCACCTTTTCAGACTCCATCATGGCCCATAGCACTTACCCTACCCCCCTTAGACAGCACTTCTTAGACTTATATAGCATTTGAAACAGATTTATAGCATGTCATGTAGACAGCACAATAAGTGCATTGTATGTAGTCATAGCACTTCATAGTATATATGTACAGCATAGTATAGCATATATGTATAGTTTATATGTATAGTGTCATTATATAGATATGTTCTAGTTATAGTTTATATGTATAGTGTCATTATATAGATATGTTCTAGTCACGTTCTTAGCTTACGCATGTTTCGCGATAAATGCATTTTACATATGTGATGTATTCCCATGCTTTTTGTTCTTGCTTAATGTAAGTCGCTCTAGATTAAGAGCGTCTGCTAAATGCCTAAATTGTAAATTGTAATTGTAAATGTCTCAAATTTGAAAGCCCTATATTTCTAAAATGATGAAACATTTCAAAGATTCCTTTTCAGGCAAAGATGTCCACCGTAAGATGAACCTAAATAGGTTTGAATGGGGTTTCTAGGTGTAAGTATGTAGGACTAGTAGCATGCCAAAGTGTGTGCTATTGCCATTGAGAATGCATTGGGCGTTTAAGTTAAATAACTCAGAAACTACAAAACATTTAAAAGTAAAAAGTTCCAGCATGTGTCTCCACAGTAAGCTGAATTATAAAACGTGTGAATGGAGTTTCTAGGTGAAAGTTTTTTTGACGTGCCACTATCTGCCATTATAATTTTCTCACATTTAAAGCACTATATTTCTAAATCGATGAAACATTTCAAAGATTCCTTTTCAGGCAAACATGTCCACCGTAAGATGAACCTAAATAGGTTTGAATGGGGTTTCTAGGTGTAAGTATGTAGGACTAGTAGCATGCCAAAGTTAGAATTTTTTTTCAGACGGCATACTATAGCATGTCGTTTTTCGTGATTTTGGACTATTTGAAAAAAAGATGAAAATCATGAAAAAACGACATACTATAGTTCATGGCTTCGGACGGCATACTATAGCATGTCGTTTTTCATGATTTTGGAGGATTTGAAAAAAAGATGAAAATCATGAAAAAACGACATACTATAGTTCATGGCTTCGGAAGTCACACCATCACTTAATGTGGCCCTCAGGTTAATATCAGAATAGTGATATAGTATTGATTTCAGCTCTTACAATTTCAAACATACAAACATGACCCGCTTTTCTATGTCCAATGTGTTTGGATTTAGTTCATAACGTTAACATAACTATAACTAAATTAATTTGAAGTTAAATAAAAAGGTTATTTTTCAGGATTCCGATAAAAATAAATGGGCAATTTTTTTCAGGATTTCAATTCAAATATAGCAAAAATAGCCGATCTATAGTAGATCGGCTATTTTTGCTACGACGGTAATATGCAACGTGGCCCTCTGGAGTGAGTGTGGAAATATAGTGGCCCTCTGGAGTGAGTGTGGAAATATAGTGGCCCTCTGGAGTGAGTGTGGAAATATATAGTGGCCCTCTGGAGTGAGTGTGGAAATATAGTGGCCCTCTGGAGTGAGTGTGGAAATATAGTGGCCCACCCCTGGTCTAGAGGTTAGAATCCAACGCTGTGCAAACGGCACACTGGTGTTCAGGAGGAGGAAGCCGGATGGGGAGGAAGAGTTTTGTCACTGCACATAATATCTCTGTCTGCACGTCACTGCATACTGTGGGTTCCACATAATATCTCTGTCTGCACGTCACTGCATACTGTGGGTTCCACATAATATCTCTGTCTGCACGTCACTGCATACTGTGGGTTCCACATAATATCTCTGTCTGCACGTCACTGCATACTGTGGGTTCCACATAATATCTCTGTCTGCACGTCACTGCATACTGTGGGTTCCACATAATATCTCTGTCTGCACGTCACTGCATACTGTGGGTTCCACATAATATCTCTGTCTGCATAGTTTTACATTTTTGATTAATTCATTAATTAAGCTTAGATGTAGAACAATGGTTCTCAACCAGTGGTCCTTGAGGGGGTTCCACCGGGTCCCCAGCTAAATGATGGAGAGTTGGTAACCAAATGGACCCTTATAGATCTTTAAATCTTGAGGGTGTAAAATGAATTCATTTTCAGGGCAAGACTCCATTTGAAAAGATATGGCAGGGCTCTAGCAGTGATTCTCATCATTTTCAGTTTGACATGCATAGGATACTGACCCCCATTTAATGCCATTACATCTGGGAGTGGGACCTCAATTTATTATAACTTTTATTTATTTATTTTTATATTGTAAAATCAATGTCAACTTAACTCTGCGAGAGAGAGTACAAATGGAACCAAATGGACCTGTTATGGTCCATTTGGTTCCATTTGTACTCTCTCTGAGTGCCAAAAGCCCTTGAATATGATTAAGGATTACTGTCATTATGGTAATCTCACACTTCATATTGCATGCACCATAGGGGAGAACGGGGTAAGATGAGCCAGCGTTTAAGTTGAACCACCCCCTTTATCTAGAAAACTAGAACCCTGTGTTGCCATGTGACCTTAAATATAGTAAGCATCCATAATTTACACCTGGCTGTGGGAAGCACATGGGGAAAGTAGAAAACATTCTTTTACACAAAAAACTGTCTTTTGTCGGTCAAAGTAAAATTTCGACACATCATGTAAAATGACTGTTATACAAAGCAAAATGTACCTAGGTCTAAAATGTAATACCATACACGTTGATGATTTGCCAATGGATAGAACCATGTGAATCATTTAGCAATTTAATTGTCTGAAGTAGCATATTCTAGTCATAGTTTTCTAAAATGGTGGATATGGGTAAGATGAGCCAATGTCCGGGGGTAAATTGAGTCAATGGGAATCGCTGCAATGAAGTTTGCAATGTTGTATTAACAATATTGCAAATATAAGGTTCTGAATAACAAACTTTATTGAATTGTCTTAATATTGTTAGAATAATAAATAAACAAATAAATAAGACTATTTGCAAAAGGTTATTATTATTATTATTATTATTATTGATAAGTGAATACATTATCCGTTCAAGTTTAAGCTTTTAACAATAAAATGTGGTTCGACTTGCCCCTTGACTTGGATCAACTTACCCCTTACCTGGGGCAAATTGAGCCACGTGACCATATTTTCATGGCCCTTTTTCATAGATGCTTACTCATCATTTCAATTGATAGAAGACATCCTGAAATATGGGTAGATCATTAGATTTTACTGCCATCTCATTTTGCCTTGCTTCCAGGACAACTTAAGCAAAAAGTGGTTCATCTTACCCCGTTCTCCCCTACCTACTTTCATTAACCCTTTTTTGTATTATTCCGGGGGCCACAAGGGGGCGCCTCTATCACACTAAAACCACATCATGTTTTTATGATTTCCCTGATATGACAGCGATATGTTTCTGTAGTTTGTGGTCCAAAGTTATCCAAAATACAGGCCCCTGTTTTTTTGTTTTTTTGAGTGGTGCAACCACTCCAAGGAACAGCAATGTCTGTCCGTCCCTATGTCTGTATGTATGTTTAGCTAGAAACAGAGAGAGAGTGTTGCACTATGAAAAGGAAGGGTTGTCCGCACACTGTGTGTCTGCTCCCAGGAAAACCATGGTTTTATTTAGGTACAACCTTTCGACCCTTACGGGTCTTCATCAGGTATGAGTACAAAACATCAAGCAGGCGTATTATATACAACAGCATATGGGCAGGTCAACAAGGAACAAGCTCTATTGCAATGAAGGGAATCAAGCAAGACACGCCCACCGCATCTAATGATGTGGCTGCAATTAGCATAAAGGGCATACTCTGATTATATTAAAAATAGTGGCACTAGGGCCACCTCTTTAGAATAGGGAAGTGTAGTGGTGCAGACAAAATTAATAATAAGCTGCAAACCAGTAAAAACATTGCAAATAATAATAAAAATACTGCCTACAAGAGGAGACCATAATACAATAGCAACACAATAGTAAGGTACTGCAATTACAGTACAAAATAATGAGGACAGCAAAAATGGCAAGATAAACAGTGTACACAAACAAAGTTAAAATAATGAAAAATAAAGAATTATCCCAGAAATGGTTTGACATCAAATTCCTCATTCAGCCCTTGAGGAGCCATAGTGTTGAGTAATAGTATATACATATAAAAAAGCTTCACGTTGAAGTAGTCACCACCGCGAGGGGGGTCTCTCCACCTTCTCTATACCCCAGTAACTTAAAGAGGAAATATTGTGACCCATCTTTTAAAAAATGTGACTGGATTGCGCTCGTCGCCACATCTGATATTACTTATCCTATGTTCACTGATACGTGTGATTTCGTCGACTAAAACTAAGACGAAAATGTTCGTCGACTACCTTTTTCCACTGACGAAAACTAAATGGAAACTAAATAAAAACTAAGCTATGATGACTAAAACTAAGACTAAATATACTGACAATTACGTAAAAAAATAAAAATTAGACTAAAATGTTAGGAAGGGACTAGTGGACAAGAGATCCAGTATAAGTCATTTTACAATTAGTTGCATGCTGAAAATAGACGATCTACAAGCTCACAAGTTGTGGGCTTGTAGATCGGCTATTTTCAGCAAGTGAGGAAAAAGGTCATTATGACGGCATCACGGCCCACCTAAATAAATTTTGTTCGACTAAATCAACTGTAGAGTTAGTTATATATTAGACTATAACACTATAAAACATTCCAGGTGACTAAAATGTGACTAAAACTACATGAAAACTATAAGAGACTATGACTACAATTAAATTAGCTGTCAAAAACAACACATTTCTGGCCACTTTAAATTACTATCTTTGAGAATCTTTGAGAATTATTAGTGAGGACCTATTATATGAAGATAGGTTGAAAAGTGGTGAAGTGGTCCTTTAACAAACTGATTTGGACCAAACCCAGTTTCATCACAAACACTTTATTGATCTATCTGTCTGTGGTGTTAAAATGGAACAGATGGCTGTTATTCATTGATTACATGTTACATTACATAGTCTCCCCTTTATCTGAATAATGGAAATATGAATTATCCTCTTGAACCCCAGCATGACTATTATGGGGGGAATATTTCCCAAAATAGCAGATCTACAAGCTCATTGTCTATTTGAAACCCCCCACCCTCACCCCCCCACAGGCGGGTGGTAGCTCCAGGCACCACAAAGGGTTAATCAGGTGCTGCACATACACAACTATTACTAGTTAATGCATATCTCTAGAAAACTATTTCACAAATCCAATAGGCTTCAAACCCACATGCAGCGTCGTACCATCCTCCATTATACGACCAAGCACAGTCTGTCTCACCGTCATCAGGTGGGATGACGGTGGGGCCCAGATGACGAGGCGCCCAGTACCTGTAGAAGTAGAAACATTAATACATTACAATACCTTCACAACAAGGATTTCATCTGAATGTTTAGTTTTTTTTAATCATGACTTCA
Source organism: Electrona antarctica (assembly GCF_951216825.1). Taxonomy (NCBI): domain Eukaryota; kingdom Metazoa; phylum Chordata; class Actinopteri; order Myctophiformes; family Myctophidae; genus Electrona; species Electrona antarctica. Next base: position 24,269,687 of record NC_136807.1, on the reverse strand, counting down.
AATTATATTACATTATATATTTACGTACAAATTAACTGGACAATGAAATAGACAACGGATACAGAGTAACTGTTGTATTATAGCCTTTGATTCCATTTAGAAATAAATATGAAGAGGAAATAATGTGAAATGTAGTTTGCTGACAATAAATGTAGTTAAAATGTTTTCTTTAACCCATTCTGGACGGGAATCCCTTTTGGGGTTCTGTACAGTATGTACAGTATTAAATAAATGTGATGCTGCTATATAAATATTTGTTTTTCAGAAAACTTAGGTCAGTATTTAGAAGGCGTTTTTAGAATCGGCCTCAGTAGAATAATGAAGGTAAAGTCTTACGTTGTGGTCAGTGGTGTTCCATCCACCCACTTCCACACTCCTTCTGTCTCTCTGTCGGTCAATCCAAACCACGGCCACTTGTTTCCGTCAACGACGAGTCTGTCAACAAAGTCCTGGACAGACAAGCAGCTGGTTACTGAAGTACAATGTGTACAATACTAGATGTGTGTCTCAACTAGATGTACACTTAATACAGCACACACACACACACACACACACACACACACACACACACACACACACACACACACACACACACACACACACACACACACACACACACACACACACACACACACACACACACACACTGCACCTGCTTCTCTCTGCTCTTTATGGTCATCAGGTCAGATTGTCTGGCTGTACAGAATGCTCTGCTGTCCTCCCAGGTCTTCTTCTTCTCAGTAGAGTAGTAGTAACACACACCATCACCAAATGTAAATCCATGTGATTCTAACAACAAAATATAATGTTAGACACTGTTTTTGTTCTCAGATTAATGACAAAATGCTGAACAACATGATATAAGAATGTATAAAAACAGTGATGTCTCACTGACCACAATAAATCCTCTTCAGTTCGGTCAGGTTGTCATGTCTGGTCAGTAACTCCAGTAACTCATAACTGGTCTTCCACTGGTCTCTCTGAACAGTCATGTCGTTAAGTCTGGTCTGACACTGGCCTCTCTGTTCAGTCATGTTGGTAAGTCTGGTCTCTAACTTGTCAAAATGGTCAGTCCGTTCGGTCAGGTTGTCATGTCTGGTCTTCCACTGGTCTCTCTGTTTAGTCATGGTGTTAAGTCTGGTCAGTAACTGGCCTCTCTGTTCAGTCATGTTAAGTCTGGTCTCTAACTTGTCAAAATGGTCAGTCCGTTCGGTCAGGTTGTCATGTCTGGTCTTCCACTGGTCTCTCTGTTTAGTCAGGTCCAAATCTGCAAGAAGGAAAATCAACAAACTGATTAGGTTTACATCCAACTTTATTGCATTTGACAATGAGACAAATAGAGGTGTCCGGTTGCCACAGGGGTGAAGTTCTAGCGTTTGTCATTGTAAAATATCTATGTGTCCACAAGGACAGACAGTTAACAGTTTAAGGGCCCCAGACGGAGATCACCGTCAAGTTCACAGACAGGACCAGGTCCTAAAGGTCCACACTGCAGTCCTTTATTTTGGTGTTGTCGGACAAATGTCTATAATTTGGGCGGTATTATGCTCTGCGTCAATCCACTCCTAAAGGTCATGTTGTGACTAAGGTCATTACACACTGGCGAATTAGCGACGCGATTTATTCGTGCGAATAATTCGCCTTTTTTTAAAACCAATTGAAGTCAATGCAAGCTTCCACATCAGTGGCGAATGTGCGAAAATGCGACCGTTTTCGCTCTTTATTTGTTCGCTCCGGTGTCGAATTTTGCAGACATTCGCAGGCGAACTGCAACACCTCTGACCAATCAGAATGCAGCCCAAACTGCGTTCCGTACAATAGCTGTCAACAGAGCAGCAGCCGGTCCGGCTACGCAGGTCGGGATAGCACAGCAGCACACACTGTGTACCCCTCCTGTTGGGTGTGCGTGCGTGCGTGCGTGCGTGCGTGCGTGCGTGCGTGCGTGCGTGCGTGCGTGCGTGCGTGCGGACATGACACATGCATGTGTCATGTCCGCACGCACGCACGCACGCACGCACGCACGCACGCACGCACGCACGCACACACGCACGCACGCACGCACGCCCGTTGCTGGTGTGCTAACAGCAGCGAGCAACGGGCTCCGCCAAACTTTGGTCTGTATGTAGGGTGGTCTCAGGTAAAGTGGGCCATCAGGTAAAATGAGCCAGCTATAAGGTTTCTGCCTCCTAGACCTTTGAGTTTTAACAGCCAATGCTGCACATGTGTCTTGACACAGCTGTACTTGACAAAACAATTGATTTGATTGGTCTATTTTTTATGGTGGGACCATGGCAGCCATTTTCCAAAATGGCCTCCACCTGCTGTTATTTTACAAATTCAGGTTCTAGACCACCTAGGCTCTTCATTCTGGTACAGTGCAGCAGATAACCAAAACAATCGTTCAGTTTGTGATAAAAGCATGAAATGTGGTACACATATAGCCAAAGGCATCCCAAAAATAATTTGATGTGGAAGCATCATGGATTTTCAACATGGCACCCATGGCAGCCATTTTTCAAAATGGCCACCAGCAACAATTGTTTTCTTATGAATGATGGATATAATATGATATTTCAGACTCATATATAATATTTGGTAAGTGCCTTTTGCATGATTGAAAATTGTCATTGAATTTTCAAGATGGCCACCAGCAACAACTGTTTTCTTATGAATGATGGATATAATATGATATTTGAGACTCATTTACCATATATAGTACTTGGTAAGTGTCTTTTGCATAATTGAAAATTGTCATTGAATATTCAAGATGGCCGCCATTTTTCAAGATGGCAGCCATCACTTGTCTGATATGGGTGATCTCGGTGTCAAATCAGTAATTTTTTATGATCCTGAATTCAATTTTTGAACTTTGGAATTGGCCAGAAGCTTCCTTCTACCTCACAACTGAATATCAACAGGGCATATGTATAAGCTCAGAAGCCCATACAGCCCACGCAGTCTTTTTCCCGTGGCCAACATGCTTGACAGTGTCACAACCCGTCAATGCATGGAACACTGGTAGTTTGTGTGCTTTCTCCTGCCATAGCCCTGCTGCAATTTAATGGGCTGCTAAGTATCAGAAATTGCTTATGGTGCTGACAATGTGTCTATGTTCATGACTATGGCGCTATCTCTACGGTAATGACTAGTGCTGTGTGCCGACTCTACGGTAATGACTATGGTGCTGACTCTATGGTATACTGACTATGGTGCCGACTCTGGTGACTCTATGGTATACTGACTATGGTGCTGACTCATATGGTACTGACTCTGGTGCTGATGTGGTACTGACTCTATGGTAAGGAGTCAAGGACTATAGTGCTGACTCTATGGTACTATGGTAAGGACTATGGTACCGACTATGTGGTACAGACTATGGTACTGACTCTATGGTATAAGTGGTACATGTATATTGCGCCTTTATCCAAGACGTTTTACAGAGATTGTGCTACATTCACCTATTCACACACACATTCATACACCAATGCCGGAGGAATCCATGCAAGAACCTGCTCATCGGGAGCAATTTGCGGTTCAGTGTCTTGCTCAAGGACACTTCGACATTGACTTTTGGGGGAGCCCAAAATGGCCCAAAATGGCGTCCCCCTTGGCGATGCACGTCCCTGCCAGGGATGAATGTCAACATAAACAGAGGAAATGCCAACAGAAATAGTAGAACAAAACCAAAATACAGCCAGAGTGATGTCTTTCTGCAAAGAAACACCCCAGAACAATAATATACTTAATAGAGGGAAATTATGGCTAAATTATTTATATATCTGTCGTGGTTAGAAGAAACCATGAGTTTGTATTTCTAGCTCATCTGGTTCAGAATTTAGAGCCAAACCTATTTCTGGGTGCTAGTATTGTGGTGGCCATATTGGATATCATGGAAACTTGCAATACAAAAAATGTTTGTATTCATATCATTGATCAACCTGAGAAGTTTCGTGGAAATATCTCTCAGTTTAAAATGTTGCCCTATTCACCCCCCATTATAACTAATAGGGGCTAATATTGGGGCGGCCATATTGGATTTCATGGAAACTTGCAATACAAAAAATGTTCGTATTCATATCATTGATCAACCTGAGAAGTTTTGTGGAAATATCTCTCAGTTTAAAATGTTGCACTATTCACCCCCCATTATAACTAATAGGGGCTAATATTGGGGCGGCCATATTGGATTTCATGGAAACTTGCAATACAAAGAATGTTCGTATTCATATCATTGATCAACCTGAGAAGTTTCGTGGAAATATCTCTCAGTTAAAAATGTTGCCCTATTCACCCCCCATTATAACTAATGGGGGCTAATATTGGGGCGGCCATATTGGATTTCATGGAAACTTGCAATACATTTTTTTTTCGTATTCATATCATTGATCAACCCGAGAAGTTTCGTGGAAATATCTCTCAGTTTAAAATTTTGCCCTATTCACCCCCCATTATAACTAATAGGGGCTAATATTGGGGCGGCCATATTGGATTTCATGGAAACTTGCAATACAAAAAATGTTCGTATTCATATCATTGATCAACCTGAGAAGTTTTGTGGAAATATCTCTCAGTTTAAAATGTTGCACTATTCACCCCCCATTATAACTAATAGGGGCTAATATTGGGGCGGCCATATTGGATTTCATGGAAACTTGCAATACATTTTTTTTCCGTATTCATATCATTGATCAACCCGAGAAGTTTCGTGGGAATATATCTCAGTTTAAAATGTTGCCCTATTCACCCCCCATTATAACTAATAGGGGCTAATATTGGGGTGGCCATATTGGATTTCATGGAAACTTGCAATACAAAACATTTTCGTATTCATATCATTGATCAACCTGAGAAGTTTCGTGGAAATATCTCTCAGTTAAAAATGTTGCCCTATTCACCCCCCATTATAACTAATGGGGGCTAATATTGGATTTCATGGAAACTTGCAATACATTTTTTTTTCGTATTCATATCATTGATCAACCCGAGAAGTTTCGTGGAAATATCTCTCAGTTTAAAATGTTGCCCTATTCACCCCCCATTATAACTAATAGGGGCTAATATTGGGGTGGCCATATTGGATTTCATGGAAACTTGCAATACAAAACATTTTCGTATTCATATCATTGATCAACCTGTGAAGTTTCGTGGAAATATCTCACCCCCCATTATAACTAATAGCGGCTAATATTGGAGCGGCCATATTGGACTTTCGCCCAACAATTGACCAGGTTATCCATATAGGTTGTGATCCTAGTGGGTCATAGATATTATTTCTGGTGGACACATTTGTATGTTATGACAAATGCAGGTCAACCCCCGAGTTATTAGTGCAGCCACACCCGGCAGCCAGCAAAAACTAGAGTTCTCAATGGACCCAAAAATTAAGGGCTGGCCCTACCTGGGCCCTCATCACACCCTGTACGCTCAAGACACTGCCCCCGCTGCCACCCGTAGATCTCCATACACCACAATGAAAAGAGCGGCCCTCACTTCACACGGGTGTGATTTATTTTAAATCAGAAATGACTGTTTTTCTTTGCAGTGGCCCATTGCAGTGGCCCATCGGCTAAGCAGTATACGTGATCATCAGCATTATACGTGATGAAGGCCACCATTGTTTTTTTTTATTGATTTGTCAACCTTATCATTGAAAACTGAGATTGCTTTCACCTGGCATTTACCCTGAGTAGTCATATATGACTGATAGTGATATTATTGCATCTGTTGCATCATAAGATGTGATGCATTGCATCTCCCACCATAACAACCATAGACTGTTTATGTCAAGTACACTTGTAGCGAGAATCATGTGCATCCATTGGCTGTTCAACTTTAAAAAGCAAGGAGCTAATAGGCTAAAAAAAACGGTGGCCCATTTTAGCTGATCAAGCTGATCAGGTGGCTTATTTTACATGAAAATGCTACATCTTAAAAACATGAGGGACTAAACTATTATTTGTTATTAAATACATTTAACTTAAACATATTAAACAGTCAATAATAATCATATAAACCCAATGTAGTGTCATGCATTGCTTTTTCTCAGTTTCCCAGGCTAATTACCAAAAAGTGGCCCGACTTGGCTGACATCCCCCTATTTATAATTTTATTTTATCGACGGCACGGGTGAGCAGCCGACCGGCCGTCGATCCCAAATGACTCTGGACCACATCACGGTAGTGAAGACGACAAGAAGTGGTGGAAAGGATAGTAGGATATACCAATAAACAAAAGAGGCATTAGCGCACGCTGCACACCAATAGTGAGGAGGTGCTGACCACGGGACGGGAGACAAACTTGTAAAAGGAAGGATCGAGTTGCACGCAGCACAGCTCGTAGTCACGAATCACGATACAAAAAACTTCTATTAAAGACCAACGTTTCGGCACCTGAGTGCCTTCTCTTCAGGGTATGAAAGAAAGGATACCAATTATGACAAAACGCAGGAGAAGAGGAGTGTGGAGAGGAGAGGAGGAGGAGAGGAGACTGGAGTGGAGGGGTGGCGAATATAATCGCACAATACGCGTCGCATTTAGATGTGTACAGACGCGACTAAATTCGCCGGGCAAATATTTCGCATTTTTCGGATCGCTTATTCGCATCGCGTCGCTAATTCGCCAGTGTGTAATGACCTTTATTGCACGCACGCATGCACGCACACACTCACTCACACTCACAACTCTGTTTGTTCAGAGGATTGGAAGCATGTTGTGTGCGTGTGTGTGTGTGTGTGTGTGCCGCTGTACAGCAAAAAACTGTGGGGAGGAGCCAGGTATGCACGCACACACGCAAGCACACATTCATCCACAGATACACACCAAATCCTAATCAGACTTTGTATTGAACTGTATTTTCCTGTGCTCTTTTTGGCAAACTGTTAAAGTATTCATTCAATCAATCAATCAAACTATCCCTGACTCAAATATGAGACATAATGATACAGTAGTGTTTATAAAATGCTACTCACTGAGTATGACCAGGACAATGATGCCAGCCAATAGGAGCAGCCCCACACACGCTGCAACAGCTTTGAAGAAATTCTTCTTAAATCCTGAATGTAAAGTTTGTAAACATCACACATTTTCACTATTATTGTATACATTAAGGCAGAGCACATGTATTGTAAAAGTACAAAAAAAAAAAAAAAAAAAGTAAAAAGAAAAAAAAAAAAAATAATTATACTTGTACTATTTTTTTTTTTTGGAATATTATTTTATTTGTTCTATATTGAACTTATTTTAATTCTTTGACTTTTGTCATTTTTTTTTTATAATGTTCGGAATAAAGTTTTTAATTCATTCATTCATTCATTCATTCATTCATTCATTCATTCATTTCATTCATTCATTCATTGTGTTGCTCATATGATTGCATGTGAATAAAAGCGAATTCCATTAAACACATCCAATAAAGCATTGACAAGAGAGGCTCTGTGATGTGGCTGCGCCGACAACTGCTATTGAGTAAGATTGATAGATGTGTTACTTAAATCATTGTATTATTATTATTATTATTAGTAGTAGTAGTAGTAGTAGTAATAGTATTCTTTGTTTTTACCTCCATGCTGTGCTGTGTTCCCAGGGTCAGAACCTCGGAGGTTTTCGTAGATGGTTAGTTCTATACCTCCATGCCGTGCTGTGTTCTCAGGGACAGAAACACTGAGGGTTTCATAAGTGTCGTCGGTCGGTTCTGGTGTGGTGTAGATGTCTTCAGACATTTTAGGTTGAGTTCAGTTGAATTTCTGAGTTGAATTGAGTTGAGTTGAGTTTCTGAGTTGAATTGACTCCAGTTGAGGTGTACACGTCTTCAGATATTGTAGTGGGTTTTCAGACTGCTCTCCTTGTACAGCTTGATGGAACAGATGTCACAAGAGAGGACGTTTGAAGATGGACTCTTTGAGAGAACAGCGATGTGGTGAAATTATCAGAAAGCAGCAGCTGTGGTGAGAATTTCCTCAGCAATGATGCCGGTGGATTGACCCATAATATGTGTCAATCCACCGGCATCATTGCTGAGGAAATTCACAACAAAGACATGCACATCCCCAACCCAAACTTGGGCAGGTGTTGAGCGACTATAACAGACACTGAGGAAGAGCATTGTGGTGTTGAGTGACTATAACAGACACTGAGGAAGAGCATTGTGGTGTTGAGTGATTATAACAGACACTGAGGAAGAGCATTGTGGTGTTGAGTGATTATAACAGACACTGAGGAAGAGCAAAGTGGTGTTGAGTGACTATAACAGACACTGAGGAAGAGCATTGTGGTGTTGAGTGACTATAACAGACACTGAGGAAGAGCATTGTGGTGTTGAGTGACTATAACAGACACTGAGGAAGAGCATTGTGGTGTTGAGTGACTATAACAGACACTGAGGAAGAGCATTGTGGTGTTGAGTGACTATAACAGACACTGAGGAAGAGCATTGTACTCCAAACATCACAGTCACTTCAACCCATTCCGTGCTATCCACGAGATATCTCGTGGAAAGTTATCAATTCCATCAGAGCCATCCGCGAGAAACACGAGATTTGATTAAAAAACATTACCCTTTTTTGGCCTCCGTTAGCTAGCATCCATAGGCCTCTCATTGTAGAAACTACATGTTAATCCACGGTGCACGTGCATGGGGTTATTAGTGGTATTTATGCTCAGAATGGCATAAAGTGCCATGTTTAAATAGCCTATTAAAACGTTAACTAATCACGATGCTGCTCTGGGGGCCTCGTCCGTCCCCTAGGCCCCTCGCTACACTACAGATCCTGCTCTGGGGGCCTCGTCCGTCCCCTAGGCCCCTCGCTACACTACAGATCCTGCTCTGGGGGCCTCGTCCGTCCCCTAGGCCCCTCGCTACACTACAGATCCTGCTCTGGGGGCCTCGTCCGTCCCCTAGGCCCCTCGCTAATCTACAGATCCTGCTCTGGGGGCCTCGTCCGTCCCCTAGGCCCCTCGCTACACTACAGATCCTGCTCTGGGGGCCTCGTCCGTCCCCTAGGCCCCTCGCTACACTACAGATCCTGCTCTGGGGGCCTCGTCCGTCCCCTAGGCCCCTCGCTACACTACAGATCCTGCTCTGGGGGCCTCGTCCGTCCCCTAGGCCCCTCACTACACTACAGATCCTGCTCTGGGGGCCTCGTCCGTCCTCTAGGCCCCTCGCTACACTACAGATCCTGCTCTGGGGGCCTCGTCCGTCCCCTAGGCCCCTCACTACACTACAGATCGTCCCCTAGGCCCCTCGCTACACTACAGATCCTGCTCTGGGGGCCTTGTCCGTCCTCTAGGCCCCTCACTACACTACAGATCCTGCTCTGTGGGCCTCGTCCGTCCCCTAGGCCCCTCGCTACACTACAGATCCTGCTCTGTGGGCCTCGTCCGTCCTCTAGGCCCCTCGCTACACTACAGATCCTGCTCTGTGGGCCTCGTCCGTCCTCTAGGCCCCTCGCTACACTACAGATCCTGCTCTGGGGGCCTCGTCCGTCCTCTAGGCCCCTCGCTACACTACAGATCCTGCTCTGGGGGCCTCGTCCGTCCTCTAGGCCCCTCGCTACACTACAGATCCTGCTCTGGGGGCCTCGTCCGTCCTCTAGGCCCCTCGCTACACTACAGATCCTGCTCTGTGGGCCTCGTCCGTCCTCTAGGCCCCTCGCTACACTACAGATCCTGCTCTGGGGGCCTCGTCCGTCCCCTAGGCCCCTCGCTACACTACAGATCCTGCTCTGTGGGCCTCGTCCGTCCTCTAGGCCCCTCGCTACACTACAGATCCTGCTCTGGGGGCCTCGTCCGTCCTCTAGGCCCCTCGCTACACTACAGATCCTGCTCTGGGGGCCTCGTCCGTCCCCTAGGCCCCTCGCTACACTACAGATCCTGCTCTGGGGGCCTCGTCCGTCCTCTAGGCCCCTCGCTACACTACAGATCCTGCTCTGGGGGCCTCGTCCGTCCCCTAGGCCCCTCGCTACACTACAGATCCTGCTCTGGGGGCCTCGTCTGTCCCCTAGGCCCCTCGCTACACTACAGATCCTGCTCTGGGGCCCTCGTCCGTCCCCTAGGCCCCTCGCTACACTACAGATCTTGCTCTGGGGGCCTCGTCCGTCCTCTAGGCCCCTCGCTACACTACAGATCCTGCTCTGGGGGCCTCGTCCGTCCCCTAGGCCCCTCGCTACACTACAGATCCTGCTCTGGGGGCCTCGTCCGTCCCCTAGGCCCCTCGCTACACTACAGATCCTGCTCTGGGGGCCTCGTCCGTCCCCTAGGCCCCTCGCTACACTACAGATCCTGCTCTGGGGGCCTCGTCCGTCCTCTAGGCCTCTCCCTGCACTACAGATCGTCCCCTAGACTTGACATGACATTAAGCCTCATTGTAAACATAATACAGTACGGTGTTCCACTCTGGAGGGAATTCCATGAATGAAAACTACCCGTAAGATATGGACTAGTACACTATGTAAATATCTGATGTTGTTCCTTATCTGTTGCTACATTTAAAAAAAGTCCCAACTATATTCATTTGAATTTCATACTTTGATGTTTCCGAGTGATTTGAACCTGGGCAGGAAGGCTATTTCTCAGCAGAATGTTTAAGGATTCCTAAATGATTCTTCCTTGTATTGTTTCATTCTGATGATGTGAAAGAAAGGCTGTTTTAATTGTAGCTGGGTCCCAATTCGTCCAAAATCAACAAGATCGTGCACGTGGTGACAAGTTTTTGATTTTCGGTATGGTGTTAGGTATGGTTATATGGTTTTCAAAAACCATCGCAAACGAGTTGGGCTCGCCCCCTAGTGGTCTGTTTGCAATGAATCTAATATTAAAGTATATGGTTAAAAACCCCCAAAAAATGATAAGAGATTTTCCAATGGATTATATTAGTATTGGGTATGCTAAATAACATGGGGTCAAACAGGCCACTAGGGGGCGAGCCCAACTTGTTTGCGATGGTTTTTGAAAACCTTATGCCCATACCTAACACCATGCCAAAAATATAAAACTTGTCACCAAGTGCTTATTTGTTATGATTTTCTATGTATTAAATCCCAGTTTATAGGCATTTTAAGCTCACGGCAGCCATCGTGGACGCCATCTTGAAAATGATGCCTTTCCAGAAGTTATTTTCACCCAAATTTATAATATGTTATCTAGCATACCCAATACTAATATAATCCATTGGAAAATATCTTTTATCAATTATTTTGATTTGTAACCATATACTGACCCATTTAATATTAGATTCATTGCAAACAGACCACTAGGGGGCGAGCCCAACTCGTTTGCGATGGTTTTTGAAAACCTTATAACCATACCTAACACCATGCCAAAAATCAAAAACTTGTCACCAAGTGCACAATTATAACAAATTGGGACCCAGCTATTGTATTCAATTCTTTGAAGAGTCTCTTTTCACACTTTACCATTCATACAAAGACAATATATTGGACTGTAGGCTGTCGGGGTCAGGGTCGAGGTCAGGGTCAGGGTTGGGGTCAAGGTCGATGTCAGGGTAGTTCGTATAAGTGGTGACCCTCTGTAGGACAGCTCTGCACCAGATAGAACCCTTCAGAAAGACCTAGTTGAACTTAAAGGGTCAATGACCTTTATAGTTTCTTGTGAGAGAGAGAGAAGAATAGAGAAGTTGGCATAGTGGCATTATTGAGAAAGACACTTTGGTGTCAGAATCAAGGGAGAGACAGGAACCCACAGGGGAGACGTTGTCAAGGGCGGAGCTGCCAACTGTCTGTGAGACACACGTACTGACCCTCTTCACACGTATGCAACACATCATATTTCTCAGGGGGGGGGGGGGGGGATTAAAGCGCTAAATGGGTTAAGGACCTATTATATGAAGATAGGTTGAAAAGTGGTGAAGTGGTCCTTTAACAAACTGATTTGGACCAAACCCAGTTTCATCACAAACACTTTATTGATCTATCTGTCTGTGGTGTTAAAATAAAACAGATGGCTGTTATTCATTGATTACATGTTACATTACATAGTCTCCCCTTTATCTGAATAATGGAAATATGAATTATCCTCTTGAACCCCAGCATGACTATTATGGGGGGAATATTTCCCAAAATAGCAGATCTACAAGCTCATTGTCTATTTGAACCCCACCCTCACCCCCCCACAGGCGGGTGGTAGCCGTTTTGATCAGAGATCAGTGCTGTTTGGCAATGTGATCCTAGAGAGCATGCTAATATATAAAAAACGGTTCCCCCTATCAGCTATCATGCTGTTGTAATTGTGCGCATACGGTCCTACACACGGTGTGTGTGTGTGTGTGTGTGTGTGTGCGTGTGTGCGTGCGCGTGCATGTGTGCGTGCGTGTGCATGTGTGCGTGTGTGGAGTTCCAGCCTCTCCAGCTAAATTATAGACAGAATGGAAGACAAGTGGAACCAAATGGACTCTCAGAGTTACATTTTCATTGAATTGACAAGTGTGTGGGTAATGTGTAAATGTTGGGGTCCTTGCCATGACAAGTTTCCCTACCATGCATTTGTAAGGCTAATTTCATGTTATAGTGCGGTTTTTATTCATAAAAAAAATGAAAGGTGCGCCTACATTTTTAAACTGGTAGCACCAGACAGTGCTACCAAGTAAAAAGGTTAATTTTGAGCCCTGATTTACATGATGACTTGATTGTTTACTGTATTCCTGTGACTTAAACAAAACAGTTTTCAAACGGGAAAGGAAACGTTACTTTCAAGGAAGCAGTAGAAAGTAAAAAATAAGTTAAAAATAGAAAAAGTGCCCTTCTGGGCACAGGTCTCCACCAGGAGGATAGGAGTATGTGTGATGTTTGGCAAAATGTTTAGGAGTAATATAAACATGTTGTGCGTGCGTGCGTGCGTGCGTGCGTGCGTGCGTGCGTGTGAGAAGCGGCTTGGCCTGTTGTAGCGCCACCATAAGGCTGATTAGAAAACTGTGAAGTGGCATTTCTTCCTCAGCCTAGTGGGAATATGCATGCACAGTTTCACCGCAATCGGATGCTGCGTTGAGTAGTTGTGGCGATGTATACAAAACGGGTACAAAGCGGGCTACTCCTGGCAGCGGTGGCAGCGGTGGCCGAACGGATAGCGGCGCGGTCTAGATACCGGAAGGTTCCCAGTTCGAATCAGCCGTCCGACACGTTAAAATTACCACCGCTGAAATGCCCTTGAACAAGGCATCAACCACTACGATGAAATGTGTTCTATGAGCAGGGCCTGGCTGGAAACAAGTTCTTGAGCTTAGCCCAGATACCCTGGGTAAATATAGATTTAATTTAATTTAATTTCATTTCATTTCAAAAGTTTAGAAGCCAATCGTAGCCAATGAGGGTGGATTATGAGAAATCAAACAAACCAGTCTTGATCACATGACTATAGAGAGCATGTGTACCGATTTGCGTGAAATTTGGATACAATCTGAAGGAGTAATATTAGAAAATGTGTTTTACATATGTCGGCCTCCTGGTGGCGCTATAAAGAGCATATGTGAAAAATTCCAGGCAAAGATTTTTCCTTGGCCTCTAGGGAGTTGGCATACAAAGTTATCCACAGATCCGTGCAGTTAGAGGTAAAAACACTTTTCGGCCAGTTATAGCGCCACCATGAGGCTGAGTTGAAAATGTTCACGTGGCATTTCTTCCTCGGCCTAGTGGGAATGTGCGTGCACAATTTCACGGAAATCACACGATGTGTTGATGATTTGCAGCATTTTGTTTGAAACTGAGCACTCCTACGAACTTTGGAAGCCAATCTTAGCCAATCAGGATGGAGTCTGAAAGACCCGTTTCGTTGAATGGCTCTAGAGAGACTGTGTACCAATTTGCGTGATGTTTGGACAAAACTTGTTTTGCACAAAGCGGCCTCCTGGTGGCGCTATAACAGGCCGTTCTGAAAATTTGGGGGCAGAGGTTCATCGTTGGCATCCAGGGAGTGTGTGTGCAAAATTTGGCATCGACCGGGTTAAGTAAGGTTATACAAGGTCTTTCTGACAGACCATTAACAAGATGACTGATATTATAACTATATATTTTGGAGGATTTCCAGTAAATGACATGTGAGGGTAAAGTTCATGTCCACCACTGTGCAGTAGAGCATACATGGGCAACTGGCGGCCCGGGGGCCACATGCGGCCCCCACCATCACTTAATGTGGCCCTCAGGTTAATATCAGAATAGTGATATAGTATTGATTTCAGCCGTTACAATTCCAAACATGCAAACATGACCCGCTTTTGTATGTCCATTGTCCAATGTGTTTGGGTTTAGTTCATAACGTTAACATAACTATAACTAAATTAATTTGAAGTTAAATAAAAAGGTTATTTTTCAGGATTCCGATAAAAATAAATGGGCAATTTTTTTCAGGATTTCAATTCAAATATAGCAAAAATAGCCGATCTACAAGCTCAAAACGCGTCGCGATGCGAAACGTTTTGAGCTTGTAGATCGGCTATTTTTGCTACGACAGTAATATGCAACGTGGCCCTCAGTCTGGAGTGAGTGTGGAAATATAGTGGCCCTCTGGAGTGAATGTGGAAATATAGTGGCCCTTTGGAGTGAGTGTGGAAATATAGTGGCCCTCTGGAGTGAGTGTGGAAATATAGTGGCCCTCTGGAGTGAGTGTGGAAATATAGTGGCCCTCTCCATCGTCAAAGTTGCCCACCCCTGCTATAGTCCATGGTTTGGGACGGCATAATATATTTTGTCATATTTTCATGATTTTGGGACACTATATCCCAAAATATGTCTAGGTGTAAGTATGTAGGACTCAAAGGGAACAGCAGACTGCATTGTGGCAGGTAGCAAGTAGATCAGTGACTTAGCACAATGGCTGCATGATCTGGTGATTGTGGGTTCAAACCCCACTCAAATCTTTACTTGCCAAAATCTGCCATTGACCCCCATTCTGAATTTCTCAAATTGAAAAGCACTATATTTCTAAAACTATGAAACATTTCAAAGATTCCTTTTTCTACCGTAAGATGAACCTAAATAGGTTTGAATGGGGTTTCTAGGTATAGGACTAGTAGCATGCCAAAGTTATAATTTTTGTCGTTTTTCGTGATTTTGGACTATTTGAAAAAAAGATGAAAATCATGAAAAAACGACATACTATAGTCCATGGTTTGGGACGGCATAATATATTTTGTCATATTTTCATGATTTTGGGACACTATGTCAGAGCCAGGACTTGAACCTGAAGCCTCCTGATTCCCAGGCAGGCTCTGTACCCAGTGAGCCACTGTGCATGCTGTTCTTAAAAGGCCGAATAGATAATGACAGAAGAGCCAGAGACTTGTTTCCACTGTGGTTCATAAACATTCAAACGTCTAGAGATAAACAACAGCAAAAGAAACAATAGACAAATCTGTTATTTTATTTTTTGTATTTTATTTTTGTATCAATGTTGTACTCAAAGGGAACAGCAGACTGCATTGTGGCAGGTAGCAAGTAGATCAGTGACTTAGCACAATGGCTGCATGATCTGGTGATTGTGGGTTCAAACCCCACTCAAATCTTTACTTGCCAAAATCTGCCATTGACCCCCATTCTGAATTTCTCAAATTGAAAAGCACTATATTTCTAAAACTATGAAACATTTCAAAGATTCCTTTTTCTACCGTAAGATGAACCTAAATAGGTTTGAATGGGGTTTCTAGGTATAGGACTAGTAGCATGCCAAAGTTATAATTTTTGTCGTTTTTCGTGATTTTGGACTATTTGAAAAAAAGATGAAAATCATGAAAAAACGACATACTATAGTCCATGGTTTGGGACGGCATAATATATTTTGTCATATTTTCATGATTTTGGGACACTATGTCAGAGCCAGGACTTGAACCTGAAGCCTCCTGATTCCCAGGCAGGCTCTGTACCCAGTGAGCCACTGTGCATGCTGTTCTTAAAAGGCCGAATAGATAATGACAGAAGAGCCAGAGACTTGTTTCCACTGTGGTTCATAAACATTCAAACGTCTAGAGATAAACAACAGCAAAAGAAACAATAGACAAATCTGTTATTTTATTTTTTGTATTTTATTTTTGTATCAATGTTGTACTCAAAGGGAACAGCAGACTGCATTGTGGCAGGTAGCAAGTAGATCAGTGACTTAGCACAATGGCTGCATGATCTGGTGATTGTGGGTTCAAACCCCACTCAAATCTTTACTTGCCAAAATCTGCCATTGACCCCCATTCTGAATTTCTCAAATTTAAAAGCACTATATTTCTAAAACTATGAAACATTTCAAAGATTCCAGTAAAACGTTCCAGCATGTTTCTCCACAGAAAGCTGAATTATAAAAAGTGTGAATGGAGTTTCTAGGTGAAAGTGCTTTTTTGACGTGCCAATATCTGCCATTGAGCCCCATTGTAAATGTCTCAAATTTGAAAGCCCTATATTTCTAAAACGATGAAACATTTCAAAGATTCCTTTTCAGGCAAAGATGTCCACCATAAGATGAACCTAAATAGGTGTAAGTATGTAGGACTAGTAGCATGCCAACGTGTGTGCTATTGCCATTGGGAATGCATTGGGCGTTTAACTTAAATAACTCAGAAACTACAAAACATTTCAAAGTAAAAAGTTCCATCATGTGTCTCCACAGTAAGCTGAATTATAAAAAGTGTGAATGGAGTTTCTAGGTGAAAGTGCTTTTTTGACGTGCCAATATCTGCCATTGAGCCCCATTGTAAATGTCTCAAATTTGAAAGCACTAGTTTGTGCTATTGCCATTGGGAATGCATTGGGCGTTTAAGTTAAATAACTCAGAAACTACAAAACCTTTCAAAGTAAAAAGTTCCAGCATGTGTCTCCACAGTAAGCTGAATTATAAAAAGTGTGAATGGAGTTTCTAGGTGAAAGTGCTTTTTTGACGTGCCAATATCTGCCATTGAGCCCCATTGTAAATGTCTCAAATTTGAAAGCACTATATTTCTAAAACGATGAAACATTTCAAAGATTCCTTTTCAGGCAAACATGTCCACCGTAAGATGAACCTAAATAGGTTTGAATGGGGTTTCTAGGTGTAAGTATGTATAGTAGCATGCCAACGTGTGTGCTATTGCCATTGGGAATGCATTGGGCGTTTAAGTTAAATAACTCAGAAACTACAAAACCTTTCAAAGTAAAAAGTTCCAGCATGTGTCTCCACAGTAAGCTGAATTATAAAAAGTGTGAATGGAGTTTCTAGGTGAAAGTGCTTTTTTGACGTGCCAAAATCTGCCATTGAACCCCATTCTGAATGTCTCAAATTTGAAAGCCCTATATTTCTAAAACGATGAAACATTTCAAAGATTCCTTTTCAGGCAAAGATGTCCACCGTAAGATGAACCTAAATAGGTTTGAATGGGGTTTCTAGGTGTAAGTATGTAGGACTAGTAGCATGCCAACGTGTGTGCTATTGCCATTGGGAATGCATTGGGCGTTTAACTTAAATAACTCAGAAACTACAAAACATTTCAAAGTAAAACGTTCCAGCATGTGTCTCCACAGTAAGCTGAATTATAAAAAGTGTGAATGGAGTTTCTAGGTGAAAGTGCTTTTTTGACGTGCCAATATCTGCCATTGAGCCCCATTGTAAATGTCTCAAATTTGAAAGCACTAGTTTGTGCTATTGCCATTGGGAATGCATTGGGCGTTTAAGTTAAATAACTCTGAAACTACAAAACATTTCAAAGTAAAAAGTTCCAGCATGTGTCTCCACAGTAAGCTGAATTATAAAAAGTGTGAATGGAGTTTCTAGGTGAAAGTGCTTTTTTGACGTGCCAATATCTGCCATTGAGCCCCATTGTAAATGTCTCAAAATTGAAAGCACTATATTTCTAAAACGATGAAACATTTCAAAGATTCCTTTTCAGGCAAACATGTCCACCGTAAGATGAACCTAAATAGGTTTGAATGGGGTTTCTAGGTGTAAGTATGTAGGACTAGTAGCATGCCAAAGTTTGTGCTATTGCCATTGGGAATGCATTGGGCGTTTAACTTAAATAACTCAGAAACTACAAAACATTTCAAAGTAAAACGTTCCAGCATGTGTCTCCACAGTAAGCTGAATTATAAAAAGTGTGAATGGAGTTTCTAGGTGAAAGTGCTTTTTTGACGTGCCAATATCTGCCATTGAGCCCCATTGTAAATGTCTCAAATTTGAAAGCACTAGTTTGTGCTATTGCCATTGGGAATGCATTGGGCGTTTAAGTTAAATAACTCTGAAACTACAAAACATTTCAAAGTAAAAAGTTCCAGCATGTGTCTCCACAGTAAGCTGAATTATAAAAAGTGTGAATGGAGTTTCTAGGTGAAAGTGCTTTTTTGACGTGCCAATATCTGCCATTGAGCCCCATTGTAAATGTCTCAAATTTGAAAGCACTATATTTCTAAAACGATGAAACATTTCAAAGATTCCTTTTCAGGCAAACATGTCCACCGTAAGATGAACCTAAATAGGTTTGAATGGGGTTTCTAGGTGTAAGTATGTAGGACTAGTAGCATGCCAAAGTTTGTGCTATTGCCATTGGGAATGCATTGGGCGTTTAACTTAAATAACTCAGAAACTACAAAACATTTCAAAGTAAAACGTTCCAGCATGTGTCTCCACAGTAAGCTGAATTATAAAAAGTGTGAATGGAGTTTCTAGGTGAAAGTGCTTTTTTGACGTGCCAATATCTGCCATTGAGCCCCATTGTAAATGTCTCAAATTTGAAAGCACTAGTTTGTGCTATTGCCATTGGGAATGCATTGGGCGTTTAAGTTAAATAACTCAGAAACTACAAAACATTTCAAAGTAAAAAGTTCCAGCATGTGTCTCCACAGTAAGCTGAATTATAAAAAGTGTGAATGGAGTTTCTAGGTGAAAGTGCTTTTTTGACATGCCAATATCTGCCATTGAGCCCCATTGTAAATGTCTCAAATTTGAAAGCACTATATTTCTAAAACGATGAAACATTTCAAAGATTCCTTTTCAGGCAAACATGTCCACCGTAAGATGAACCTAAATAGGTTTGAATGGGGTTTCTAGGTGTAAGTATGTAGGACTAGTAGCATGCCAACGTGTGTGCTATTGCCATTGGGAATGCATTGGGCGTTTAACTTAAATAACTCAGAAACTACAAAACATTTCAAAGTAAAAAGTTCCAGCATGTGTCTCCACAGTAAGCTGAATTATAAAAAGTGTGAATGGAGTTTCTAGGTGAAAGTGCTTTTTTGACGTGCCAATATCTGCCATTGAGCCCCATTGTAAATGTCTCAAATTTGAAAGCACTAGTTTGTGCTATTGCCATTGGGAATGCATTGGGCGTTTAAGTTAAATAACTCAGAAACTACAAAACCTTTCAAAGTAAAAAGTTCCAGCATGTGTCTCCACAGTAAGCTGAATTATAAAAAGTGTGAATGGAGTTTCTAGGTGAAAGTGCTTTTTTGACGTGCCAATATCTGCCATTGAGCCCCATTGTAAATGTCTCAAATTTGAAAGCACTATATTTCTAAAACGATGAAACATTTCAAAGATTCCTTTTCAGGCAAACATGTCCACCGTAAGATGAACCTAAATAGGTTTGAATGGGGTTTCTAGGTGTAAGTATGTAGGACTAGTAGCATGCCAAAGTTTGTGCTATTGCCATTGGGAATGCATTGGGCGTTTAACTTAAATAACTCAGAAACTACAAAACATTTCAAAGTAAAACGTTCCAGCATGTGTCTCCACAGTAAGCTGAATTATAAAAAGTGTGAATGGAGTTTCTAGGTGAAAGTGCTTTTTTGACGTGCCAATATCTGCCATTGAGCCCCATTGTAAATGTCTCAAATTTGAAAGCACTAGTTTGTGCTATTGCCATTGGGAATGCATTGGGCGTTTAAGTTAAATAACTCTGAAACTACAAAACATTTCAAAGTAAAAAGTTCCAGCATGTGTCTCCACAGTAAGCTGAATTATAAAAAGTGTGAATGGAGTTTCTAGGTGAAAGTGCTTTTTTGACATGCCAATATCTGCCATTGAGCCCCATTGTAAATGTCTCAAATTTGAAAGCACTATATTTCTAAAACGATGAAACATTTCAAAGATTCCTTTTCAGGCAAACATGTCCACCGTAAGATGAACCTAAATAGGTTTGAATGGGGTTTCTAGGTGTAAGTATGTAGGACTAGTAGCATGCCAACGTGTGTGCTATTGCCATTGGGAATGCATTGGGCGTTTAACTTAAATAACTCAGAAACTACAAAACATTTCAAAGTAAAAAGTTCCAGCATGTGTCTCCACAGTAAGCTGAATTATAAAAAGTGTGAATGGAGTTTCTAGGTGAAAGTGCTTTTTTGACGTGCCAATATCTGCCATTGAGCCCCATTGTAAATGTCTCAAATTTGAAAGCACTAGTTTGTGCTATTGCCATTGGGAATGCATTGGGCGTTTAAGTTAAATAACTCAGAAACTACAAAACCTTTCAAAGTAAAAAGTTCCAGCATGTGTCTCCACAGTAAGCTGAATTATAAAAAGTGTGAATGGAGTTTCTAGGTGAAAGTGCTTTTTTGACGTGCCAATATCTGCCATTGAGCCCCATCGTAAATGTCTCAAATTTGAAAGCACTATATTTCTAAAACTATGAAACATTTCAAAGATTCCTTTTCAGGCAAACATGTCCACCGTAAGATGAACCTAAATAGGTTTGAATTGGGTTTCTAGGTGTAAGTATGTAGGACTAGTAGCATGCCAAAGTTTGTGCTATTGCCATTGAGAATGCATTGGGCGTTTAAGTTAAATAACTCAGAAACTACAAAACATTTCAAAGTAAAAAGTTCCAGCATGTGTCTCCACAGTAAGCTGAATTATAAAACGTGTGAATGGAGTTTCTAGGTGAAAGCTTTTTTGACGTGCCACTATCTGCCATTATAATTTTCTCACATTTAAAGCACTATATTTCTAAAACGATGAAACATTTCAAAGTTTCCTTTTCAGGCAAACATGTCCACCGTAAGATGAACCTAAATAGGTTTGAATGGGGTTTCTAGGTGTAAGTATGTAGGACTAGTAGCATGCCAAAGTTATAATTTTTTTCGGACGGCATACTATAGCATGTCGTTTTTCGTGATTTTGGACTATTTGAAAAAAAGATAAAAATCATGAAAAAACGACATACTATAGTTCATTGTTTGGAACGGCATAATATTATTTTGTCATATTTTCATGATTTTGGGACACTATGTCAGAGCCAGGACTTGAACCTGCAGCCTTTTAATTCCCAGGCAGGCTCTGTACCCAGTGAACCACTGTGCATGCTGTTCTTAAAAGGCCGAATAGATAATGACAGAAGAGCCAGAGACTTGTTTCCATTGTGGTTCATAAACATTCAAACGTCTAGAGATAAACAACAGCAAAAGAAACAATAGACAAATCTCCTGTTATTTTATTTATTTATTTATTTTTTGTATCAATGTTGTACTTAAAGGGAACAGAAGACTGCATTGTGGCAGGTAGCAAGTAGATCAGTGATTTAGCACACTGGCTGCATGATCTGGAGATTGTGGGTTCAAACCCCACTCAAATCTTTACTTAACAAAATCTGCCATTGACCCCCATTCTGAATTTCTCAAATTTAAAAGCACTATATTTCTAAAACTATGAAACATTTCAAAGATTCCTTTTCAGGCAAACATGTCCACCGTAAGATGAACCTAAATAGGTTTGAATGGGGTTTCTAGGTGTAAGTATGTAGGACTAGTAGCATGCCAAAGTGTGTGCTATTGCCATTGGGAATGCATTGGGCGTTTAACTTAAATAACTCAGAAACTACAAAACATTTCAAAGTAAAAAGTTCCAGCATGTGTCTCCACAGTAAGCTGAATTATAAAACGTGTGAATGGAGTTTCTAGGTGAAAGTGATTTTTTGACGTGCCACTATCTGCCATTATAAATTTCTCAAATCTTAAGCACTATATTTCTAAAACTATGAAACATTTCAAAGATTCCTTTTCAGGCAAACATGTCCACCGTAAGATGAACCTAAATAGGTTTGAAGGGGATTCTAGGTGTAAGTATGTAGGACTAGTAGCATGCCAAAGTTATACTTTTTTTTCGGACGGCATACTATAACATGTCGTTTTTCGTGATTTTGGAGGATTTGAAAAAATATGAAAATCATGAAAAAACGACATACTATAGTTCATGGTTTCGGACGGCATACTATAGCATGTCGTTTTTCATGATTTTGGAGGATTTGAAAAAAAGATGAAAATCATGAAAAAACGACATACTATAGTCCATGGTTTGGGACGGCATAATATATTTTGTCATATCTTCATGATTTTGGGACACTGTCAGAGCCAGGACTTGAACCTGCAGCCTCCTGATTCCCAGGCAGGCTCTGTACCCAGTGAGCCACTGTGCACGCTGTTCTTAAAAGGCCGAATAGATAATGACAGAAGAGCCAGAGACTTGTTTCCATTGTGGTTCATAAACATTCGAACGTCTAGAGATAAACAACAGCAAAAGAAACAATAGACAAATCTCCTGTTAATTTATTTTTTGTATTTTATTTTTGTATCAATGTTGTACTCAAAGGGAACAGCAGACTGCATTGTGACAGGTAGCAAGTAGGTCAGTGACTTAGCACACTGGCTGCATAATCTGGAGATTGTGGGTTCAAACCCCACTCAAATCTTTACTTGCCAAAATCTGCCATTGACCCCCATTCTGAATTTCTCAAATTTAAAAGCACTATATTTCTAAAACTATGAAACATTTCAAAGATTCCTTTTCAGGCAAACATGTCTACCGTAAGATGAACCTAAATAGGTTTGAATGGGGTTTCTAGGTGTAAGTATGTAGGACTAGTAGCATGCCAAAGTTTGTGCTATTGCCATTGGGAATGCATTGGGCGTTTAACTTAAATAACTCAGAAACTACAAAACATTTCAAAGTAAAAAGTTCCAGCATGTGTCTCCACAGTAAGCTGAATTATAAAAAGTGTGAATGGAGTTTCTAGGTGAAAGTGATTTTTTGACGTGCCAATATCTGCCATTGAGCCCCATTGTAAATGTCTCCAATTTGAAAGCACTATATTTCTAAAACGATGAAACATTTCAAAGATTCCTTTTCAGGCAAACATGTCCACCGTAAGATGAACCTAAATAGGTTTGAATGGGGTTTCTAGGTGTAAGTATGTAGGACTAGTAGCATGCCAAAGTTTGTGCTATTGCCATTGGGAATGCATTGGGCGTTTAACTTAAATAACTCAGAAACTACAAAACATTTCAAAATAAAAAGTTCCAGCATGTGTCTCCACAGTAAGCTGAATTATAAAAAGTGTGAATGGAGTTTCTAGGTGAAAGTGCTTTTTTGACGTGCCAATATCTGCCATTGAGCCCTATTGTAAATGTCTCAAATTTGAAAGCACTATATTTCTAAAACGATGAAACATTTCAAAGATTCCTTTTCAGGCAAACATGTCCACCGTAAGATGAACCTAAATAGGTTTGAATGGGGTTTCTAGGTGTAAGTATGTAGGACTAGTAGCATGCCAAAGTTTGTGCTATTGCCATTGGGAATGCATTGGGCGTTTAAGTTAAATAACTCAGAAACTACAAAACATTTCAAAGTAAAAAGTTCCAGCATGTGTCTCCACAGAAAGCTGAATTATGAAAAGTGTGAATGGAGTTTCTAGGTGAAAGTGCTTTTTTGACGTGCCACTATCTGCCATTATAAACTTCTCAAATTTTAAACACTATATTTCTAAAACTATGAAACATTTCAAAGATTCCTTTTCAGGCAAACATGTCCACCGTAAGATGAACCTAAATAGGTTTGAATGGGGATTCTAGGTGTAAGTATGTAGGACTAGTAGCATGCCAAAGTTATAATTTTTTTCGGACGGCATACTATAGCATGCCGTTTTTCGTGATTTTGGAGGATTTGAAAAAAAGATGAAAATCATAAAAAAACGACATACTATAGTTCATGGTTTGGGACGGCATAATATTATTTTGTCATATTTTCATGACTTTGGGACACTATGTCAGAGCCAGAACTTGAACCTGCAGCCTCCTGATTCCCAGGCAGGCTCTGTAACCAGTGATCCACTGTGCATGCTGTTCTTAAAAGGCCGAATAGATAATGACAGAAGAGCCCGAGACTTGTTTCCATTGTGGTTCATAAACATTCAAACGTCTAGAGATAAACAACAGCAAAAGAAACAATAGACAAATCTCCTGTTATTTTATTTTTTGTATTTTATTTTTGTATCAATGTTGTACTCAAAGGGAACAGCAGACTGCGTTGTGGCAGGTAGCAAGTAGATCATTGACTTAGCACACTGGCTGCATGATCTGGAGATTGTGGGTTCAAACCCCACTCAAATTTGAAAGCACTATATTTCTAAAACGATGAAAGATTTCAAAGATTCCTTTTCAAGCAAAGATGTCCACCGTAAGATGAACCTAAATGGGTTTGAATGGGGTTTCTACGTGTAAGTATATATGCAGGACTAGTAGCATGCCGAAGTTTGTGCTATTGCCGTTGAGAATGCATTGGGCGTTTAAATTAAATAACTCAGAAACTACAAAACATTTCAAAGTAAAAGGTTCCAGCATGTGTCTCCACAGTAAGCTGAATTATAAAACGTGTGAATGGAGTTTCTAGGTGAAAGTGATGTTGTGACGTGCCACTATCTGCCATTATAAACTTCTCAAATTTTAAGCACTATATTTCTAAAACTATGAAACATTTCAAAGATTCCTTTTCAGGCAAACATGTCCACCGTAAGATGAACCTAAATAGGTTTGAATGGGGATTCTAGGTGTAAGTATGTAGGACTAGTAGCATGCCAAAGTTATAATTTTTTTCGGACAGCATACTATAGCATTCCGTTTTTCGTGATTTTGGAGGATTTGAAAAAAAGATGAAAATCATAAAAAAAACGACATACTATAGTTCATGGTTTGGGACGGCATAATATTATTTTGTCATATTTTCATGACTTTGGGACACTATGTCAGAGCCAGAACTTGAACCTGCAGCCTCCTGATTCCCAGGCAGGCTCTGTAACCAGTGATCCACTGTGCATGCTGTTCTTAAAAGGCCAAATAGATAATGACAGAAGAGCCCGAGACTTGTTTCCATTGTGGTTCATAAACATTCAAACGTCTAGAGATAAACAACAGCAAAAGAAACAATAGACAAATATCCTGTTAATTTATTCTTTGTATTTTATTTTTGTATCAATGTTGTACTCAAAGGGAACAGCAGACTGTGTTGTGGCAGGTAGCAAGTAGATCATTGACTTAGCACACTGGCTGCATGATCTGGAGATTGTGGGTTCAAACCCCACTCAAATTTGAAAGCACTATATTTCTAAAACGATGAAACATTTCAAAGATTCCTTTTCAGGCAAACATGTCCAGCGTAAGATGAACCTAAATAGGTTTGAATGGGGTTTCTATGTGTAAGTATATGTAGGACTAGTAGCATGCCGAAGTTTGTGCTATTGCCGTTGAGAATGCATTGGGAGTTTAAATTAAATACAGAAACTACAAAACATTTCAAAGTAAAAGGTTCCAGCATGTGTCTCCACAGTAAGCTGAATTATAAAAAGTGTGAATGGAGTTTCTAGGTGAAAGTGATTTTTGGAATTCAAGGTACTTTTCTTTACCAACTGCACCATCACTGCCTTAGCCTGACTGAGTGAGACTTCCATGCACTTTCATCTTCTTCTTTCTTCAAAGTACAGTTTCAGAGTAAAGACCAGAGTGGGATTTGAACCCACAACATCTGGATCATGTGGATAGCCAGTTAACACATTGAGCTACCAGGCTGTCTGTGTTCTGTCATGGTTTATCCTCTGTATTATGTGATTAAAATCCATGATAACACTTAAAAGCTTTAAAAGACACCTTTGATGCACAGCAAACACCATTAAAATGCTCTGTACATGATACCAAGACCCCATTTGAAAAGTGACACCAAGAAGAACAACTTAATCACAGAGGGCTCAGTGGCACCCTTGTTAAGACGACATCCATGTGAGCCAGAGGTTGTGAGTTCAAATCCAGCTGAGTTCCTCCTACTTTCAATCTGCAGCTCGTTTTGGAGAATAACATCCAGAAGAACACTGGAATGAGATGGTAAGCTGAGAAGATTTTCAGAGAGCATGGTGGCACTCTGTGATAAGCTGCTGTCTATGTGAGCCATATAGGTTGTGGGTTCAAGTCTAGCTGAGTTCCTTCTATTCTTCAGTGGACCACATTTTGGAGAAGAACACCCAGAAGAACAAGCTGAGGATATTCTAAAAGAGCATGGTGGCTCACTCTGATAAGCTGCTGTCTTTGTGAGCCACAGGCCGTGTGTTCAAGTTCAGCCCATGGCCTTGGACGGCATACTGTAGCATGCTGTTTTTCATCATTTTTGAGGATTTGAAAAAAAGGCGAAAATCACTCCGAGACCATGGACTATAGCCCATGGTCTCGGACGGCATACTATAGCATGCCGTTTTTCATCATTTTTGAGGATTTAAAAAAAAAGACGAAAATCACTCCGAGACCATGGAGCATGGGGGGGCCAGTGCCCCCCCAGCGTCCCGCCAGTGCCTCCCCAGTGCCTCCCCCAGTGTCCCCCCATAGTGCCTCCCCAGTGCCCGCCCAGTGCCCCCCCAGTTCCTCCCTAGTGCTCCCCCAGTGTCCCCCCAGTGCCCCCCAGTGCCTCCCCAGTGCCCCCCCAGTGCCTCCCCAGTGCCCCACAGTAAAAACGACATGTCAAGGTTCAAGGTTTCTTTATTTTGTCTCCCGAGGGAGAAATTTGTCTTGGACCCAAAGGACCCGCCCTGCAGCATACAGATACAGATAGAATACAATACACAATACAAGACAACAAAGGCGCACAGTGACCCGTACAACATTTAAATACGACACACCAACATACCAAGTGCAAAAGAGGGGAAGAACATCACCTCAAAACCTTCGACCCCTTCCCTGTCTGCCCTCTGCAAGGACTCTGTTAAGGAGTGTAATTGACAGAGGGACAAAGGAATGCGTGTACCTATTATACTTGCGCGCATGGACCTCATGCTTCATGGTTTCGGAAGACATACTATAGTCTATCGTTTTTTATGATTTGAGGATTAAAAAAAAAATTTAATCATGAAAAAACGACATGCCATAGTTCATGGTTTCAGAAGGCATATACTCTGTCCCCCTAGTGTCCCCCGAGTGCCTCCCGAGTGCCCCCTGCAGTGCCTCCCCAGTGCCCCCACAGAAAAAACGACATGCTATAGTTCATGGTTTCGGGAGGCATACTATAGTCTGTCGGGGCAGTGTGTCCCCAGTGTCCCCAGTGCCTCCTCAGTGCCTCCCGAGTGCCCCCCTCGCCAATATGACGGTAGGCTAATGATAGTAAAAGGACTTGCTTATTCTCTATCACGCATTGACGCTGTGCATCACAAAGCTTGACAGATTAACTTGTAGTTAAGTAATTTCATGTTAAGTGGGGAGCCGTGGTTCCTAGTGGGACCATGACTTCAAGGGGGGGGGGGGGTCCGGTGCCTCCAGTGAGCTATAAAAGCAATGTCCCTGCCATTCACACTGAGAGATCCAGAGGAGGCAGACCTGCTGTCCATGCCTCCACTCCCTGCTTGCCTCCATGTCCTATTAGTTATGTTTGCCTTATTATTTCCATCCACACACGCACCACACCATGTTCCACACATCCATCACCACCACACCACTGATTACTGACTCCACACCTCATACGATATGTTGCCCTTAATTCAGTTCCTTCAGTTATATTGTTATTAGGCCTATTTTTATAATAAATAGTTTTGTACACTGTTGCTCTGTCTCCTGCCTCCCAATCTTTGCCATAGCATGAGCCAGATATGACAACTGTCTGACTGAATGTCTGGATGAGTGACTGAAGCCTGCCAGAAGGCAGAATGAATGAAGCTTGGCTGAAGGCTGACTGAACGGCTGGGGGGCGGGGGCCTGGATGAAAGGCTGGGAGCGTGGCTGCTGACTGAAATTTTGTCTGGGGCCTGAATGAGGCGCTGGGAGCATGACTGTCTGACTGACTGGCTGAATGAATGGCTGGGGCCTGAATGAGGCGCTGGGAGCATGGCTGGCTGACTGACTGGCTGAATGAATGGCTGGGGCCTGAATGAGGCGCTGGGAGCATGGCTGTCTGACTGACTGGCTGAATGAATGGCTGGGGCCTGAATGAGGCGCTGGGAGCATGGCTGTCTGACTGACTGGCTGAATGAATGGCTGGGGCCTGAATGAGGCGCTGGGAGCATGGCTGTCTGACTGACTGGCTGAATGAATGGCTGGGGCCTGAATGAGGCGCTGGGAGCATGGCTGTCTGACTGACTGGCTGAATGAATGGCTGGGGCCTGAATGAGGCGCTGGGAGCATGGCTGTCTGACTGACTGGCTGAATGAATGGCTGGGGCCTGAATGAGGCGCTGGGAGCATGGCTGTCTGACTGACTGGCTGGTGTCTGAATGAGAGGCTGGGAGCGTGACTGGCTGACGGTCGACTGAATGGCTGAGAATTTGAATGAATGGCTGAAGCCTGAATGGAAGGCTGGGAGCGTGACTGTCTGGTGCTCGCTGCAGCTCGCCTCCGAGGCCCCGCCGCTGCAGCTCGCCTCCGAGGCCCCGCCGCTGCAGCTCGCCTCCGAGGCCCCGCCGCTGCAGCTCGCCTCCGAGGCCCCGCCGCTGCAGCTCGCCTCCGAGGCCCCGCCGCTGCAGCTCGCCTCCGAGGCCCCGCCGCTGCAGCTCGCCTCCGAGGCCCCGTCGCTGCAGCTCGCCTCCGAGGCCCCGCCGCTGCAGCTCGCCTCCGAGGCCCCGCCGCTGCAGCTCGCCTCCGAGGCCCCGCCGCTGCAGCTCAGATGGGCTTTATTACCTTTAAACCTCCATTTTCCTCTTCCTTGCTCTGCCCTCACACTCGAGTCATAACAACTATGACGTTTTTCCATGGTTTTCGACGACATACTACAGTATGTTGTATGTTATTTTTAACAAACAAAAAAAATACTTTATTTCAGAAGTCTTTTCAATCATTCTTTAATTTGTTAATACAAGTTTTACCTCATTTCAGTTTAGTGAATAGTTTTACAGTTGTTGTTTCACAATGTAGCTTATTTTTAGTGCTTCTCATTTTACAATGAGCTTCTTTAAGTGCATCACAAAATATGTAAAAAAAAACATATTTATGTAACACTGTTAGTTTCCCCCCACATCATTGGTGTGAACGTCTTACTGTAAAATAACATTTGTATTTGAATGTTCCCAGTCGAACATGGGAGGCCTTGAGTAGCTTCATTAACGGCCACGCCAATGGAAAACAACACGCACTGAAAAACAAAAACAAAATTAATTAATTAAATAAACAAACAAAAACATCAAGACATTAGTTCAAATGTTGTAATAAAGCTAGGGATGGGACGATAATATAATATTATGAAGATTTCATGTGATAATATCGTTTAACAATATTGCGATAATTAAAACATGCTTAAAGATTAGCCAAAGTACAGAGACAACCATGTCCAGTTGTATGACGGACAATTTTACCATACATTCATCTCCGTGATATGATTACTGCACGCGTTTTCTTTTTTAATCACAATTATTAATAAATAAATAAACAATGTTTTACTTACATCTACACGTGGGAAGCTCAGGGCTCCATTGTCCATCGATGCCACAGGATACGGTGGTGGACCCCACCAACACGTATCCCCAGTCACAGTGAAATGACACTGCGTCTCTGTGCTTGTAGGGCGGTCTTAATGTCCCCGTCCTGGAGGCGTGTAGCACATTGGGGAGGATGGGACAGGATATGTCTGGAAAGGAGATATTCAACAAGCAGCCCTCAGTGACATTGTCAGTGTCTGCCCATGCCTCTTTTCCACCAAAATAACTTTGGTTCTGGAACTGGTTCCGTTCTAGACTCTTGGAGCCTTGGTTCTTTCACGGAACTGGCGGCCATTTTTTGGTTCCAGTTCCAAACCAGTGTTTAGGTTTCTGAACCAATTAATTTTCAGTGTAAACACTCTGAGCTGGTTCAATATTAGGTGGGAAAAAATAACCAAACCGCCTCAGTGTCATGTGGGAACATCTCAAATGGTATGACCTCCGGGAATTTGACCTCAAGAAAACGTTAACGTCAATTATACTGCACGTATACAGCTGTCACAATTAGGTCAAATAATGTGTGATTAACAATGGTTTCTGTCGAACATTATGTATAAAAAATATATTTCTGTAAACAAGGTGCACAGGGCAGATATGACAAACGTAGCTCTGCAAGCTCAAAACACATCACGGTTTTGAGCTTGTAGATCTGCTATTTCCTGTGACAGGCGTACACAGGTATAAAGTATTCACTTTAAAAAGTATGTTTGACCTGTTCTCAACAAAGCCATGTGCCAATGCCTAGCAAATGTGATTTGACCTAAAAATCCAAGCCAACATCACGTGGTACCTTTGCATGTGGGGGGTGGGGAACTCCAGGTTCCGTTCTTGGTGCACCAGAGCTGCTTGTTCCCGCTGAGCGTCCCCTTACGGCAGCGGTAGCTCACCACACTGCTGTACGTGTAGGGCTCAAACGCTCCCGACATCACTGCATCAGACACCGACGGCGGTTCTGGGCAGTGCACGACTGGAAGACACCAGAAGCGTAGCCTATTAGTTTAGCATATTCTTCATCAATTCATTTGTGTTTTCTCTTTGTCTGCTGGTTCAGTTTGGCATTAGTTTCAGTGTTGTTTATTGTAATGACTCAAAAAGGTTGAGAAAAATAAAGCCATTTACAAAACATGTTAAAACAAGCACTGCTAAATATGGAAGATTAATTTAATATCCTCCTGAGATACCATAGTAAGAGAAACCTATGAAAATCTGGGAACTAAATCGTTACCAAGAAATTTCTTCACCAATATGTTTCTAAATGTGTCTAATAACATGTAGGGGAGAGCCGCCACGGTTGTAACGCGTCATGGTTGTAACATGCACGTTATCTCTTGATTGGTCAACGCCATCATGACGCCATCGCGTCAGTATGTGTACAGCAACGTACTCTACGTGCCCAGGAAGTTTGAAGTGTTTACGTTCATCCTACGGGGAGTTATTGCCGAAAAACTGACTTTTCTCAAAATGCGTAACATTTTACACCTGGAGTATCTTTGGGCTACAGTTTTAGTCTTTGATGTTGGTGAATAAAAATCCACATGGATGTCTTCATGCTTATGTTCTTCATTAGTTTGCATCGTGTTTAGACGGAATGCACGTTAATTCTGGTCTGTAAGCAACCCAAAGAACAACCCAAAGAACAACTTGCAAAAGTGGGTCAATTGTAACACACACCATACCATTAAATGTCATATTTACATATTTGACATATTGGCCGCAATATTATGTTCAGTCAGCTGTCTTTCATTACAGAGTGTATTCTAAATTAGTTTAGGGTTGTACAACTCAATCAATCAAACGTTTTATCTTTGTTGTTTAATCAATGTATTTTCCCATTGAACTGACTCAAACGCCCAAACTGGTACACCCAGTACTATAATTCCCTTATGTTTGATACATTTTCGTATCACATCCATGGTATGAAAACAATGTTAAGGAGTTGCTTCAATGAAATATAATTGCTTTAAGCTGAAAACGATATGTTTAATGATGTTTTTTAGCATTGTTACATTCATCTCGCATGCCGTTACAATTAATCCGATAAGCGTAGCAAATGTAACATTGGAACAGCATCCACGTTCGGTTTAATAACTCCCGACCTTCTTTATCAATTGAAAAACTTGAAGTGGTTTATGGTAGCAGACATGTGTAGGTCTGTTGCCTGAAAATATTACATATGTATAAACGGATCTCTGAGTAAAAGAGTGTTACAACCGTGGCGGCTCTCCCCTACTAAAAGTTTGAAATTCAACTCCTGTGGGAAATTTGAGTTATTAGCATAATATGTGACCATACCATTGACATCCTATATAAGGCAAAAAAAAAGTCAAAATGTCATCATTCTTTAAGTAGCATGTGACATATGAAACTAGGGGTTTTCATGACTCTGAATCCATTCCAAGCATTAGTTTTGCACAAAGAACACTCCTTGGGAGGAAAACAGCCATAGCCGTCATCACAAATGTGCTGAGGTCAGCACATTTGGGATATGGCCGAATTTAGCCCAATGAGTGTTTTTAATACAGTTTTCAGTTATTTTCTTTTTAGATTATATAATTTTTATGTCTATCTATTTTCCCTCTAAATTCTAGTTGATTATTTTGTTAGTTTTATACTAAACACTGTATATTAGTATTATTATTATTATAACACACATTGCCAGTAGTTTGTGCATGTCATGAGCAGAAGGTAGTAACACTAAAAGCATGTACTGCATGTTGTTATCAGCGGTCTATCAGATAGCTCACTGACCTTCACAGACAGGAACTCGGCCGTCCCATACTCCCGAACTCATGCAGTTCCTGGTTTTGTGGCCGACCATGTCATACCTGACAACAGAGTACAAATAAATGTAGTTATTGATTAAACACATGGACCACAGGTCAGCAATAACACATAATGTACCGCATATAGTGTTGATTTTGACAGCGGTATTATTACATTTTTATCCCACGATTTTCCAACCCATTTTTTTCACCCAGTGTCAATTATCTAATGTAATCCTGGGCGCTACACTTCCTCTGCCAACCTGGGGGGCAGCAGACTGAGCTCATGCTCCAAGCTGATACTTTTCACCTGACGGGGAGAGTTTCCCCGGACGGACGTAGCACGTGGAAGGAACACGTTATTCTGACCAGTTCCTTTCCCCTCCATCAGGCCCCCCGGCTGGCCAGGCAGAGGTAGTTTAGAGACCAGGATTACTGCATGTTTTTTGTGAGGGTACCTACCCTAGGGGACACGGGGAGAACATGCAAACTCCACACAGAAAGGCCCTTTCGCCAACCCCACCTCGGGTATGGGCACTGATGACGCCGAAGAGAGAACAAGCCCCCAGCGCCCACAGCGTCCCCAGCGGGAATCGAACCCAGGACCTTCTAGCTGTGAGGCGACAGCACTACCGACTGTGCCAATCTGCCCTTTGACAGCAATTTTTTATTTAGCTTTAGTCACAGTCTTTTGAATACAATCGAATTTAGTTTTAGTCATATTTTAGTCATCTGAAATGTTTTAGTGTTAAGTCTAGTTTTAGTCGACTAAATCTACAGTTGATTTAGTTGACTAAAATGTGTTTTGGCGGGCCTTGGTGTCATAATGGCTGATTTTAAACAACCTGAAAATAGCGGATCTACAAGCTCACAACGCGTTGCACTGCCACGCGTTGTGAGCAACCAAGCATAATATGACTCATCTTTCTACTAGTTCTACTGGATCTCTTTCCCACTAGTTCCTCCCTAACATTTTAGTCTAGTTTTAATTTGTTGACAAAATTGACAATATATTTAGTCTTAGTGTTAGTCAACGTAGCTTGGTTTTTATATTTTGTTTTTATTTAGTTTGTCAGTGAAAAACCTTAGTCAACGAACATTTTTTGTCATAGTTTTAGTCGACGAAATAAACACATGTACCACAAAGTGTACGTGACCCACCCACTTAACGTGGCAGCCTCGTGGAGACTGGGCTGCCGTGTATAAAGTAACATAATGTATAACGTTCTTACCCATCATCACAGACACCTGTAGCAGAGTCTCCAAACTCTGCTCCAGTGTACAAGAAATGACCGTTGGAGACTTCCCCTGCTGAGCCACAGGACTTCCCTGTTTGGGTCACACACAAACAAAATAATATTGCCAGTGTCTGCGTGGTGGCCTAGCAATGATTACTATCAGAATATGAACAAATATAGTAATGATTACTATCAGAATATAGAGCTATTTAACAAAGAATATCACTTAGCAAGTTTATTTACTGCAAAGGATATATTAAGTACAGTAGGCCTGTTAGTTAGTAAGTACATTAAGTAGTTATACTTACGTTCACATCTCAATGAGAGATTGGTCCATTGTCCGTTGATACATTGGCGGTAACTGCTGCCACCTGCTGGTACGTATCCCAACTCACACACGTACCTCACTCTGGAGCCAGCAGGAAACACAGTGGTCTTCTGGGTAATGTAGTCATCGTGAAGGAGGATAGTGGGTTGGTTGTTGAGCTGCGGTGCATCACACTCACCTATTGCCAGGAATTAAGGGGCCAGCATGTCAGCTCTAAGCTCATTTAATGGTTCAGTAACAGATAAGGCATGAACTTCTGATATTTAAATACTATATCTAAACACCAATATTGGTTTCTTCTTCCATCACTATATGCAATTGATATAAAAGATTGCAGAATGGAGTTGCACGGTGATGACATTGTTACATCTTGTGTAGGCCTACAGGTACATAAGAGTAAAACATATCTTCCTTCAGACAACACAGCAGCATGGTTAATAATAATAATAATAATAATAATAATAATAAGGGTAATAATAATAATCATAATAAATCAACCTACCCTTGCCAGAACTTAGTATAATATATTATAATTATACTATAAAAGTATAAAGTATAAAGTATAAAAACAAATACAAGGATACTTAACATCTCAAAAACGAAAAATCTGTATCGACTTTAGACGTACCCCCCGTCTTACCCAGAACAGTGTCATCCAGGGCAAGCCAGTGGAAATTATCGACAATACCTTGAAATTTGATGCAAACACTGACATGCGCATTAAGGGCCAGCAACGCCTTTACTGTCTAAGAAAAGTGGCTAGGTTTAATGTTGACAAAAGCCTGATGAAACTGTTCTATAGTGCCTACATACATTCAGTCATTTCTTTCTCCTGCATCTGTTGGTACGGTAACCTCGTTGTCAAGGATAAAAATTCCCTTGGGAGAATTGTGAAAACTGCTTCTAAAATGACTGGCATCCAATTGGAGAGCCTTGATTTCTTTTCTAATAGACAGCTGCTCAAAAAAGCCCTGTCCATCCGCTCAAATAGTGCCCACCCACTCAGTTCGGAGTATGCTGCTGCTATCTGGCCTTCGCTTTTGTGTCCCTACGACCACAAAAAACAGGTACAAATACTCCTTTGTCCCTGCCTGGATCCGAGCAGTCAATGCTGCCGGAAGAAGGTAAATAAACTGTGATGATGATGACGATGATGTTTAGTACCTAGCTCTTAGCTCTTATCACTTGGCTCTTGGCACTTTATGATGATGGCACTTTATGATGCTATGATGCTTCACTTTGTACTGTAGGCCTACTTGGTTGGCTACTCTTTCATTTCTTATCCTTTTTATCAATTGCACAGATATGCTCATGCTATGTTGTCCTATGCTATGTTGTCACATGTCTGTTGCTGTTCTGTACTGCTTTTGATGGGCGCTAGCCCCTCCTATATACAGGTTTAATGTTCGTCTTTAGTTCAATGTTTGTTTAATAAACGCCTTTGACAATGAAGGGAAAACTTACGTCTTTTTGTAACTCATTACGTCATATTGTCTCTTTATTGTTAATGTCATTTAATGTTTGTGTTGGCACCGTTTGTTTTACATCACCATTACATCACCTAATCGACATGAGTTAAGACTCATTCATAGTCTGGATTTTCGGTGGTGAGGTGACCACCGCTCCGGTGGTGAGCTGACTACCGGAGCTGAAATAACATTGAGCGGTGGTGAGTAAAAACAGAGAGAAGGGCTGGGGCGGTGGCGGTGGTTTGCTCTTCACCGCAGCTTGTGACGTCATGTTGTAGTTCGTGGTGGTCACCTCACCACAGAAAATCCAGACTATGTATGAGCCTTGGGACTTTAATATATTAGCGCCCCTCACTTCACACGGGTGTGATTTTTATGTTTCAATCCTCTATGAACTGCTGCAAATAAAATTGCCCTCCGGGGACATTAATAAAGAACTTGAACTTGACAAGACAAGACAAAATAGGTTTATAAAACACATTTGTTTCATGAGATTGACAAATTATAACATACGCTATGTGCCGTTTCCCATATTTTGGATTTCCAGCCAAATCTCTTCTGTGAAAATCGCAGATATACAAGCTCGAGCGTGTTGCAAACGCGGGAGGTTGTGAGCTTGTAGATTTTCGCCTACCATTTCCCCCAGAGTAGTGACACACTAGGGTCAACATCGCCTATCATTTCCCCCAGAGTAGGGACACACTAGGGTCAACATCGCCTACCATTTCCCCCAGAGTAGGGACACACTAGGGTCAACATCGCCTACCATTTCCTCCAGAGTAGGGACACACTAGGGTCAACATCGCCTATCATTTCTCCCAGAGTAGGGACACACTAGGGTCAACATCGCCTACCATTTCCCCCAGAGTAGGGACACACTAGGGTCAACATCGCCTACCATTTCCCCCAGAGTAGGGACACACTAGGGTCAACATCGCCTACCATTTCCCCCAGAGTAGGGACACACTAGGGTCAACATCGCCTACCATTTCCCCCAGAGTAGGGACACACTAGGGTCAACATCGCCTACCATTTCCCCCAGAGTAGGGACACACTAGGGTCAACATCGCCTACCATTTCCCCCAGAGTAGGGACACACTAGGGTCAACATCAACACCTACCATTTCTCCCAGAGTAGGGACACACTAGGGTCAACATCGCCTACCATTTCCCCCAGAGTAGGGACACACTAGGGTCAACATCAACGCCTACCATTTCCCCCAGAGTAGGGACACACTAGGGTCAACATCGCCTACCATTTCCCCCAGAGTAGGGACACACTAGGGTCAACATCGCCTACCATTTCCCCCAGAGTAGGGACACACTAGGGTCAACATCAACGCCTACCATTTCCCCCAGAGTAGGGACACACTAGGGTCAACATCAACGCCTACCATTTCCTCCAGAGTAGGGACACACTAGGGTCAACATCGCCTACCATTTCCCCCAGAGTAGGGACACACTAGGGTCAACATCGCCTACCATTTCCTCCAGAGTAGGGACACACTAGGGTCAACATCGCCTACCATTTCCCCCAGAGTAGGGACACACTAGGGTCAACATCGCCTACCATTTCCTCCAGAGTAGGGACACACTATAGGTCAACATCGCCTAACATTTCCCCCAGAGTAGGGACACACTAGGGTCAACATCGCCTACCATTTCCTCCAGAGTAGGGACACATTAGGGTCAACATCGCCTACCATTTCCCCCAGAGTAGGGACACACTAGGGTCAACATCGCCTACCATTTCTCCCAGAGTAGGGACACACTAGGGTCAACATCGCCTACCATTTCCCCCAGAGTAGGGACACACTAGGGTCAACATCAACGCCTACCATTTCTCCCAGAGTAGGGACACACTAGGGTCCGGTCAACATCAACAACTCACCCGGTGGTTTGGGTTGAGCAGACGGTTCAACAGACTGCAGACAGCTTGGAAGCCGAGGCTGCCACTGGCCCGCAGGACCACATGTGACCTGCGGGGGTCCGTCCAGCCAGAAACCCTGTTTGCAGGTGAAGGTCAAGGCCTCTCCAGTCCTGTATGAAGCCCCTGCTCTGCCAGTGGACACACTGTTGTCCACAGCAGGGCCAGGACATGTCTTCTCCACCGGTTTAGCATCTGACAGAGGAAAATAAACAGAATAAACATGATACGCACTATGGAGGACAAAGTAGCGAATGATGACTTGCTTTTATTCATGTATAAGGCATGTTGGTACAGTACACACTGGCATGCATATGCATATGAACGTGCACGTTACATTATGACACCATCAGGGCCTGTCAAAATAAATTTAGTCGACTAAAATCTTAAAACTAGACTAAAACTTTTCAGATTACTAAAATATGACTAAAACTAAATTATTTTTCATTCCATAGACTATACTACAAGCTAGATCTGCTATTTTCAAAATATTGTTCATATTCATTTGAAGAAAAAAAAACTGAAACAGTACATTCTGCATAATGAGTACTTTATACTTTTAGTACTTAAGTACATTTTTATACTGATACTTTTGTACTTTTACTCAAGTTATTTTTTTAATTCTGGACTTTTACAATTTCTACATTACAGTAATGATACTTTTACTTAAGGGATATTTCACTTCACAAAAAAACTAACTCTTGGTCATAATTTGATCATCTACTCAGGCTTTTGTGAGCACCCCAGACAGTTTTGAAGTTGTTCGATACTGTAACTGCCATTTTTCACTTTCCAGTCTCCTTTGCAGTTACTTCACAGATATATGGTGGGGGTGATCCTACGCAGTACACACACAGAAAACAGTAACAGATGGATGTCAA
This sequence comes from Electrona antarctica, assembly GCF_951216825.1. Classification (NCBI taxonomy): domain Eukaryota; kingdom Metazoa; phylum Chordata; class Actinopteri; order Myctophiformes; family Myctophidae; genus Electrona; species Electrona antarctica. The sequence continues at coordinate 24,231,431 of NC_136807.1, read as the reverse complement.
GTCTTTGATCCAGTTTGAGTGTTATTTATTCTTTTATTGAACAGAAGTGAGCAGTTGAAATCATGAACATACCGGCTATATTGAATTGTTCTTTCCTTTCTGTCTGTTTGGTTGCCGAGTGCTGCTGGTAGGAACGGTTTGGCTCCCCAATCCCTGTGTCTAGCCCTGCTCAGTGCACCTGTGTCACCTTATAAATGCACACCCAGTGCTGTGCTTCTCAAGCCCGCCACCAAGTGGTCAAAAATAATAATGGATATAATCTAAATAATGCCTCTCTTCTAATGGCTCCTACACACCGGCCCCTAATTGTCTCAAGTGTAACAATTAATAAACATATAAGGAGCCATATTCAAATTTACACATTTGTCTTTTTTTTTTTTAATAAAAAAAAAAAAGAATTAATTCAATCTTTAATTAATTGAAATCTTCTTTCAACATCGGTTTCAGTCTCTTTAGTTTTCAGTCTCTTGTGTTTCAGACTCTTGGAGCAGACATATCTTTGTTATCAAGATGTTGCTTTTGGTCTTTAGTCGAACTATGCGTACAAGACCTTTTGCATCAGGAATGGTCTCCATAATATTCTTCCCAGTAACCAGGCGCCTCGTGGTGCAGTGGAATCCACCACCACCACAATGTCACCAGGGGCAAAACTTATTCTTTCTGCTGACCATCTTTGCCGTTCTTGGATTAATGGTAAGTATTCTTTTGTCCATCGTTTCCAAAAGAGATCTGCCAAGTATTGTACTTTTACGTACGTTTCCATCTACGTTTTATGTACAGATCCTCTTTCACAAAGAGTCCAGGTGGCAATATTGGCTGTGTTTTCAACAAAAGAAGATGGTTTGGGGTCAGCGCTTCCAGGTCCATTGGGTCATCAGAAGACTTGGTGATGGGTCGATCATTTAAAATTGCCTCTACTTCACACATTAAAGTTTGCAATTCTTCATCATCGAGCACTTGTTGATTAAGAACAGAACGGAGTACACCTCGTACCATGCGGATCAGTCGTTCCCAAACACCGCCGTGATCAAATAATCTTCTAATGGCTCCTACAGATACAGTATTTAGATATTTTAGCTTCCCCGCAGCTAAAATACTATAAAAAAACAAAAAACAAGAAACAAAACAAAACACGGGCACCTCACATATTAGGAGTCCATAGTGGGCCCCTGCAGGAAGGCTAGCTGTGCTTTAGGGCACAGCTAATGGGGATCCTTAATTGCCCGGGGTTATTTAATCCATTAATAAAATGTGCCCAGCGATTTATAAACACGGAGCACTTTTACCGACGGACCGGATGTTGTCCTGTCTAACACATCATCTTTTTTTATAATTAGACGGGATGATTTAGATCGCGAGTTAACGTTTTAATTTTATTTGCGTTGTCGTCGGCTAAACAGGGGGGGGGACATTTTCGATGACGTCTCACTGTTGCGCAACATCGAGGATTGCACAACAAGCGCTCCTAGGCTGTGGAGCGATGTGACCGGTTTTGATATCATTAATCTCTGTCGATTTAATCAATCTCCGTCTTGGGCAATAGACCGTACTAAGTACCAGGACGGAGATCTCCGTCTGGGGCCCTTAAACTGTTAAAAGGTTGCTTGTTAATCAAGCAACCTAAAAACTGTCTGGGGTGCTCACAAAAGCCTAAGTAGATGATAAAATGACCAAAAGTATTTTTGAAAGTGAAAAATCCCTTTAAGTAACAAATTTGAGTACTTTTTCCACCACTGCTACAAGCTCATAACGCGTCATAAATTCATCAGCATGCAAGACTGTATGGTTCGCACACGGCGAACTATACAGTGGTCTTTCCCTACCTGGCATGCACTGAGGAATGTCGCTCCACCTCCCAGACGCTAAACATGTCACTGTGCGGGGTCCCTGGAGATGATGCCCAGCAAGGCATGTCACGGTGACGACAATGTTCACCCTCATACGTCTGTCGTTAAGCTTTCCATTTGTTACATTGAACCTGGGACACTTGATAACTACAAAAGAAAAGGTTAAAAAATACTTAATGCAAGACAGGTTTGCTTTTTTTTTTACGTTGTACAATCCTTCATGCTTTACTGCCTACCGTAACAAAATCAAAGTAACTACATTGACAAAGTGACCAGATGCTGAATATAAAAGCTTACATAAAATAAGACGGTGTCCCTTTTCATTTTCAAGCAAGAATTTCCTCTTTCCATTCAAGAAAGTGAAGTGCTGTTAATCACTCATTAGCTAATTTTAAATAGTTTGAAATACATTATATTTTCACACCCAAATACAAATACAAGAGAAAGATGTACTGTGCATAATGCATATACTGTAGCTTCTTCAAATACCTCCCATAATAGTAATTTTACAAGATGTAAAGGCTAGATTTTGAGAGATTCAATTAAATAAAACATTAATGTGTACTTTTTACTGACATAATACTAAGCAAAACAATTATATTGGCTGGGCAAATAACAATTTGTAGATCAGCCATTTTCACCATTAATGAAAATAAAATTAAATCAATATTTTATAGATTAAAATAGATTGGAGGCAAACGTGGTGAAATAATGATAGTGGTGAAATAGATTGTTGAAGTCATATTGCCCAGCACTGTTCAGACCTTTTGCTTACTGTGTTGTAATTTGTTTGCAACATTAGGTGTATAAAAAGAAAAACAACAAACAATAGAGCACCGAAGTCTGATGTATTTTATTTTACACATCCTACCTGGGTTGTGTTTGTTTTGCCCCATTCTGAATTCCCATGGACTTTTTTCATATCACGTCAAATAAGAACTGTGTTCCAAAAATAAACAATGATCCCGGTGGTTTGAATGTTACCGCCGCAGAATTAGTTACATTTTCACCAGAAACTGACTGTATCAAATATGAGTGACTGACAACCTCCCTGACAATAGAGGGTATGCGCATGCATAAAGTGAATGGCAGATCGAGTGGCAAATCGAGTGGCAAAGTGAGTGACAAAGTTAATTAATTGTTGTTTAAAGTCATTTAATGCAATCAAATAGGACTTTTCTGTTTGGATGTATGGGCTGCCAGGCTAGAAAATAGTTTTTTGACACTCAGTAGGCATTCCTGCATAATTTCCGGGTATGATGATGATGTCACTCGCATACCCTCTATATCTCTGAGACAGTGTGTTTATTTTTGGACCACAACGATTTTAAGATGACCCTCCTTCTCCATAGAGGAAAAAGGACTGGACTTCTGTACTCTATTGCAAGACGATGTAATATGTGTACTGCAACATGAAATGTAATATGAACAAATTGCAATTCAATTATACACTTACCAATGCACTTGGGAAAAGATGGAGACCATTTTCCATCCGGTCCACAGGTCACATTGCTGGATCCGTTCAGCATATGGCCGTACGTACAGGAGAAGGACAGCAAGTCTCCAGGCCTGGAAACACCTTTTAATCCCTGGATCTGCATCTTGTCCGATGCCTTGAAGTTGTTGGGTTCTTTACATGTAATAATGTCTCCAACTAAGAACAAAGAGGGGAGGAAAAAAGCTGTGCAGTTTTATTTTTGCGTAGTGCAAAATAGGCTCTGTGCACAGCAGCCATATTGGAAAGAAATTGGGCCACTTCCTTACATCCTTCAAAGGTCTTACCAATAATAATTATTAGAGTTCTAAATGGGCCTGACAAGTAAAGCCCGGCCCTAACTGGCCCGGCTGAGGCTCGGCCCAGCCCGACTAATTAGCATATGTTAATTATCTACAAGCTCATAGTGCCTGCCACGCTATGAGCTTGTATATCTTTTTTGTTTTTCAGAAAACTGTTAGGATTTAGAAGATATTCGTAGAATCGGCCTCAGGTCTTAATGGGAAAAGAAAAAAAACACCATGACATTGTTTCTACATTAATTTAGTTTTGGGCAATTATTTGGGGGCCCACTTGCAACACATCCTCACGGGCCACACCACACCACCGGTTGAGAATCACTGACTTATAGCAATCCAGGACCTAAGCTGACCTGGAGTGTTGGCCTCGACGTCAACACTCTGGGGCAGACACTGTGGCAGCGGAGGCGTCCACGTGCCATCAGCACCACAGGTGAAGCGTTGGGCTCCGGTCTGAATGAAACCTGGGCTGCAAGTGAAGGTGACAGAGTCCCCCTGTCTGTGTGCTGAACCGTTGGGCACCACAGGCTCAGAGCAGGTATTATTCACTGGCACTGCACCGATCTCTATATGGAAACACAAAGGAGACAGATGTATTGTGTGTTGTTGGTGCGAGACGCTGTCACGCATCCAAGTATACAGTATATTAGGCTTTAAGACCTTTTGCACTTCAAATGAATGTGAATATTACCGTTTCATGCGCTATGCATCCTCACCCACTGACTGCAGTGATGTGAATTTAGCATCAATCCATTTTATTATATTTTGTTATCATTTTAATAAGATTTTTCCAACATTTCGACAACAGAACATAATCAGACTTACATAGAAGACAGTGTACATTTACACATTTTGAACATAATCATACACACTTTTATAATAATATAAAGAACAAAAACAATGAAAGAAAGAAAGTGAAGTGTACTGTAACAGATCTCCAGGCCTTAGTTTAAAAGAGAAATCCAGACCAAAAGTTCCAAAACACATGTTTACCCATGAACCAGCCTATAATCCTGTCCCAACATAAGTACATGTTGGCCTTGAATTGTTTAATAGATGCCCCCTGTTCTCCATTTTCCCCACCCCTCCCACAGTAAAATGCAGCTAGAATGGTAAAAAATGATTATAGGCTGATTCAGGGTACATGGTCTGGAATCCTTTAAGAGGCTGTTTCACTAGTCTTATCTGAAGGACAGGTCTTAATTTTCCCATAAAACTGTCCCTGTTTCTAGACATTTTTCCTAGAGAGGGGAACAGCCCTAGCCTGGTTAATAAACCAGACCGAATCAGCCGTTGGCAAAAAAAAGTTGTCTACCAGCGGATTACGGTCTGGCGAGGCTCAGTAGCACGCCTCTTTCCTACAGCAGAGAACAGGTCGGACCAATCGGGACACGGTATGCAATATAGGCGGGCTTTGGTACAGTGACGTTCAATGTTTGAGACTTTTGACTGACAGTAGCTCTGACCAATTGCGTCAAAGAGAAAATGTTTCCCGGGAAATGAAATCCAAGTGGAGCCAGCCCAGACTGATATACCGCGACAGTGTTGTGTGATATTAGTCTGGCTTATTAGCCAGGCTAGAACAGCCCAGGACCTCTTGGACACTCTAGAGTCTGTGTCTACCCATACCCGTGTCTACTCTAGTCCAGGGGTTCTCAACGTTTTTGGCCGGGGACCCCTGGAAATGCTTTGGCAATGTCTCTGGACCCCCGCCCCGCCCCCTCCCGACCCCCAATATAAATTGACTGCTACAATAACCTTAAACAATTTTGGGCGGGAACCCCTTTTGGTGTTTTAAGCATTGTTATAATTTAGCTATTGAAAAATAGCAGATCTACAAGCTCATAGCGCGCCACCGAGTGGCGCGCTACGAGCTTGTAGGTCTGCTATTTTTGAAAAATCGTGAAAATATATATTTTTTAATAATTTGGGGACCCCTAAAATAATTTGGCGACCCCCCGAGGGGTCGCGACCCACGGGTTGAGAACCCCTGCTCTAGTCCACTCTGTTAAGGGGGAGACACAGAGCCACACCATGCAGGTATCCCGCGTCCCTGCCTGGGGTAGGAAGCTCAATATAAGAATAAGCCGTTTGTTTGACATTGGCAGAGAATACTTACTAATGCATGTTCCTTACAACTGTGCTACTCAGCATATACAGTATGAATAGCACGGTTTGGGTGCGTCAAGTTGTGTGTTAAGTACTGGGTGGTAGGTAGCTGATGGTAGGTGTGGCACTCCACCTCAGCATCCATTTCCCGGGGGTCTAGCACATTCTAACGCGGACAGACTCCCACGTGTTACCGGCTGATACCAACAATATGCCTCTCCCGACCGATTGTTACACACAATAGCTTCATCAGGCAGTACTACTTGTCAACCAGTAGGTGTCCTACCAGACACCATGAAGGTCGAAGGTCTCAATGGAAGAGCATGGAGACCACTGTACATACTACTTATATCGCAATAATCTCATACTCTGTATGGTACCACAAAGACATGCTTAATTAACATAATATTTAATTTCTTAAAATGAGTTTCAGATTGCAGCTCGAAACGGTACATCATATACATCATAAACGTTTCCGCTCAAAGAACGTTCACACCCAGTTCTACTATGTTTGTCTTCGTTTACTTGGAATCATTGCCACATTGTCTTGTGTAATGTGTAATGACTGGCAGTACAACCACCCACTACTGTACCACCATGCACGCATATCTAACACCCTAACCCTGTGGTCAGGCACTGTCTGTACTCGCCTTTCACAGTCAATGACAGACCTCAGCTAAATAGCACTCTGTCTGGTATTGCAGTTAGATGATTCCTGGTATTGTCTATCTAGTGAAAATAAATGAAGTTATTATTATAGTGCTGCAGTGCAGGGTTTTGGGTGCCGTGATGCAAGTCCAGGGGTGCCTCAGAATACCTTCATATTTACTTGCACTTTACTTGGTGCGTTCTTTTTCAGTCTACAGTACAACAAAGTCATTTCACCAAATATAGCAGATCTACAGGCTCAAAACACGTTGTGAGCTTGTAGATCGGCTATTTCTGGTGGATGTTCCCTCTAGAATAGGAATGCTGGGGTTTAAGTTGTTAAACGCCAAGTATAAAAGTTATTTTCAGTCTGTCCTAATGGAAACAAATATTCTCTTCAGTTTTCCTTGTGACATACTGTATCTTTGGGGGTAAGATTTACATTCATACCGTTAATATGACAAAAGGAGCTATAAAGTAACAATGCAATGCAGGAGTGCCGTGGATAAAAAACAAGTTATTTACAGGGGTGCCCTGCACCAAATATATTTGAGAACCAGATCTGGTCTAGTGGGTTTAATGACAAGGACAGAGCCTTGTAACAGGCTGCTCAGGCTTCATGATTCATAATCTCCTGTTTTAAATTACTCATAATATCACGATTAAAATGACTCATAATATCACACACAAAATGACTCATCCTTCAAGAGTCACAACACACTTCGTTGACCCATAGGAGTCTGTAGCCTACTCGGCCCCCCTCCTTTTCTCCCTCACCAAACCTCTTCACCAGATATAGCTGATCTACAAGCTCACACGTGTTGTGAGTTGTAGAACCTTTATTGCACACTGCATAAACCTTCTCCCCAACTGAATTTCTCCTATACTCAAATCAGCCATTGAGAAGGGCAATATTTCCACATGAACGATGGTTTCTCTAAACAAAATAACAAAAACAAAAATAAAGAGTGGGAAACCACTATCAGTCAAGATGAAACAAACCATTTCTTTATTTCACAATGCGCTGCAAATTTAAATCAACCACAACACGACACCATCAATCCCACTAACGTCAACAGGTTTTTGCCACACGGATCTCAGACGCTTATGGCAAAAACTACCCATAATTCTCCTTGGAAAGACAAGTGTAAGTAACACTTAAAACATTTGAATCATAACCACCCACACCTTTCATTAAGTCTAATTCCAGTCATATTGTTGAGACAGGTCTTAAAAATCCTGATCTAGCTTCAGACCTCATAATAAGGCAACAAACCATGTTTTACTGTTCTGATGAATGTGAACCACTGCTCACACAAAGTTAGTATGTTAATAAAGGGGATTTCTTTTCTTTTTAATACAAATTTAAGAATTAAATAGCCTTTCAAAGTTGCAAGAGAACAGTGCCCTCGCTTCCGACACACACACACACACACACACACACACACACACACACACACACACACACACACACACACACACACACACACACACACACACACACACACACACACACACACACACACACACACACACACACACACACACACACACACACACACACACACACACACACACACACACACACACACACACACACACCCTAAACTTAACCCCATTAAAACTAACACTGAACTTATTTCAAACCTTATTCTCAGTAAAGCATATACTGTACAAGAATACAAGAACCATCCCACTGAGCGGTCGGTGGGGGAACAAATCGATCGAGTTTTAAGGCTAGCATTCCGGTTACCCTGTATAGCACTTTGATACTATATGTTTTGAAAAGTGCTACACAAATAAATAAGTCTTATCCAGAGAGACTCGGAGAGCGTTCATTGAAGCCTTAGGGGACGAAGAGGAGTAAGTAAGTAAGAGAGACTCGATACACTACAACTACATGGACAGTACACTACAGTAGCCAAATCATGCCTACAATAAAAGTGTTCTTAGACTGGGTCCAACCCTTATCAAAGAGGGTCCATGGACCAATTTTGGGTTCCTTGAAATTAAGAGGTGGGGAATCAGTGGAGGCTTGGGAGCATTGGGCTGGGGGTCACAGAAGGGACAGACGTCGATGTAGGCCTGGCTGTCATTTTCTGGTAGACACCCCTTCCATATGAATAGAAGCTTATATTATATTCTCCCACATTAAACACCTCAGAAACATAGCCAGACTGTCCCACACTCACCCTACCAGAGGCCGAAAAACGTCCTTTGTCTCCTCAAGGCTTAACTACTGCAACCCACTTCTCATCGGGATCCCTAGCAAGAGCATCCAGAAGCTCCAGTACAATTAGAACAGTGCTGCTAGGATCCTGATGAGAGTGTGGAAATATGAACATATCACACCCAGACTCCATTCTCTACACTGGCTTCCTGTCTCATTCAGGATAGAATACAAGGTCTGCCTCCTTACCCATGCATCAGTGCATCCACAGCAACGCCCCTTCCTATCTAAAGGAACTTATTGAACCCCCAACCTCCACCCGCTCACTCTGCCCTGGAAATTTGCATTCACTCAAATGCAAAAAGACTAAGCTCCGCACTATGGGGGACTGGGCCTTCTGCTCAGCTGCTCCTTTCCTTTTTAACAAGGCATTTGCCTAGATGGACTTTTGGATGCCCTGTGTGCTTTTAAAACCTTTTTAGCTTAGTTATTTTAAATATGTATTTCTCCTTCTTGATGTAGCACTTTGAGACTTGCTTCAAATGCAAAGTGCGTTATAAATAAACTGTATATATATATATATATATATATATATATATATATATATATATATATGGGTATGGTTTTGCCCACTCAATTCATAATTAACGTTCCAATTGTGTAGCTCTGGCTCATGGACTAAGAACCAAAAAGAACTGAACCGGTTTCCATTTACCCAAAGAATGCATCGTAAGCGAGAGAAAAACGATATTCCATCGAACGTCCAACATGTTTTCTTTTATCAAGTTGTGTGCCGTGCGCAAAGACGCAGCAGATTCCTCCTCACTCTTCTGTTGTGACAGCGCTGCTGTGCTCGACTTTAATACTACGGGAGGTGGGGGTGGATTTATACGCACCCACATTCAGACTAGGATCTTTGCACATATATATATACATATATATATATATATATATATATGGGTATGGTTTTGCCCACTCAATTCATAATTAACGTTCCAATTGTGTAGCTCTGGCTCATGGACTAAGAACCAAAAAGAACTGAACCGGTTCCCATTGGGAACCAACCGGTGGAAAAGGGGCCTCAGTGGTCCTTGAAGGGGTTTCAGGTGGCTAAATGATGTATTGGTAACCCAATGGAACCAGAGCTTTCTTGAGCTTTCGTCATGTTTCCCAACAGTGATATCATTGTTAAACATACATTTACAAGAAGTCTAGTCTACACAATTAGATAATGTAGAAGATTTATTTTATTTTGATCAATGTTGCCTGTTATGTCTCCTAATAGTATCATCAATACAGCATCCAACGATTATATAAAAAGGTTTTGGGTCTGAGATGCAAAATGATGGTCAATGGCTCACATATAAATGGACCTTATATGAAAAGGGTTGAAAACCACTGAAATAGCCTAGTGGGCGTAAATAATGCCCAGTTTTCTCCTAAATACAATCCTGTAGGATGTAGGTGTATACTGGACTATAGGGCAAAAGCCATCTGGTTGTGACTTCTGAGTGACCTGACCAATAAGATCATAAATATTGAAATAGGCATATGATCAGACCAGATTGGAAAGATCTGCTTTGGATCAGTTCTTACATCTTCTAGTTTTTGCAAACATTAGGATATAGGACTAAACTTTTTTTTTTCCTGAGAAATGTCCCTTTAAACGAAAAGACAGTTTTAAAGTAGGCTACTGGCAGCTGACGTCACCATCAAAAACAGCAGACTGCACTGTCTCATGCCAAAACAAAATAATAGATTCCATAGCGCGGTGGTACGTGTCGCTGGCCGAAAATAACGCGTGTGTTTGGATTGTAGTCTACAATCCAAACTTGATTGTAGTCTACAATCCAAACACACGCTTCTTTGCTACAATTTGTAGATAGACATTAGACATGGTGTTACTATTTTCGGTAAGGGATTGATTTGAGGACACGTTGGTAGGAGTAGGCTAAGAACTAAGAATTAAGCACAGGCTAGTTGTCAAAATAACGTGTTACCTTTTACGCACAACCACAAACAGAACATAACGTAGGGCATCTGGTTCATAGCCCTAATGTCCTTTGTTGCCGTTACATTAAGGCATATTAGAGCTATGGACCAGAGCTAGGCCTACACGTAGAATGATATAGTAGGCTAAAGCCTAATATAAACAAACTCACTTACTTTGACATGTTGATTTAGGTGTCCATTTTCCAGCCATACACGAGTAAACAGCAAATCTATCGTTTCCTCCAGATGGAGTGAATCCCTCCATGCATTCATAAAACACCTTCTCATTATGCACGTATTTCTGTCGTATTGAGCTGGAGCTTTGCATTTTGCCGTTCAGAACGGATAATTCTGGAGCAGCGCAGTGCTTGTTTCGAGGATTTGGATGCATCTGAGCTGTGGGGGGAAAATGCAGGAATTAGCAACGTCTATCAGCTAAACTAAACACGGGGGGAAATAAAATATAGCGAGATATATGCTAATACAATATGTTTGGAACATTTCCATTTACCCAAAGAATGCATCGTAAGCGAGAGAAAAACGATATTCCATCGAACGTCCAACATGTTTTCTTTTATCAAGTTGTGTGCCGTGCGCAAAGACGCAGCAGATTCCTCCTCACTCTTCTGTTGTGACAGCGCTGCTGTGCTCGACTTTAATACTACGGGAGGTGGGGGTGGATTTATACGCACCCACATTCAGACTAGGATCTTTGCACATCAGCATTCCCAATGCATTATGCATTGATTGACGCAGCGGTGGCCGAACGGATAGCGGCGCGGTCTAGATACCGGAAGGTTCCCAGTTCGAACCAGCCGTCCGACACGTTAAAATTACCACCGCTGAAATGCCCTTGAACAAGGCATCAACCACTACGATGAAATGTGTTCTATGAGCAGGGCCTGGCTGGAAACAAGTTCTTGAGCTTAGCCCAGATACCCTGGGTAAATATAGATTTCATTTCATTTCATTTCATTTCATTGAAGGATCCTTTTTTTTAAACGAATGTGTTTCCATGATGCGCTTTATGGCCGACAGACATAGATTCCTGTCAGTGGTTCTTATCAAACGTTTTCATATTTAAGGAGTCAAGGACCTCAAAATGCATTATGTAGCTCAGGCTGCTATTTGGATTCCAGCTGGCCAGCCATGTTTCATGACAATGGAGCAAGTTCGTAAACCAGCTGTTAGAAGTTCCTTCATGATGCTGATCGTGATGGACGACTGTGAACCATGTGGCCATTTGGTTCGCAGCCCCCATCTGAAAATATTTTGTGCCAGGGCCCCACATACAAGATTTGTTACATTTGACCATTTTCTTTTTTTAGATATTTTTGATAATATTTACTAAACAGCAGAGTTCACAACAGGTCATCATCACCACAATGCACTGTTATAGATCTGCTCTTTTCAAATATCCTAAACTGATGCCATTTTGCTTAAAGCACATGTACATATGATATGATTGCAATATTCTGTGTTCTTTGCTGTGTTGCTGTTATATTATGGTTTTTTTTGTGTGTGATGTTTCTTCTTTTATGCATTTCTATTGTAGCACTTTGAGATCCCATGGAATGTAAAGTGCATTAGGCTATAAATAAAATCCATTATTATTATTATTATTATTATATTATATATGCTGCATTGTCTGAAGGAAGCCAAACAAAAATAAGTTGTACTCTTACAGTATGCACCTGTACGTAACAATAAAGTACAATCTTGACCTTGAGAACCACAGAACATTTATTTGAGGCCTACTTCTTTAAAGACGTCAATGGAAAAAGTTATACACTGGGTTAGGAGATCAGATGATGAGTGTGATGAATGGCAGGTGTGTCGACTGACAGAGGTGGTGAGTTCACAGGGAGCAGGTGTGTCTGGTGAACCTGGAACCAGGAGAGTGGCCACATTCCTCCAGCCGTCACCAAACAGGACAGGGGAGGGACAGGGACAGACACAAGACAAACATGGACAGACACTGGGACACACACAGCCATGACAAGTAGCTTGGAACTATAAGTTCATTAACCCATTTAGACCTGAAAGCATCTGTGTAATCTATTTTTGTCAAGGACCCCAAATTGATATCTGGCCGCAGACCCCCATCTAAAAATGTTCAGGGACCCCCCAGAAGAAAAGATGTATGTTGCATGAATGCATACATTATTTTACATTTTCCAAATATTGTTGAGATTTCTCCAAATTTGTTCATCTGCTATTTTTGAATAGCCAATGTTTTTGAATTACAATGTCAGGTTTTTCAGAAAACTTTAGGTTAGGATTTAGAAGGCTTCTTATCTTTAATGTGCCAGGTCTAAATGGTTAAACATCCAAGTAGGCGAAGCTTCATCATGAGTGGCATGTTTCTCACTATTTAAAAACAAAGATACAATCCGTAAATGTTGTGTTTGTTCTCTCTCTCTCTCTCTCTCTCTCTCCCGGCAGACAGACGTAATATAATTGCAACGATGTCCGAGCTACGATAAAGATGGCAGCGCTTCTTGTGGCCAATCCTGTGCGCTGTCTCCTTCAAATAACTTTATTCATAGTCAACAGTCCCTGACACCAGAGCAAGTCCAAGGGTGCCTGAGAATTGATAATATTTGGAATTTATCAATATCACTTCAGTTTAACCAATTAGACCCTAGTCTAGACTTAAAGCAAAACCTACCTGAGTTGCACTGTAGCCTACTTGGTGAGTTATTTTTTTAATCTACACCAAATTTCAGTTTAAGTGGTTAAACATCAAGTTATTTTCAATCTGTTCTCTAAGACATTCTCTCAAATTTCCCTTGTGACATACTGTATATCTTAGAGGGAAAGATTTACCCATCAACATAAGACATAAGAATCCCCAAGTAAAACAAGGTTTGAGAACCACTGGTCTCAATGGAAGAGCAGGGAGACTGCAGTTGTGTTAGTTATTATATAATAGATTTTACCGTATTAATGGTAAATGGTGCATTTATATAGCACTTTTATCCAAGGTGCTTTACATTCACCCATTCACACACACATTCACACACCGGAGGAGGAGGAAAACATGCAAGGCATGCACCAACTCATCAGCAGTTAGAGGTTCAGTCAGTGTCTTGTTCAAGGACATTTCAAACCAGGATCGAACTTCGCTCTATCTACCTCCTGAGCCACTGCCACACCTGATATTAATTAAAATAAGGCCTGTATTGTAGTAATTGTAATAATACATTGGCTTGGTGGCAAGTATTTCTGGTATTATGAGTTTAGATTCATTACAAAGCTCTGACTGTTAGCCACAAAGGTTTCCATACGTGTATCATGTGCAGGTTTAGAGGGTGTGGTGGAATTTATGAATGATTTGAAATTATTCAGTTTCCTAAGGATGTTGAAATGCAAGGATGTTGAAATGCGGAGCAGGGGATTAAACCTGTCCAGTGTCTACAGTATCACCACATCCAAGCACATTGCACACGTCAGTCACACTATCAGAAGCAGTGTTGCTATGTCTGTTAATTATAAACGGCGTTGCCATGGGCGTTTTTATTTTATTTATTTCTGTGGGGGATGCCAAAAATATTGGCATCAAAATGTACTTGACGTACCAAAAGTAGAAAGTTCTCATTGTACAGAATGTCCCATTTCAAGTTTTCTAATGTATGAAAAATAGCAGATCTACAAGCTCACACATTGTGAGCTTGTAGATCTGGGCCGGCCCAGATCTGATATTTTCAAATGGACAAAATGTATAAGGGAAGTGGTTAAAGGACCAATTCACCACTTTTCAACTTATCTTCATATAACTGGTCCTCACTAATAATCATGATAAAATGCTACTCAGTCTGTTTCTCATAAGAGGGCTGTGGGCAGTTCAGAAACCCGTCCACCAGTTACATCATCGTTAGGCAGATCATTTTTTAAACAAGATTTCTTTAAAAAAAATGTTTAGATTTTTTTTATCTTGAGAACAATGGCTTCCATTATCGTATTGCAACTTTTCAGGACTAGAAAGTGTGCCGTTTCTATTAGCTTGGATTCCCCATCGATGATGCCACTGGTGAACAGGTTTCTGAACTGCCCACAGCCCTCCTATGAGACACAGACTGAGTAGCCTGGGGTCCACCCAGAGGCGTAGCTACAATAAGGCGTTTTTATTTCTCCCTGGAAATAAAAACGTCTGGGTTTCCGAGGCTACAGACCGAGTAGAAACAAAGTGTGCCGTTTTATCATGATTATTAGTGAGGAGCTATTATATGAAGATAGGTTGAAAAGTGGTGAAGTGGTCCTTTAATGTATGTTTCGTAATAATAATGAAAATCTACAAAGTAACTATGTATAGTAACTAATGTTTTCACATAATTGTAGTGGAGTAAAAGTACAATATTTGCCTCTGAGATGTAGTGGAGTAAAAGTACTGGAAATTGAAATCCTCAAGTAAAGTACAAATATCTCAAAACTTAACTTAAGTACAGTATAAAGTAAATGTAAATGTTAAAGTAAATGTTACTTTCCACCACATCATGTCAGCCCACTATCAGAGGGTTGTGGTTGACAGCTGCAGGGTTATGTAATTAGGACATGGTGTAATGCCACCATGCCCATATGCGTAATGGATTAGAGCTAAGGAATGAGATGTTCTTCCCTGACGAATGAGATTACAGTGCTTTGTTTTGGGATATGATAGTCTGCATGCAAGGACCCTGACAACGTGTTGACTGGCGGCCTGGTTGAATCTTAGAAAAACAAACTTATGCAGTGCAGTCATGCAGTGTTCTAAAACTAGGACCTTCAAAGACCCTCAAAATAATTTTGGCCGCGGACCCCCATCTGAAAAGATTTTGTATCAGGGAACCAAGATTATTGTTATTAAAATATAAAAAACAGATTAATTTATATAGGTTTAAAGTGGTACAATTTTTTACTGGGGACCCCATGGAACAAAGACCCCTGGGGGTCCCTGATCTCACTTCGAGAACCACTGCTGTAGTGTTCCACTTCATTACGTTGAAATATAGTATAACATTGTCATTAACTTATAGGAAGCATAGTTATCGTCAAATAATGAAGGTTTTGTGACTTAAATGTATTACCTAAACTTGCCTTTGGGGCAAGGATGGGAGTGAAATGGCACATTGTGACCACTTAAGTGAATGCAAAACTTGTGGGCAAGACATTTACATTCCCCTTTTAACCCATTAAAACCGGGAACTTTAACCATTATTTTATACTTCGGCTATAATAGCAAATAGGCCTATACAAGCTCATAGCACAGCACAAATGTAGATCTGCTATTTGAGAAAAAACTTTGAAAATGTGTGCAAATCTTGAATATAAATATATATCTTTTTTTTAACTGAAATCTTTAATTTGAGGGTCCCCGGAACAACAAATTTTGATATGGGGGTCCACAGCCAAATACATGAAAAAGTTTGAGAACCAATGACATAGAAACGTTTTACAGAAAACTGTATTGTTGATTGATTGCCTGAATTTCATTTTTACCAGACACTTATGTCATGTGTGAGCTTTTGCCCATTGGGTATGAAATGCACTAAATAAATAAACTTGACCTGATGAACTGCTAAAAGAATGTTTTCTTATCATGCTGTCAAGTTGTGGAATCTTTCTCAACCAGGAGCTTAAAAAACAATTCAAACTAAACAGAAGAATGAAAGAATGAAATGAAAGAACAATATATACTTGGTGGTATGTCTACAGCAGGGGTACCGGTATTCAACTAGATTAGGACGGGGGCCACAACTGTAGAATGATTGTGTGTGGGGGCCGCAAATGCATTTTGTGCTCAAACACGAAGATTTATGTATACATTTGTGCACAGTAATGTGCAGGATAATATAATGATGTCTATACAGGTATACCGTATATGCTACCTTTGAATAGATGTAGACCTATTTGACAGTGCATAAACATAATTGCCTTGACATTAACCTCTCTCTCTCTCTCTCTCTCTCTCTCTCTCTCTCTCTCTCTCTCTCTCTCTCTCTCTCTCTCTCTCTCTCTCGGCACCCGCTTCGAATGGGATCAGTGTATTGAAACGGGGAAAATCAGGTGCAATCAGGCCTTTCTATTGAAAGGCCTGATTGCACCTGATTTTCCCCGTTTCAATACACTGATCCCATTCGAAGCGGGCACACCCGGTCACATCGTGACAACTAAAGTGATGAGACGTGTGAATGATGGAGACAGAGAATAAGAGGGCTTCCTTCCCACTCCCCTCCTTTCCTCTTTAGCCCTGATGTCCCTCCTAGCTTCACCACCCCTCCTTGACCCCGAGGAGACCATTAGGAGTCAGAAGAGAAATCCGGGAGGACTTTGAAGATCAAAGACAAAGGAGTATAACTTATTTTTTAACCACTTAAGCCCTATGTTACACTTTGTCGTACGACGGATTACTGTCATGGTAATCTTATACTTCATATCGGACACACCACCATACCTGTAACTTTCATTAGCCCTCAAAATAATATAATAATTTGTTCCAGGGGCCACAAAAGGGGGCGCCCAGCGGGCCGTATTTGGCCCGCGGGCCGCCTGTTGAATACCCCTGGACTTCAGAATGTAGGTATTTGTCATTGCTAGGTCAACAACACAGTTGCAGCTAATCAAATTAATAATGGGCATGTTAGATTTTAGGTGTGTCAGCGTTGCTTGCTAAGTCTGCCAAGTTTTTAATCTGCTGTAGTCTTTCACCTGAAGTGGAAAACAAACAAACTCAGCCTCTAGGGTGTTGCGTGTCAATGTGTTCAATGTATGCTGCTTCTGTACTTACTGTATTGTTTCTGTGATCTGTGTAAAATGCAAGTGTAGCCCCCAGCCAAGACCCAGCCCAGCCAAGACACAGCCCTGCCAATCGGGCTCAGCCCTATTGGCATGCGCGTTGGTCTGGAGAGTGGGAGGCCCGGGCTCAGCCCTATTGGCATGCGCGTTGGTCTGGAGAGTGGGAGGCCCGGGCTCAGCCCTATTGGCATGCGCGTTGGTCTGGCGAGTGGGAGGCCCGGGTTCCATCCCTATTGGCATGCGCGTTGGTCTGGCGAGTGGGAGGCCCGGGTTCAATCCCCGCTTCCGCTTAATGCTACACAAGCATGTATGCTGGACTCTGAATAGCAGGGATAAAAGAGATCCACATACAGTAAACACAAACATAAATAACTATGACAATTATGTCATGTAATGTGGTATGATAATGATAATGGCCCGGTTTCCCAAAGGACACATGGTGTAAGACAGGGTTCCCCAATTAATTTTCCTCAAGGGCCATATTTTGACTAGGGTACCTGGCTGGGGGCCGAGTCCGCACGCACGAGGTCGAGGTCTTGCCCTGAAAATTCATTTTCAGGGCAAGACCCCATTTGAAAAGGATGCCCAGTTTGACATGCATAGGCTACTGACCCACATTTAATGCCATTAATATCTGGGACCCCCTAAAAAAACCCCCCAAAAACAACCCTTTTTTTTCTTTTTGTATTCTTCCAGGGCCACAAGGGGGGCCCGCGGGCCGCCTATTGGGGAACCCTGGTGTAAGAGGTATGATTGCACATGCTCAGATGCCCTCTAAGCCGCACACAGAAGCCTGTGAACATAAGACATTTCGTGCATAGATGTGCCATGCAATGGCAGGCCTCAGGCCTGGTATGGTATGGTAGGCCTAGATAGGGTTTTAGTCTTTGAGCTTGACAAACAATTGAACATTGTGGCATTTTTCAAAAGCGTAAAAATGTGCCAGTTCAACTATTGCTTGTTTTGTTTTATTTATTATTCCTTTTTTAATGGAATGTGGATTTTAAACAGAAAGTCTTCTCAAACTGGTTACACAGGGTAATGAGCATACAAACACAGTTCTGTCAGTGAACACCAGTTAACCATTTATTGCATTATGGGGATGGCAGTAGTTTGACATGGTGCTAGGACGCTCCCTTCTGCACCAATAACATTAATAGCAGAATACACAGACATGTAAGACCATGCAGCATTGCATCCAGCCACTCTACCCCTGAGCCACCGCCGCCCCAAAGCACCTTGGGACCGCCCACCCCAAAAAAACAAATGACTTGGGGGTCCCGGCCCACAGTTTGAGAACCACTGGCATAACCTAACGCCCAACATTGTGAACATGGCATATCTGTAAGACAGTCTAAATTAAGCATAAGAGTGTTCTGACAGACTTACTTACGTTACTTACTTACGCCTGTAGCCCAACTTTGGGCATAGGCCACGAACAAGAGCTCTCCAGACATCCCGGTCCTGGGCCAGCACCTGGTCCTCCAGGTTGGGGGTTGGGCGTGGGGCTAACAACCCCACCCCGTCAAAAGAACGTTTGTTACAGAAACACGAAAAAGAGCATCAAAAGAAACTAGAGTCCTGGGAGAGGATGGTCCTCCAGCTAGAGGATATATGACACCAAGTAGTGAAAGCCAGACCCATCTGGAAGCTACTGGGCCGACAACCATCATCTCTACCAGGAACACCATTAATATAGGAACATGGAATGTCAGGACCATGTTCGAAACTGGCAAAACAGCAGTTCTGACAGAACTATGGTAATATTTTATTTTGTTTCCAATATACTGAGAAACATAAGTACGATTTCAAAAGACAAACCAGCATAGTGATATTCATTCGGTTCAGTTTGTATTTGTAACATAATATTGTATATACAGTACATACATACCTTCAGTGTTCTTATTGCTTGTTACAGCCTCATGTAAATAATATGCAACATGAAGGCACTTGGTACTATACCAACAATACTTAAAACAACAATAATTAGGACACGTGGATGGCTATCATGGATGTGGATGGCTTGTGTTAACCCATTAAGACCTGGGTTCTCACACTTTCAAGATTTTCGAAAACTGTTCAAAAATAGCAGATGAATAAGCTTGTGCCGCGCTGCGAGCTATTGTTTAATAGCCAACGCATGCCACATGCCACATTACAAGTAGCTAAACACATTTTTCCATTCTCTTTAAAGACAGTGCTTAAAACAACGACAATGATATAGAACAAAAAAGACAAATATCAATTCCTTTTATAAGTATATAAAAATTACAGTTTAAATTAAATATGTGTGTTATTCAGTCTCATAGTATCCTATTGAAAATAGTTGTGTTGTTTTTAATGGGATGAATTAAAACTGGCCATCAATGACAAAATAATAATAATAAAGTCACATTTAGCATAAGGAGTCATCAAGGACACTGCGACTGCTATACATTCTGTACTGCTACAGCACCAGCACCAAATTGGAATAAGTGTACACGTATTTTAAAATAGTCCCAACCGAAACATACAGGATTTGGGGACAAGTGCTTGCTGGAAGACACTGCTTCATAACTACATTTAAAAGGCATGTTTCAATACGCAGTGGACAATTCACAATCACCAATGCATTCTACATTTAATAGTCTAGCATTGTGATATACATAACAGCTGGGTTTTCTATCTCATTATGTTCTCATCAATCACTGCCTATTTGATATACTGCCAGTAAACTATTCAATAACCCTGATTTTCATTTGAAGTAAATGCATTGCTGATTTAAGACTGTTGTGCAAAGGCATTAAGCTTAGCACATTATCTGCATAAAGCTTAGAAATTATAATTATGTATACGTACATGCACAAACAAAGCTTAGATATATGTGCACGGCACGCACACAGTAGATGCACGCACACAGTAGATTTACTTAGAGCATACAACAATTAAAACATCATATTAACCATCATAGGAACCAAATGGACGTTTCCATATCTGTAACTCTGAGAGGCCCCTTTTCCACCAGGGTTGAGCCAGTTCCGTAATTTTTTCCTGCCTAATTTTGAACCAATTCAAGAGTGTTTCCACTGAAAATGAACGCTAAAAGTTTGTTCGGACCTGGAGCCAAATAAATACCAGATTTTTCCAAGTGGGCTTGTCACTATTCTATAAGTAAGATTATGATTATGAACAGTGGCAAAAGCAAGCGAAACTGTGTGAAACTGTAACTGACACTGGTGATTGAATTTCCCCCGTGAAATGGATACTTGGACTGGTCATAGTCGACACATTGCTGGCCAGACCTGCAATCTAATCTGAGGACTCCTGCTCCTCAGGAGGGCTGTTTAAACATTCAGCTATGGTTCTGTTTTAAACTGGTGGAAACTCAACATTCAGCTATGGTTCTGTTTTAAACTGGTGGGAACTCAAGCTGGGGTACAAAAAAAACAGGCCCGTTTGGGAGAGAGAGCGAGTGCATTTTCCAGCAACGGCATCAGCCGCGGAACACCGGCGGCAGGTGGTAGTGTTTCTCGGCGGTATCAGTCCGACACTCTACCCCAGGGGTTCTCAACCCGTGGGTCGCGACCCCTCGAGGGGTCGCCAAATTATTTTGGGGGGTCCCCAAATTATAAAAAAAAAAAAAGGGGGGTTTTGCAACTGAATGGCTGTAAAGTGGAAATGAAGAGTTTACACATAGTACATGCATACACCTTCCCTAATGATTATATCTGGTTTCAGTATTTATTTATGGTGTATTGTCTCCATTATTAAGGTTATTGTAGCAGTCAATTTATATTGGGGGTCGGGAGGGGGCGGGGCGGGGGTCCCGAGACACTGCCAAAGCATCTCCGGGGGTCCCCGGCCAAAAACATTGAGAACCCCTGCTCTACCCCAAACCCTAAACTTAACCATAACCGCAAGCACGGAGCAGCGCATGTTCGCCAACCTTAACACATTTTCGCCAACCTTAATCCGGTCGCCAACCTTAACCCATGTTCGCCAACCTTAATCCGATCGTTTTCCACATGTCGGTCCTATGGTATGTCGGATAAGCCCCAAACCCTTACCCTAACCCTAACCGCAAGCACGGCGCAACGCATGTCGGACCAACGCACTGCCGCGGAAGCGAGCAGCAGTCTTGTGTCTTAGCTGACACCCCACGGCACCGTGGCAGTTACCGGCAGTTTACCGGCACTGCCGAACGGACCGAGTCCCCCCCCCCGTGCAGCAGCTGCCGTCCCCGCTGCGGTTGTTAGCGACAGTTACCGGCAGTTTATCGGCACTGCCGAACGGACCAAGATGGAGTGGCAGTGGAGTGACATAATCCCCCGCAGCAGCTCCCCCGCCCTAGCCTGGCTAATAAGCCAGACCGAATCAGCAGTTGGCAAAAAAAAATTGCCTGCCGGCGGATTACGGTCTGGAGAGGCTCAATTGTACGCCCATTTCCTACACCAGAGAACTGGTGTGGCCAATCGGGACACGGTATGCAATATGGGTGGGCTTTGGTACAGTGACGTTCAATGCTTGAGACCTTTGACTGACAGTAGCTCTGACCAATTGCGTCAAAGAGAAAATGTTTGAACCTGCCCCCCAGGAAACAAGATCCATACACAGCATCTCCAGACTCAAATACCACACGACAGTGTGATTTGAGTCTGGCTTATTAGCCAGGCTTCCCCCACCCACCCCACCGCCCCGGCAGCGTCGCAGCTGATGCCGTTGCCGGAGAATGCACTCGCTCCTTCTGCCATTTGGTTCTATTTGTGCACTCTCAGAGGTTTGGATTGACGGATGGATGGATAGATTTACAGAGTCAAATAAATAGATACAGTCTGGTGTGCTGTCTACAGGGAGACTGGTACTGGGGAATAACTCAAAAATACAAAGAAAATGTTCTCAACTTACTTTTTTTCAGGTCAAGACAATTAACTGTCAATGAACTGCAGACAGACGACTTGGCCTGGTCTTGGCTTCCGTTTTGATATTTCACAGTGTACCCGGTTTGCTACGTTAACATTCCTAAACATCCATGATAAGCATATTTGACATCTTACACCCAGGGCTCTGAAGGGAAAAAGGAGGGGTCCAAGTTCAGAGTCTGAACTTGGACCTCCACTCTACACTAAATCTCTTGGATGAAGGAATTTTGAAATCAAAGCTTGTATTAATAGTGTTTGGTCTTTCAATGCTGTAGGTAGTAGGTTGATGCTTATTTGATGCCTGCTTGTAGATCTGCTATTTTCAAAAGATTTCTATACATTTGAAAACTTGAAATGGGGCATTCTGCATAATGAAACTTACTACTTTTTGTACTTTAAGTACATTTTGATACCAATACTTTTGTACTTTTACTCACGTCAATTTTGAATTCTGGACGTTTACTTTCTACATTGCAGATACTTTTACTTAGTATCTTAAACATTTGAGTACTTTTTACACCTACTATGGTTTGTGTGCTGGATATAGCTGTATATATGTGGATATGGAGCAGAGAACAACATACAGAGGTATTCCAGACAACAGATAAAAAGGTAGAACAAGGACGTTCACCCATCTCTTCTCTACGCCTCTTAACTGTCAACACCGTTGCCCGGCTCCTCTGGACTCGAGTGGTTCAGGGACTCCTGCAAGTAAACGATCAAAAAAGGTTTTGTGTGAAATGGGGGCAAGAACACTCAGAGAATGAAGCACTTGTATGACTGGCTGCAGTCGCATTTGAGCCAAGATTTAATGTACGAGGTCACGAAACATTCCATTTCAAAACATTCCATGTTATTTATCCAGTTCTCCTGTTGCCACGGTCTTTTCAGAGGGCATACGTTTGTATCAAGAGCAAGACCAACACTTAATGAACAGCTTCCACCTGGCTTCCATTCGACTGTTGAACAAGGCATGACCACTGCCTCTCACCAGACTGGCATTAAACCTTTTGTATTTTCTTCTTTTTTTATATACAGTATACATTTAGCAGGCATAGCCATAGATAAATATAATGCCTCATTGGCCGCTGCAGTTCATTGGAGCGACGTGTCTCCATTGAAGGCAAGAAGTCAAGCGGAGGCGCTGAAGGCACGCTGCGTCGCTGCCCAAATTACACTCGTGCGACTCCTCCATGTCTCTTGCTGTCACTCAACTGACTACTGGTCAATCACAGCACGTATATTCCGGGACTTCCATTACACCACATGCTTTGCAAGGAATCTTAGGAAAATTGTGCCTTAAATTTTGACACGTGCCTCAGAGCCGGAAGAGGCGTCTACCTTTATATGTCTATAGGCATAGCAGCCTAGGTGCCCAGACGGCTACGCCAGCCGAGGGAAGCTGTAGATCTGCTATTTTCATTACTTCTTAATTGTCTCCACCAGGACGAACTGCCGCTCCTCCAGTAGGAGCGGCCTTCTCCACTCCCTCCATTGGCTCCCGGTCGCTGCCAGCACAGAATACAAAACTCTGATTCAAAGCAACCAAAGGTATGGCTCCCCCATATCTTGCAAGTATGATCGAACCCTACAAACCCTCCCGCACTTAGATCAGCCAACGCAGGGAAACTGGAAGTACCTTCACTAAAAACGCTGGGACAACGCTCCACACGTCCCAAACTCTTCTCCCTCCAAAACTATGGAATGCACTTCCCATTACAATCAGAATTGCAGCCTCACTCCCAATCTTCGTAGTCTGTAGTCTGAAAACCCACCTCTTCAGACTCCATCATGGCCCGTAGCACTTGCCCTAGCCCCTTAGATATCACTCTATGTAGACTTAGATAGCATTTTATACAGACTTATAGCATGTTACGTAGACAGCACTAGAATTGCATTTTATGTAGTCATAGCACTTTATAGTATATACTGTATGTATAGTACTAGAATTTCGCGGGCCTTCGGCCCGCTCATCCCAGAGTTGCGTTGCGATACAGAAGTCCACAGATACAGAAGTCCACAGTGACACGCGTTTTATGCAGCTGTTTTGTGTTGCAGCGCGTGCGCGCGCGCGCGCGTGCGTGTAGTGTTGTTGTTCGTATCCATAGATGCGCCTGGGTTCGTCCCGTTTTTTCCACGCCAGGTGTCGATGCAGTCGTTTGCGCAATTTGCGTGTTTGCATTATTTTAAGTGTGTAGGCATACCATATTCTGAATGAGCAAAAAGAGGACACATGCGCGCGTGCATGTGGATGTGCACATGCGCGTGCACGTCGTGCATGTGCATGTGTCGTGCGTGGGCGGTTATGTTAAAATCAGATGTGAAAATAATCTATAGCCTAACATTAAATTGATCAAATATGCTCTATATTAGTTATGTATTTATTGAAAGCAGTGGCTGGCAAAGGTGTGATCCAGGGACCCTCATGGTTCCTTGAGGGGGTTCCAAATGGACCCATTATAGGTGTGTAACTCTGAGAGTGTACAAATGGAACCAAGTGGACCCTACAGGTGTGTAACTCTGAGAGTGTACAAATGGAACCAAATGGACTGTTTTATAACTTTTAACTCTGATACTGTACAAATGGAATCAAATGGGAGTCTTATGGGTCCATTTGGTTTTACTGTCAGAGTTATGGGGGTCCTTGAAATTAAAAGGGTTGAGAACCTGTATGCAATGGCTTATGTCTTGTAAAAAGAGAGACCAGCCTATTCTCCAAACCATCATATGTTATGCTTTGCTAGGTTGTACAAAATAATATTGGGTCAGTGTAATTTGCAGGAGTCACCGCGCGCACAGCTGCCTTGTCTGTGTTGACATGACATGGGCTTGCAGGACAGAACTTTTATTTGTGACAGCCACATAGTTCCTTTGCAGACAATACAATCTGCTTGTCATTGGTCAGTCACAAAGCTAAGAAAACAATGTGAGAGAAAAGGTAAGGACTGGAAAGCTCTGTCTGTGTCTATCTGTCTTCCTACGTGAAGACGTGTGGGCTCTGTCTCTCTCTCGCTCTCTTCTCTCTCCTCCCTCTCTGTGGTGTGTGTGTGTGTGGGGGGGGGGGGGGGGATTAGTTGCGCTGCCTTCGACAGTGCTATACTTCTCCAGCAGCGGTGCAGAACCGAGAGAGTGACACATTGTTGTGGATGTAAACGGCGCAACTTGTAGCTGTGAAGAAGTTCGGATTGTGTAGTCGCAGCGGTGCTACAAAGTGAATGTTACAACGCGCACGGTGATATTGTAAGTCGCAAATGCGAGTACGTAGTCGCACTGTCGAGCCCTGTGTAGTGTAGTGCCATTGTCGCGGCATCGCGAGGCGAGGCAAACCCCCCCCCCCCCCCGCGCACGCACGCACACACACACTGTACGTAGCTGTTTGTTGTTGCAGCGCGCGCGTGTGCGTGTAGTGTTGTTGTTGGTATCCATATATGCGCCTGGGTTTGTCCCGCTTGTAGCACGCCAGGTGTCGACGCGGTCGTGTTAGCATTATGGTAACTGTCCAAGTTAGAATCAGAGTGTGCGCTGTGTAGGTCTTCTTCTTCTACTTGGTTTTGGTATGTGTGTGTGGGTCACGTGGTTGGCTTTGAGCAAATGGGAGAGGGAATGTAGTGTTGCCAGGTCCGCGTATTGTAAGCGAGTGGTAGTGTGTGTAAGTAGCGTGTTGAATGGCATTTTTTCTGTGCTTGTTTTCATAGACGTGGCAACAAATTAGGCGGGGGTGTCGGTGCTTGTGGCGTGTTTGTGTTGATTATTGATATTGATATTGTGTGCGAGTCTGGACGGGAGGCGGCTTTAGTGGCAGTGCAATGACAATTTTTAGGCGGGTGTTGTTGAGTGTGGGCGTGCGGCGCGACATGAGGAGATAGCGGCCGAACGACACGGAGGGTAAGTCTGTGACGTGTTAGTGTGTTGTTGCAGTGTGTGTTGCTCCTGCTTCGGCTTCGGCACCCAGCGTGTCAGTGACGTAGTAGCTGGTGACTTTGGGTCCCTTCCTTGGGCACACCTTTTGGGCACACCTTTTCAAATGTATAATAGATAGTATGTATAGTTTATATTAATAGTTTCATTATATAGATATTCCAATGTTACGTTCTTAGTTTACGCATGTTTTATAATAAATACTTTTTATGTATGTGATGTATTGCCATGCTTTTTGTTATTGCTTAATGTAAATCGCTCTGGATTAAGAGCATCTGCTAAATGCTTAAATTGTAAATTGTGGACAGCTAATCTCTGGCACCGTTGGCTTGATCGCAGCCAGACTCTGCACACACACACTCCCTGGATGCCAGAGCTGAACCTCTGCCCCAAATTATCCAATTTGGCCTGTTATAGCGCCACCAAGAGGCCACTTTTTGCAAAACGCATTTCTTCACAGTACACCTACAGATTTTGTCCAAACATCACGCAAATTGGTACACAGTCTCTCTATTAGCCATTAAATGATACGGCTCTTTCAGATATTTCATACTCCATCCTGATTGGGTAAGATTGGCTGCTCCGTTTTGAACAAAACGCTGCACATCATGAAAATTTTCCGTGAAAATTTGCACGCCCAGTCCCACTAGGCAGAGGAAGAAATGCCACTTGAAAACTTTCATCTCACGTGTTTTTACCTATAACTGCACCAATCTGTGTAAAACCTTGTATGCACACTCCCTAGAGGCTAAGGAAAAACCTTTTCACATCTGACACAAGGCTGACATATGTAAAACACATACATTTTTATATTACTCCTTCAGATTTTATCCAAATCTCACGCAATTCGGTACACATGATCTCTACAGTCATGTGATCAAGATGGGTTTGTTTGAGACCTCATATTCCACCCTGATTGGCTAAGATTGGCTTCCAAAGTTTTCAGGAGTGGCCTGTTTTGTACAAAATGCCGCATATCATCAATGCAGTGTCTGATTGCGCCGGTGAAACTGTGCATGCATATTCCCACTAGGCTGAGGAAGAAATGCCACTTGATATTTTTTTAATCAGCCTCATGGTGGCACTATAAAAGGCAGAGTCGCGTCTTTACATATAACTGCACCAATCTGCGTAAAACTTTGTATACACACTCCCTCCAGGCCAAGGAAAAACGCCTGCCCTGCGTTTTTCAATTCTGCCTTTTCGAGTGCCACCAGGAGGCAAATATCAATCCTGGTGGAGACCTGTGCCCCGAGGGGCACTAATTCTAGTTATTGTTATTTTTCTCATTCATGGAATGAGTTTGTTTAATGTTTAAAACTATTTTAATTTATTTTATTAAAAAACCGCTTCAATGACTGGCCACGTGTGTCTCTTTGTATGTCTCCATCTGTATGTACGGACAGCTGCAATACCTTTGGGTGACCTTCACGCGTGCACGCACATGCGCACACGCACACGCACACACACACACACACACACACACACACACACACACACACACACACACACACACACACACACACACACACACACACACACACACACACACACACACACACACACACACACCCCCCCCACTGTTTGGGAAGCAGTGTATTAGCCAGTACTGACCTGGCTGTTGGACTCGGGGCCTTCAGGCAGCTCCATGCTGGGAAGAGACGGAGCCTGCGGCGGCCAGCGGGACTTGGGCGGGTTCCCCGCGCTGTAGAGACGGGGCCTCTTCACCAGCTGGTCCTGACTGGACAGAGGAGTGAAGCTGTTCCGTCTGAGGAACAGTGTCTGGGAGCCTTCTGCTGACACTCTACCCTGCTGCAGTGGAGGGGCAGAAGTCACAGAGCAGAGGTGACATTTTTACTCTGGTTCACTCAAGGGGTGTAGGGGACAACACAGAGGTGACATTTTGTTACCCTGGTTCACTGGAGGGGTGTAGGGGACAACACAGAGGTGACATTTTGTTACCCTGGTTCACTGGAGGGGTGTAGGGGACAACACAGAGGTGACATTTTGTTACCCTGGTTCACTGGAGGGGTGTAGAGGACAACACAGAGGTGACATTTTGTTACCCTGGTTCACTGGAGGGGTGTAGGGGACAACACAGAGGTGACATTTTGTTACCCTGGTTCACTGGAGGGGTGTAGGGGACAACACAGAGGTGACATTTTGTTACCCTGGTTCACTGGAGGGGTATAGGGGACAACACACAGGTGACATTTTGTTACCCTGGTTCACTGGAGGGGTGTAGAGGACAACACAGGTGACATTTTGTTACCCTGGTTCATTGGAGGGGTGTAGGGGACAACACAGAGGTGACATTTTGTTACCCTGGTTCACTGGAGGGGTGTAGGGGACAACACAGAGGTGACATTTTGTTACCCTGGTTCACTGGAGGGGTATAGGGGACAACACAGAGGTGACATTTTGTTACCCTGGTTCACTGGAGGGGTGTAGAGGACAACACAGAGGTGACATTTTGTTACCCTGCTGCAGTGGACCGATGGTGGAACAAAACAGAGCTGACTTGTAGGGGTGCATCAGTTAATAGAACTAATCGATTTGACTATATATATTTATTTATTTTTACAATAAAAAGGTCAGTGCAGTACAGTAGATGAGTCATATTATGGTATCCAAAATAGTCTCATGTGCAGGAAGGACAAAAGGGAAGTAATCTGAATGATCCAATATAATTATGCTGAGAACATGTGGCTAGCCTGTGTGTGTGTGCGTGGGCACGTGCGTGTGTGTGTGTGTGTGTGTGTGTGTGAGCATGTGTGAGTGTGCGTGGGTGGCAAATTGGCAATGCTACTGGAAAGCAATTAATTGTTATGGTTGATGTACGCAGACATGACACTCTTACCCAGCCCACTGTGTATACGCTCACTGCCTGGGGAATCTGTTCAACCCATTAAGACCTGAGGCCCATTCTACAAATGTCTTCTAAATACAGTTTTCTGAAAAACTTGTGTTGCTATATCAGTGCTTCTCAAAACCATTTCATGCCAAGGACCCCCAAAATTATACGTATTTGGCCGCAGACCTCCATCACAAACTATTTTGTTCCAGGGACCTCCACAAGCAAAGTATTGGAGGCTGACTTATATAAAACTCATTTTTGAATATTACTCCTTCAGATTTTATCAAAATGTCCCGCAAATCGGTACACATGATCTCTATAGTCATATTAGTCATGTGATCAAGACTTCCCTTTTGTCCTTCCTGCACGTGAGACTATATTTTGGATACCATAATACGACTCCTCTACATACTGTATTGACCTTTTTATTGTGTGTGTGTATGTATGTATGTATGTATGTATGTATGTATGTATGTATGTATGTATGTATGTATGTATCTAATTAATTAGAAGCTTTGTAATTAATTAATCTTGATTAATCACATTTTAATCGCATATCAATATTCAACCCGAGAACAGTGAGAAACCTTTTTTTCAAATGTTTTTTGGTATCACTAATTTTCAACATTTTACTATGTCATTAATATACCTTAGAGCTGTTGTGTGGAAATAATAAAAAAAAATCTGTAACATTATGAAGTACATCTCAGTGAAAGCTGTACTTCATAATGTTACTGTTTTTTGTCAGACCTCCAGTTCTAGGCAACACAAAATGGGGTGACTTTTTATTATTTCCAGTGCACACAACTCCATAGAAAAATGTTGAAAATGAGTGGTATTCCCCTTTAAGCAATACAACTTTTTTCCAACGGATAAAGAAGTGGAGCAAGTGCCTTTACATGGCGGGGCATGAGAAAAACAAATAAAAACAACTTTATTAGGGGGGAAACACTTAGACAAAGGAATAAAATCAAAAACTGGGGAGTGCATTTCACATGGGGCAGACGATTGTCTGACCACGGACTTCCACGCTTATTGCTGCTTCAGTATGTTTCGCATCGAGGACAGCTTGACAGCTTCGTGCTGTGGTGAAATCACCACGACTCCGCGAGCCTCTACTCTGTGAGACATGTTAAGCTGAAGCAGCTAGCATTGGAAGCGTTGGTCATATGGCGTATGGATCCTTTCCCTCTGACATTGCACACAACCATGCTGCTATCCACGCGTCCATCCGATAGCTTTTAAATCTAAATGTCCCATCCACGGAGCAAAAGCGATATAAGCGGCTTCTTCATTCGATTCGCGCCCAGTGAGAAAAGTTCCGCGGTGAAAAAGGTGCAATGACGCAAAGTCCGATTGCGGTGAAACTGTGCCCGCATATTTCCACTAGGCTGAGAAATGCCACTTGACATTTTCAAAATCAGCCTCGTGTAACCACTACACAACAGAAGTTACAGTGTGTTTTTATGTGACATTTATTTTTAATTATTTGTTTTAATTATTAACGTGTTATATAAACGGGTAGTAACTGAAATATAAATCATGTAATAATAATCTAATAATACAAAGAAAGTCCTCATATAATCTACAGAAGATGTTATAAAAGTGCACAGAGTACGCAGGGCCAAGAGGTACTGGGCTCAACTCTTACAAAGGAAGTTGTGTTCCACAAGAATGTGTGCTGAGGAATGGACGGAGCTTGGCTGCCCTGCCAATGATCATAGATCACGAGATATGGATGAGCCAGCTTCCAAGAGGAACAACTCATTTTTGATGTGCTAAAGTTAAGACCTGATGATTCACAAAGAGGTGTAATCTTCTCTTTTTTGTGTTGTTTTTATTTGTTATTAAAATGTGCTAATAAACTACACTAAAAGTTGTGTCCCGCACTGACAAATAAGCAGATCTATGAGCATGTACATCTGTTTATTTTATTTATTTTTTATTGTGTAAAAAGTGTAAATCAAGTGTAAGAGTATGCAGGCACAAACTCACTAGTGGTCGGTCTCTGTGCGTGTTGACTGCCTCCACTTTCAGATCAAACATGTCCACTTTACAGCCTGGCAGAGACAGGGGACAGACAGGGGGGAAATAGTCACAGTCCAGGTAAGGAGGGAGGTAGGCGGACAGACAGACAGGCAGACAGAAAGGCCAGGCAGTAAAAACAACTATAAAGCGACTAATGAGGTGTTTCTATTTCCTTCAGGTTGGTGATGTCTTACCATAAGCCACAGGGGTGAGCTTCAGAACCGTGTGCAAGGGGCACTTCAAGTAGGGCAGGTCATCTGTAGCGACACAAATGTGACTCAGTTATGCCAACAGTGGTCAGAAGTTCCACATGACATCACTGTTGGGCAGAAACCTTGTATCTCCATAGTTCAACTTTTTATGTTGCATGTGTACTTTATCATACAAGATTGCCAATGAATAATAATAAGTACATTGGACCCATTGGAACACAGGTCATTTTTTCCACCGCCAATTTCCTAGTAAGTAACAGTTGTGGACATACAGTACAAGGTTTCTACTCGTCGGTGACAATAACCAGATTTATTTATTGTCGTATATATTTGGTGTTTGACCTTTTAAATAGAAATTACACTTCTCCTTTTCCTCCCCAACATTAAGGGCACACAGTGTGTGCCATCAGAGGTGTGCCGTCAGCTGTGTAGGCGAACCCTGCAGACTGTGGTTTTAGCTTTTAAAATACTCCAAAAACACACAACCCACTTCCTATGTCCTTACTTGACAAAAAAGAAAATCTCAGGACAGCACTCTAACCAATACTGAGACTATTTTGAGAATACCCTATTTTCCAGTTTGTACAGCAAATTAATGTTGTTTGTGTCTGTTTCATCTGACAAAATATGTTATGTCGTGGTGGAAAATGACTGAATGCTCATATTGTTTTTCTTGCTGTGCTAAATGTGTAAACTAACAGTGTTGTGCAGTGTTGTGTTTTTTAGTTTTATCTTGTGTACATTCTGTTCTACTGAGGCTATGTGTGCCAAGGTCAACATTCAAACAGTAAGTAAACAATAAGACGACGGTATTAGGATGTGGTGGTGAAATCATATGTTAAGAGTCTAGACAAGATAACTGCAATCCATCTAATAAACATAATCGATGTACAGAGAGACACTGAGATACTACCGATGTGTTAAACGTGTTCTTTGACGCAAACATTAAACCATACCACGAGTGATGTGTCTATTCAATTTACTGCCTCTAGCAGACGCTCTTATCCACAGTAAGCCTTGTAAGCATGAACTCTAGACAATACACAACAAAGTATGGCGCGGGCAATGTAGTGGCTCAAATAAACTAGGATACACCAGGTAAGCAACAAACCTATAATATGTCTATGGAACCTGCTATCTAAATAACATTCTGTACATTTGTGGTTGAAAAAAAGAAAAAGAAACAAAACATGCAAATAAATTATCTGACCCGTATAGTAAACTAGCCTCACAAAGGGATACATCTTCATCTCACCATTGTTCGTGACAAATATCAGTACTAATTGCGACCGTAGGTCAAAGATTACTATGAAAACCTGCAGAACCCGCCCGTCCGTCAGTCAGGTCACGCCTCCATATGGTTGTCAGCCCATCACGCCTCGTGACACATCACACCACCAAATATGGTCGACGCTCCATATATGAAGATCACGACACTGACCTCATTAAACCCTGGATAGCCATACATGGAGAAGACTGGATCATCACCTAGATCTGCATATATGGAGCCGACCAGCAACTCTACATCTGACCTCAAACCCTTAGATCTCCATAAATGGAGCGGACCTGTTTTGACATACCCTTCCTCACCCGTCCTTCCTCTTTGATGTCTCCCTTTTGACTGATACCTGTCCATTCAAACTCTAGACGGGCCTGCCCCAAAGTTATTAGTGCAGCCACGCCCGGCAGCAACAGGATCGAAAATTAAGGCCTGGCCCTACCTGGGCCCTCATCAAACCCTATACACTCAAGACACTGCCCCCGCTGCCACCATTAGATCTCCATATATGGAGCCGACCTGTTCTGACATTACATATGTTGATCTGACCTCATCAAACCCTGTACAGAATTACCTCGCCCTTTGGGCGAGGTAATTCTGTACCTAAGTGGTCGCTTCTCACCCTCATGGCATCTTACTGGTTTTATTAGTAATATCATATTAGACAATCGGCTAGTTTTTATATGATTTGAAAGTGAAAAGTGGGTAACGTCTCTGTGTCACAATTTTTTTGGACGCACAAGATTTTCACCAAACAGCGATAATGATATTCAACATGCATACATCAAAGACATGCTATGTGTCCATGGGTTTGTAGATCTAACCTGCGCTCTTGTCCAGGAAGTAGGCCAGCAGGCAGCGCATGACGGCCTGGTGACAGATGACCAGAACGTTGCCCTGTCTCTCCAGCTCCATGATGACCGGCTCCAGCCTCTGCACCAGGTCCTGGTAGGACTACACAGACAAGAGCATATACTCAGCATGGAGTGGGCTACATAAGGGGTTCCCAAAGTTGGGGTCGCGGGACACCGACGGTGGGGTTGCAAAACCTTTTTTTTACTCATTCAACAGAATGAGTGAAATACAATGCAAAAATGATTACAAATATATTTAATCAATAAAGTGTTACAAAACCCCTACATAGACCTTTTTTCTCTGACCTCAATTGCACCCAAACACCTGAACTTTGAACAGTCAGTAGATTTTCTGTGGTCTGGGGTTTTCTGAATAATGAGCCTCAAAAAGTGGTCCACTGGCAAACTGTGGACTGTGATGTCATCAGAATCAAGATCTGGATCTATCCATTTAAGAAAATGCATTTCAAACAATGAAAAGTATTAACACATTGATTGCCAGGTATACCATCTTGACAGAAAGTAGCTCGTCAATGTCTCCTACCTCTCCTCCTGGGTAGCGGTAGTGGTATTTGAACAGTCCTCTTACCTCTCCTCCTGGGTAGCGGTAGTGGTATTTGAACAGTCCTCTTACCTCTCCTCCTGGGTAGCAGTAGTGGTATTTGAACAGTCCTCTTACCTCTCCTCCTGGGTAGCAGTAGTGGTATTTGAACAGTCCTCTTACTCTCCTCCTGGGTAGCGGTAGTGGTATTTGAACAGTCCTCTTACTCTCCTCCTGGGTAGCGGTAGTGGTATTTGAACCGTCCTCTTACCTCTCCTCCTGGCCTGGGTAGCAGTAGTGCTATTTGAATAGTCCTACCTCTATTCCTGGGTAGTGGTATTTGAATAGTCCTCCTACCTCTCCTCCTGGGTAGCGGTAGTGGTATTTGTCCTGGTCCCTCAAAGCAAACTCCTCTGGGTATTTCTCCTCAATCATGTGGTAGGTCATCTCCTCACACACACCCTGGAACACACATCAACAGGACTCTGTTTATTTATATAGCACCTTTCATACATAAAATGCAACCCAAAGTGCTTCACATAAAACAAACAACAAGCAGCGGAATACCAGAAAACAAAAAGCACGTCACTCAGTACAAGAAAAAAGTATACAAATGAACAAATAAAATAGCAATACAAAAAATACAAATGGTAAGAAAATTTGTAACAGAACATTGAATGTGAAGTTGTGAACACAAGATCAATTTAAATGCCAAGTTGAAAAGATACGTTTCCAACTCGCTCTTAAAAACAGCAAGGGAGGTCGCCCTTTTAAGGTGCAGCAGTAGTACCCTAAATATAGTCTGAACGTTGTATTTGGAGTGTCTTGAGATTTTGACAGCAAATGACCATTTGAGAAGCAGTGGCACTTACCGCATCGATCTCATTGAGGATCTTCCACTGCTCATAAGGAACTCCCAGCTCCTCTGCGGTCTGGATGGTTCGTCTCAGCTGACTGGTCCACACCTTCAGGTCCGACAGGCGGTGCTCTTCCACAAACTCCTTCAATGCCGTCGCAAACTGACAGCGATAATGATAATGCATTTATTTATACAGCACTTTTCCAAACAAGGTTACAAAGTTCTTTACATAATTGAGCAGCAAATAACAATACAGGTTAAAACAACATACATAAAATCAATGGGTAAAAAAAAGAGAATAAAAGACTGATAACACAAAAGGTGAAAGAGGCAAAACCACTAAGAAAAGGCCTTAACATAAAGATAGGTTTTAGGCTCCACGGACAGGGCAAGACAAGACACAAATTGACCAATGACAAAGCTTCTACGAAAATATTTGAATGCAGATTGCGGGCCCTAGATAGAGACTACATTTTTTGGGAGCGTTTTACCCATTGCTGGCTATCTGAATACCAAAAAACACAAGAAGTCATTAAAATGTTGACATATTATTGCTTATAGCAGCTTTAAGTTTAGTCATGGGTTTGGTGTGGTTAAGGTTGGGCTAAGGATGTGGGGTGAACATTCATCTTTGCTTGTACTGTAACTGTGATGGATTCACTGAGGGACCAAAAACAAGAGGGAAAGACACAACAATGGCTGTGTTAATGTTTGGCTGTTAGGTTCTTAGCTTAAGTATGATTCATGATGACTATTTTTGATGTATTATCATGTTTTTGTTCTTGCTTATTGTAAATCGCTCTGGATTATGAACGTCTGCCAAATGCCAAAAACTCACGATCTAAATAATAAATTACATTATATAGAAATGGCATAGACTGGCCTTCTCGCCGATACCAGCATTTCAGACAGTATCCGCAGCTTTTCCGATACTGGTATTGGTCGGAACAACTCTACAAAAAAGTTTAGGCATAAGGGCTAAGGCCCTGAGTTTTGTCTGACTAGGGCCCTGGATGTTGTCCGTCTCACCTGCTTGCCTCTGTCGGACAGCTGCGCGTCTCCTCCGATGCGTCCCTCTACGTTGTGGTGGGACTCCCCGTGGCGACACAGGTAGATGGAGTGAGAGTGCACGTGGATGTTCATCAGGTAGTACACGATCTTACTCTGGATGTAGTCCTGCACCCGGTTCACCAGGAACCTGCGGCCCACGTTAATCACCTGGATGAAGGACAGCTGCCTGCAGGGAGGGGGAGAGAGAGAGAGAGGCAGTCTGGCATATCAGTGGTTCTCAACCATTTCAGGGTGCACACAACCCACAAAATAATCTGATTTGAACTCATTTCACAATTAGGGGATATAGCCCCCACTCGAGTGGGACAGAGATGGATTCTCTGGGATGTTTCAGAGTGACAGACATTCACAGGTTCAGATGTAATGGCTGGAGTCTGGAGGGGGTGTTACAGAAAATTACAGTCATCCAAAAATAACTACTTTCAACCACATTCTTACTGTCTTAACACTCTGTGTTTTCTGTTTATTTTTGGAGTATATCCCTAAATCATTATGTCATTCCATTATGCTAAGGCTACTGTTTTTGGTTGTTTTGTTTTTTTGTTGTTTTTGTTCACCTAAATGGTGGTTTTGATACTAGGCGCTCATAGTCCATCACCTAAACAGTGGTTTAGGAGGGCCCCGCCTCCCCCCGGGCCGAGCCTGGGTGAACGCGGTGACGATGGTTAGTAAAAATCACACCCGTGTGAAGTGAGGGGCGCTCTTGTCGTCGTACATCATCCAATACAAAATGTATATACTTCTTCATGAATTAATTTGTCAACTTATGTTATTATGATTTTAACCATGATACAATGTTTAAAAAAACTCATTTTTCACCATGATCATGTAAGATGACTTTGATGATGAATTTATGTGATATATACCTGTATATACACACACACACACACACACCGGTATATATACCACATGTGACGTAAATTCTCCATGCATTGTCAATGGCATTTAATGTTTGTGTTGCCACAAAAAGCTAATTGAGTTTCTCATCACCGCAGCTCATTCACGTCATGTTGTAGTTCATCACCTAAAACTGGAGTATGCGTGGACCTTTACAGGTCTGTAACTGTGTCCAAATGGAACCAAAGAGACCCGCGATTGTACACTCAGAGTTACATAAACAAATAGGATTTTTCAGTGTAGATTGGGGCCCTGAAGATGGAAAAATTATATCAAATGGGGTTCCGTGGCCTAATCCATATCAAACTGGGGGTCCTTGAAACCTAAAGTATGATTTGCAACAGGGGCCTGTGTCCTAATCAAAGTGAATTTGGGAGGTCTGTGAACTAGAAATTACTGAAGACCCTGGTCCTGGACAACTACCTGCATTGAGTTGACTACAAGTAGTTCATTATTACAAAAAACAGGAAGTCTGCTTTAGAGTCGTTTCCATTTTCTTCCCAAAATTAATTTAGGGCATATCAGTTATACAGATCAGATCACTTTAAATAAAACACATGAGTTTGAAAGGAAACTCCACCACACAGAAAAAAGTTAAACATTCTAGTACAAATAAACTTCTGTCTCCCCCTACCGGACAAAGCCTGGATGCCAATGCTGGCCAAAATCTACAATCTGTTTAACACATGTTAAGACCAATAACCAGAATTTACTTTAGCCTTACGTAACTCTGGCTTTGAAAATTAAATCTGTGAAAGAGCTGTGAAAGAGCCTTTAAAGAGCCTTTAAAACGTTACTACGTTTTGCCAACATATTACAATTTGTAAAAATGATTAATGAATTCTTTATTTAATTTATTTAAAGTGTTTTGCGAGATCACAGTGACCTTTGACAAACTGCTTCAAATCCATTCGTCGTCGAGTCCAAGTGGACGTTTTTGCCGAATGTTAAGAGATCCTGAGATAATCGTTCAAAATGATGGAGTGGCCGTAAAACGATTATACTGTATGTATGCATGTACAGTATGTATGCATACAGTACGTATGTATGGACAGACAGACATAATGTCCGCAAACATAATGTGACAGCTGTCCGCAGGCGGAGTTAATGTTTAATAACTTCTAAGAATGAGTGTCTTACTTGTCGTGTTCATCGGGATCTAAGGGTTGATATGTCACTTTGTAGCATTCTATTCTCTTCAGGAAGTCTTCCATGACACTCTCTCGGTCTCTCTCTGGGTAGTCTGGACTGGACACCTTCACATCCTGACCGGTGGAAAAACATGTATACGTACATTTATCATGTCGTATACTAAGATACTGTCAGATACAAGTCATAACTAAACGACATGCTGATTAGATTATTTAACGATGCTGTAAAAATAACGGCTAAGCGATTGTTGTAGAGTAAATGTAATATTATGATTTACCAATATATTTGTAGCAATTACTTCAGGGTCATCACATATCGACTCAACAAAAAACACCTGCAAAAGAAGGAAACCGTCTTTTTTAATACAATTACAAACACAATTCGAATTTGATGAAGTTATGCAGACGATACTATTGGAGATGTGTAAAAGCTCATGCTACACAGTAACAGTTAGTCATATTATGATATAAGTGGTTATAAAAAACACTCCATTCCGACCTTGTATTCATGTTCCTGTGCAAAATGACGGATCATTTCTCTCCGTTCCCTGGTTGTGTTTGTTGCATCGAAAACCTGACAGAAGAACATGAAACATTCTAGTCAGGATTTTTTTGTTAAACATTTTACAAAATAGCAGATCGACAAGCTCACAACACACCAGAAGTGAGCTCGTAGATCAACATCTTTTGCCATTTGTCACACGACATATAGGGCTTCGTGTGAACAGTGGTGAACCAACATATAGGGCTTCGTGTGAACAGTGGTGAACCAACATATAGGGCTTCGTGTGAACAGTGGTGAACCGACATATGGCTTCAGTGGTGAATAGTGCACAATGATGGTGAACTCACAGCGATCTGCCCCCCCTCTTCATTCAGGTAAGATTTGACGTCCTGTAGCGCCACCAGGGCACACTGTCTGTAATTATAACAACAATGGCATGAAATCTATGAAACACATGGAATGTTAGGAAAGGGCCCCATCTTGTGATAGAGCAGAGGTACTACAGACTATATTCTACAGAATTGTATAATAGAAGCTTAATTGATGTTACGACGGAGGTTTGGTTGCTGTCCGCCATGTAACTTCTAGTTCTTCTGCTGTCGCAGCCACTGCAATGAATTGTGGGGCATAATAGCAGTGTAGTGTCCACTGTTGCATACTGAAATATTTCTGGAATTTAGTAAGCACCCCAAATACTAAAAAGTCTCACGTTCTAATTTTGGCATACTAATATTATGTATGCTAGTATGGCATTTCAGACACACAGCTGTCAATGGCATCAAGAATGTTTTTTGGAGATATGTATTGGCACCATTCATTCTAATTTGCACCAGCATGACAAAAAAAACAATCACATTGTTCCTGAATAATCTCTCATTGTGAGTCTTTGTCACCACAATACTATCTGAAACTCAGAATCAAACAGAATCAGAACTTGTCACATCACATTACAAGTAAGGTGGGTGCAATTCTTGGTTGTGCAGGCTCATCATTGCAGTTAAAAAAAGATAGAGAAGATCATATAGTGCATAATACTGTGTATGACTGATCTGCATGATACAATGTGAGTGCATAATAAAAATAAATTAAATAGGTCATGAATGTATGTGTATAAATATAAATTCAGTTCAGTCTGTGCAGTATCATCAGACTTAGCTCTTGTTCTGCAGTCTAATTGCTGACAAGTAAAAACTCTGTATAGAACACCTGCAGTAGGCAGTGAGGTATAGACACATTCTCACCTTGAGTTTCCTTTTTCATATCTTCTGATCTTTGTGTAGATTTTAACTCGGCATACATTGTATTTGTATTTTGTACATAAAAATGTGTGCATAGAAATAGTGCAAATGAATGCACTCAGATCAGCTAAGACGAGGAATGTTATGTGTCTGAATGTTCCATAAAGCACCCTGGACAACACATCCCACTCTTCTCCCACCCGGCTTCCAAACTGTGGAACAAACTCCCCAACTGCAGACTCACTTTAATGCTGTAATCTGCAGACGCAACTCTTCAAACTCCAGCTCAGCCCGTAGCACCTGACATAGTTATGACCATGCAAACATAACGTGGTTTGACCATAATGTTGAAAATGTATTTTAGACTGCATGTTATTTAGATAGATTGCCACTGCTAGGTTCATTGTTTACCTGGTGTCCTATAGTTTTGATGTACAGACAAATTTGATAGTATATTGTTTAGACACTCGTGTGACAGCATTACGTTTTTAACTTTTTTTTCTAGTGATTTCATTGGTATGGCCACTGTCTCCCCTCGAGGCTCCACTACACGCATCCACCTAACACCTTCTATACCACGCAGCGGGCATACCAATGTCTTAAAAATTGATTAGCTTCGTTTACACAACATTTCAATCCCACTCACAGTTACGCTACATTTGGCTTATAATTAATTGAATTTTTATAGAGCTTTTCCAAGTGCTCAAAGTGCTTTACAATGATTAATGAATCATTGTAAAGCATTGGAAGGTGAAGCGGTGAACAGTCGACGCCAACGTCCTCACTTCCCACATTCACACACCAATGGTGGGAAGCTCGCACCCACCGGCTCATTGGAGGCAATCTAGGGTTCAGTGTCTTGCCCAAGGACACTTCGACATGATGTAGACACTGGTACAGGCCGGGATCCGAACCGCCAACCCGTGGCTCATTGGATGACCCGCTCTACCTCCTGAGCCACAGCCGCCCCGCTTAGAGGCAGAAAACGAAATCTAATAGGCTATAAAAATCGGAATGCGTGTCCGGGAGGATAATATTCCCAGAAACCTGGCCGTGGATATCAATGTCGTTAAATAGAATACCTGCAGTTCAGTCGCTTTTACTTTGGAAAAAAATAAATCACTGGTAACGACAGAGTAAAACAATGACACGTTTATGCCTGCTGTCTGTAGGCATCACTCTCCATGTGCCCAGAAAAGGAAAAGTCATGGAAGGGGAAACTTCTGAGCGCTTCCTCAATTATCAAATTATCAAAGATAATTGACATCTCAACATCGTCCAGGCTGACTGCTCCAACTGCTAAATGCCTAAATTGTATGTAAACTGTACAAAATGAGGCCCCGGGTCCGCAGGAAAAGGACTCTGAGTTGTGTCAAAGACCCAGAGACAGCAGAGGACTCACTTTCTAATCTGCATGGCCTCTTGGTTGTCATGTCTGAAGAAGTCGTAGGACTTGTAGGACTGCACCATTTCTCTCCTGTAAACCCCCAGGTTAAACACTGCAAGAGAACAGAGCGAGAGCGGCCCACTGAGTCAGTGGAAAGAGAACAGAGCGAGAGCGGCCCACTGAGTCAGTGGAAAGAGTAAGACCTACTGGACTCTAGTGGTTCCCAAACTTTTTAGCCTGTGACCCAAAAGAGAAATTAGATGTTTGCCCGGGACCCAAATTAGTGAAAATAGCAGATCTACAAGCTTACAACGCGTTGTAGATCGGCTATTTTTACTACTTCTTCAACATTCGTTTTTTTATGGAATGTCATAGACTTTTCTTTGGATTTTTGAATTATGTTTTTAAGTCATGATTTCTTTCGTTGTTTTTTTTTGGGGGGGGGGATTTTCTTTGAAATAATATTAAAAATAAAATGTAGGAAACCCAAAGGGACCCATAACAATGTGCCTGCGACCCACAAATGGGTCCTGACTCCTGACCCAGTGTTTGGGAACCACTGCTCTAACCGTATGCATTTGACAATGAAAAGACCTACTGTGATGAACAATAATGAGGAAGCCATGACAGAGGAAGCCAAACCGGTCCCTCTGCATTACCTACCTGTAAAGCAACCTTTGTGGTTGAACTTGACACTCACAGATACTCTTCTACTTGCACTAATACTGTATCTATGTTATGGACAGTATACTGTATACAAGTTGATGCTCATAGGGGTTGTCACAATTATTAAATATTAGTCTAATATAATCGCAATTCTTTGAGATTGTCGCATTATTATAGCATGTCATGTAGACAGCACAATAACAGTACAGCATAGTATAATATATATGTATAGCTTATATGTATAGTGTCATTATATATAGATATGTTCTAGTTACGTTCTTAGCTTACGCATGTTTCTTGATAAATGCTGTTTATATATGTGATGTATTCCCATGCTTTTTGTTCTTGCTTAATGTAAATCGCTCTGGATTAAGAGCGTCTGCTAAATGCCTAAATTGTAAATTATTTCGTCATAATCATAATCATTAATTGTGTAAGCTTGTAGATTTTTACCTTTTGTATAAAATGTATACAAATGCCAGGAATTTATTTTTCAGTTATTTGCCATATCTGCCCTGTGCACTTTTTATTCATATTAAATGTTCGAATTTCCAATGCAATAACACAATTCAATCGTTAATCACAATTATTTGTGTGACAATTAATTGTAATCGTGACAGCCCTAGATGCTCATGCACCTTATTTCTAAACCTCATGTACATAATGTATGGAAGGAGATGCTACGTGTATATACTGTACAGTATGTAGATTCTTTATTTTTTCCTTCCCATTGTGTCTACACTGAGGGTATTGTCTCTGTACTGTGTGTGTGTGTGTGTGTGTGTGTGTGTGTGTGTGTGTGTGTGTGTGTGTGTGTGTGTGTGTGTGTGTACCTTTGGTAGGAACTCCTATCCAGTTGAGGTAGCGTGTGAGTTTCTTGGACATGTAGGTCTTCCCTCTGGCCGGCAGGCCGATCATCACGATGACTGTAGGAGAGTTGGTCATGTAGGAGGCCCAGGCTGGACACAGACACAGACACAGACACAGACACAGACACAGACAGACAGACACACACACACACACACACACAATGAATGCCATTTTCGCATTAGCCTTTTTATATAGTAAGCTAAGCTTAAAGCCGAAAAATAGCCAATCTACAGTACAAGCTCACAACACGTTGGTTGTAGACCCCCGTTGCGGTGGTTACAAGGATTGTGATGCTCATGTACAGACAGACATACAGAGATGTTGTGCATGCATTTATAGATAGATTGTGATGCTCATGCTACATTAACTACTTCTGCTGGGGACCCCCTGGAAACCCCCCGCCAAAGACCCTGGGGGGTGCCCGGACCCCACTTTGAGAACGACTGATGCAGCAGCGGGATAAGTAGACTAAGTTTAAATAATAAATATGTACTTGAACACTTAAAAGTAAGTGAGACCAAAAGCACAGTAAAGTAAAGTTAATTACAGTAGAGCAGTGATTGTCAGTGTAAATAACTTTTGTCAACATTGTTAATTCATAGAACCTTAAGTTTGTCATATAACGGTACGAGGAATGTTTGAGAGAATATCTTAGTTTTAGTTTTGACTAAGTATAGACGGTTAGGGTTAAAGTGGCTAAACTGAAGTGACACTGATGAATTCCAAATATAAGTATTCTGAGGCACCCAGGGCTTAAAGCTAAAAAAAATCCCAAGACTGAAAAAGAGTTTTTGCAAATCTGCACTGATCTCATTAAATGACCCCTATGAAATCCTCAGGACTGAAATCAGTCCCCAGGACTGAGAACTTTAATGGCACCCAGGGTGCCATGGCGTCCACTTTGAGAAACCCTACAGTACAGTACAGTACAGTACAGTACAGTACAGTACACCAAGGTACAGTATAAACATGTGTCCTCACATGCAAGAGGAGAGGACATTCCATTCCATGCGTCATGTGAACACAAACACACAGAAATTTAAAGGGATGCCAGCCCCTGTCTCAACAAATATGTCTTTTCATGGTTAATGCACAGCACAGTTCAAAATGAGTTCACATGAAAGCACTCAATTAAAAGGTTGTTTTTATTGTGTTCGGTACAGGGCCGCAGGCAGCAGCATTTGGGCCAGAGACTTCTTGTGAATTAGGACATTATGCTGAAGAAGGCTCCGGACAAAAACACATCTGTGAAGCAAATAACATGATAAAACTTTAAGTGAGCTTTTTATTGTTTTATGTGAAAACATGCGCACACGCACGCACACACACACAGTAAACTGACTTCATGTTAGAGGCTTGTCTGCCGTGTTGTTTTAATGTGCTACTGTCTTGTCTCTTGCAAAATA
Source organism: Electrona antarctica (assembly GCF_951216825.1). Lineage (NCBI taxonomy): Eukaryota > Metazoa > Chordata > Actinopteri > Myctophiformes > Myctophidae > Electrona > Electrona antarctica. The sequence goes on along the minus strand of NC_136807.1, from coordinate 24,187,460 downwards.
GGATTTTAATCTCAGCCAGGCTTTCCTAGTTAAAGTTATATAAGAAATGAGAAGAAAACATAAAGGAGGCACAAAGAAAAGATGTGGTTAAAGTCCAGCAAGCTGGTTAATATTTTGACATTTTCATCACATCATCCTCCTCAAATCCTCAACAGCCTGTTAATCTTTCTCCAGGAGTTGGTGCCTAGCATAAATTACTAGAATAAATATAAAATAATAAACAAGAGACTGTGATATACAGTAATTTTAGAACAGTTATATGGTGTTGAGAAGGTGGTGTAAGTGATCCTTTTATTTAGTTTTTTTCTTTCTTTTTCACAAAATTGCGTAATCATTGCGTTTTTCTCTCCTACCAATTATAATATATGCACGCTGAATGCTAATGACCACAACGTACCCCCACCCACCCCCCAACCATAACGGTCCGCGGACATTTTATGAACTGTCAGCCCGTACGTGGTAATAGAAAGTTTGGGAACCCCTGGCCTAATTCAAAACCCTTCTCTTTGCATACAAAGCACTAAACGGACTGGCCCCCTCCTACAGCTCTGACCTCCTATCATATCCCTCCCTCATTAGGACCCTCAGGTTAGCAGACAGACGACTCCTAGAAGTTCCAGCGACAAAGAAGAGGCTCAGGGGCGACCGAGCTTTTGCTGTCGCAGCTCCTACACAATGGAACAGCATTCCTCTTACTATCAGATCTGCCCCCTCCGTTGAGAGTTTTAAGTCTAGGCTCAAAACATTTTTACTGTATATTCACAAGCTTTCCAGTCCCCCTGATGCTCTTGCACTTTTATACATATATAGGATATGTTTGCCCTGCTGCTTTTAAACTGCTCTTAAACATCTTTATTGTCTACTACACCTTAACTACGCATTGTTTTTATTGCTTTCATTTTACATGGGTGTATTGTATTGCACTGTATTGTATTGTTTTCTCTGTCCTGTGAAGCACTTTGGTACGATGAGAGTCGTTTTTAAATGTGCTATACAAATACAATTGATTTGATTTGATAGTTCATCCAATCTGGACAATACAGAAAACCTGTACATATAAAAAGGAAAATGCCAAGAGGCAATAAGCCCAAACTAAGGGCTTCTACCTACAGTATGTATAACACAAAATAAAAAAAATAGAACATGATTTGTTCTACTAATGTAAATCAGACAATATAGCATGATGAAAATGAGTACTCCTCTTCCTTCACCGTTTAGGCTAAACTAAATGATCATGGAACGGTACGGTGAATATAGTAAACAGGATGTTGACGCAGTGAAACTGGTACACGCGGTCCTACAGTAGGTGTGAGTATTTTGCAACGGGACTCAGTCAACCAGAATCAAGCGACAGAACTATCCGTTTTAGGAAAGTGGAATTGTGCAGTGTCCACAGAAGCCGTCCCTGAGCTATACTAACAGACCCATCACGACAAATACATACTGCAGTACTGAACAAGCCTTGGCCTGACTCACATTCCACACTACATACATACATTACATACATATCCAGGGCCAAAATATGGATCTCTACAGCAGCATTTAAATGAAGGTGCAAGCCGTTTGTACTATATCGTTGTTGTCGTCAGGTAAAAAAATATTATCCCACTATTTTAACTGTGTTTTATTTTTGATAAATAAATGCCCTACGTGATCATACTACAGTGTCACACAAAAGCAAGTTTTGAGCTTGTGGATCTGCTACCGACATGAGGTTTTCCATCTCACTCGGTCTTAGAAGAGAATTATGTTAAAAAGTTATGTTTAATGTCAAAATCTTATATTATCTTATGGGGGTCTCTCCTTGGTCAAGTCAATGTGGGGGTCCTTGGCATGTTTTAGAACCACTGGTACAGTATAGGATAATAACTAATCCAATTCACATACAGTAGATTAAAGATTATTCAGAGAGTAACTGTTGGGTTAATGTTAAACCTAGATTATATTATACGAGATTAGCCTTTAAAAAGAGTCAAAGACACCCATGATGTCTGCTATGGGGACAGAAGACACGCCTCGTTGTGTCATGTGGCATCAAAGGTGACATTTCCACATGCTGATGATCATAATCTTTTTGTTTAACCTTCAAAACCAACAGGAGGGTACAGAATACTTGCAATAAAAAGGAGAGAGAGAGAGAGATATTAAAACTGCTGCAGTGTTTGAATGCTTGCATACAGTGCCAATAAAGGGATTGTGATTCTGAAAACAATATCAAAGAAATTAATCAGAATCTTTGAACAGCCAATGTGTTATGATGCAGTCTGGAGGTTCAATAAGTAACAAAGACATTATCCCAGATGATGTGTTAACATTTCACCTTGAACGGAGCGAGCGAGCGAGCGCACGCGCGCACACACACACACACACACACACACACACACACACACACACACACACACACACACACACACACACACACACACACACACACACACACACACACACACACACACACACACACACACACACACACACACACACACACACACACACACACACACACACACACACACACACACACACACACACACACACACACACCCCCTTGAGGGGGTTCCAGGTGGTCTTCAGCTACATTTTTGGCAATTCGAAAATACCGGTAGCCGACCTGCAAACTCACGACACTCGTGTGCTTGTAGGTCAGCTGTTTTATGAATAATGAAGACAAATCTTGAGCAAATCTTCTCTTATGGGGGTCCCAACTCCCAGTCACAAAATCTTTTCAAATGGGGTCTGGGGACCAAATAGAGAGAGTGGCAAAACATTAAGCAGCATGGGGTGTTGGAGTTTGGAAGCGCTCGTTGGAAATCACTCAACCGTCCTGCGTACCACCTTTCTAAATGTCACATAATGCAGGAGGCAGCAAAATGTTGTGTTATTGAAAACAAGCACTTCCAAACTCTGACACTTAGAAAAATAATCAAATTCAGGGCATTTCTTGACAGAAAGAAGCTCATAAGGTTTCTGTGGTGGATTTTTATGAAACAAAAACTTTGCAGATAGAGGATAATTCAAGCTTTTCGTACAGCTGCAATGTTGGTGAGTTTAACATTGTTTAATACAATCAGACAGGCCTTTTCTGTTTGGAGGAATGGGCTGTCAAGGCCAGAAAGTAGTTTTTTGCCACTCAGTGGGCGTTCCCGCATAACTTCCAGGTACGATGATGTCACACGCATACCTATACGAACAACAGACTTACAGCATTTCTTCTCGTTGGTCCGGGGTTCGGTTCTCTTGCCTTCGGAGCCGTTCTCAAGGAGGCCGCCGGTGCTTCTGGGCTGCTGCTGCTGGCTGGCAGCCATGATGGAACCACTGGTCACCTCCTCTCCTGTGGCTGTGACACACACACTGCTGCAGAGGAACCAGGAGAAGGTCAGTTAGGTCAGAAACTCTCTCTCTCTGAGAGTTATGTTCTACTTGCCCCAAAAGTAAATAATCCATTATACGATAGGTAAAAATGTCTTATTTTAGGTGTAGCAACAGTGAAAACAGCACATTATAGGTAAACAGTGTTGGCCACGTGGTTGCATCCCCTCTCAAGCAAACACCTGTTCATCTGGATTAACCACCTAAGCCTGTTGTTTGTCGTTGTACAATGGTGGTGTAGGAACTAGAGAAAATACTAGCACATGCACATCTACAAGCTCCCATACGACAGCAACATAATGCAGGCTGCAGGACATCTCCATAACCGGTTGTGTAAAATGTGATGTGTAATGTCGAACATCATATTACATAATATTTGTAATGCAATAACATAACGTGTCATTTTTGGTTGCTACAATACACAGTAACTTCCTCAGTGTTAAAGGCATAGTACAGTAGCCTACTGCATGTACTGTAACTTTAACCTGTGTTAAAAAACAATAAATATATTTTTAAGTTGACAATCATTTTCCTCTATAGCAGCAGTTATCATCCAGCCATGAGTAGTGTGGTGTTGGTAATACCTGCAGAAACACACTATTTATGTTTTCACTGGTTGATTTGATAGACAGGGAGGGATGTTTTGGTACAACCAAAACAAAACAGTGAAAACACCAAAACTGTGGACAACACCATAAAGTACTAGCTTGTTTACAATAGGGTCCACCATTTTCAATTCATCAGAAACATCAGGACAAAGTGTTTCTGCAGGTAAACACCACCACACTGCTCCAGTGGCTATACAGTAGACGGAAATGATGGTAAGAAATGTATTTATTGTTTTGGGCAACGTTTTTTTTAACATATTTTTTATAGTAATCATTGCTATGGAGTGTGTGTTCATTACTATAAGGATCTCACTCTCCAGCTAACAGATGCATTTTCATGTCGGAATAGCAGCTCATCACATCCAAGTTCGGTTGTTTATCCTGTATCCTGTCTGTGTGAGTTCACTCTCCTCCTGATTTGGATCAAATTGCGTACATCCTTGTTTACTAAAGAGCTTGGAGAGATCGCTAATCGCTAATAAACCCCATAGCTGTTACTGAACAAACCCTGTAGAACGATTATTGTAACGCAAGAACCTCACATCCCAGAGACAGCCCACAGCCCTACACCATTGGTTTTCAACCCCTAAAATAGCAGATCTACAAGCTCACAAGGCATCACAACATAGCCAGATAACTGCTATTTTCGGCAAGCACAACTAAACCACTATGCATTATGTGCATAATGTTAATGTATGGCTCTTTTTATAAATTAGCATAGAATCCGATATCCTTGTTTTAGCCATTTTAATCTATAAACCACTAATGTTATGATAGAAAATAGAACACATATGGACTACATGCAAGCAAGGTGGCAGGCTGAGCAGAGATGTAAGGAAATGCTTGACAGCAAGGATAATGCGACAGCAAAAACAACACAAATAAAACGTTTAACTCACCAGTTTAAGGTGGTGGAATAATGTGTTCTGTGTGGACACACTCAAGGAGACTAGTGTCACTTTGCACGTCTGCTGGAGTTCCTATTTGTCACAAACCATCATCATCTTCTTCGTCATCACCACCAAAAAAAAACATTCTAGACATTAGCTGCGTGCCGGTCGCGCAAAACCGAGAAATAGCCGATCTACAAGCTCACAACCCGTCGCAGCGCGACGCGTTGTGAGCTTGTAGATCGGCTATTTCTCGCCCTTCCTTTAAGCTCCTCCCTCCTCCCGGCGTCTTGTCCATATGTCTTGTCTGCTGCCGATCTACGATCCCATAACCCGGGAGGTTCTGTCGTACTGTGATTGGTCAGCGTGGCGTGGCAACCCCATGCTAATGCATACAGGAGGAGGTTTGATCTGAAAATTCCAGTTATCTATGGAAATAAAATACAAGATCACGTTGTGTGTTATTGTGTACGTTTTTCTTTTTTTCCAAAAATGTAATAATAAATATCACAGTGAAATAAATAAAATCTACAGTGAAATAAATAAAATCACAATTATGTAAATATATATTATCATATTGTTTGTTTTAATTTATTTATAATATCATTGTGAGACTGGAGCATTATAATGAGCCTCAATTGTGTCGTGTTCCAGACTGTCCTATTTATTCTGCTAATTCGTTTGTTCATTTACTTAGGCCCAATAGACTTTATCCTGCACTGGTTTTAAGGTATCCTGACCCGAAAATGCATCTTCTGTTTGAGACAGACTGAACAAACCAGTAAGACGCCTGAGGGCACGCGTGCACTGCCACTGGCCAAAGTGGCCATATATGGAGCGTGTCTTGAGCGTACAGGCCAGGGTATGATGTCAGATCAACATATGGAATGTCAGAACAGGTCAGCTCCATATATGGAGATCTAAGGGTGGCAGCAGGGGCAGTGTCTTGAATGTACTCTAGTTTTCGCCGGCTGCCAGGCGCGGCTGCACAAATAACTTTGGGACAGGCCCGTCTGGAGTTTAAATGGACAGGTATCAGTCAATCCCTGTTATGGAGATATATTATTTACTATCATCACTGATGATGTCATAGTGATGTCACGAGACCTGGGCACAATATATGGGGGCTTTCCTCATGTATGGGGATTTTACTATCATCCCTGCCGATGTCATAGTGATGTCACGAGAACTGGGCACAATATATTGTGCTCAGGATTGTGAGTGACGTTTGTGAGTGACGTGACGTGACGTGACGTGACGTGACGTGACGTGGCGTGACAAAAAACGCGAGGTTTCATAGTTAACTGCAACCTTCGGTCGCAATAAAGTCTAGACTAGAGTACCGTATAATAGCAATGTGCATAAGAATCTGGAGATATTTAAAGCCACTTAAAATAATGTTTAATTCATACTTTTCCCACATTTTATAATTTTAAGTCACAGACCAGATGTGTAGTTCAACATAGGCCTACGGTACCTTAGTCCGGCAGCCGAGGTGGACTGGTGCGAAATTTAGTATAGACCTATAGTCTTTTTTATTGGCCTAAAATATTGTCTTACATACATTCATGAATCCACTTGCTGACTGGCTGTCATCCTATGGCAGGCAAAAATGTCTAAAAATGTAAACTTTCCTTTTGCTTTAAGTAGCATGTGACATGTCAAACTAGGGGGTTTTCATTATTCTGAATCCATTCCAAGCATTAGTTTTGCACAAAATACACTCCGTCTCCTTGCAGGGCTAAAAACAAGCCATAGCCACTTGCCCGAATGTTTACACTTGTTTACAACAGGGTCCACCATGTTCAATTCATCAAAACATTTAGAGACGTACAAATAGACACTTCTATATAGACAAAGAACAGGGGGGGGGGGATTCAGATTTTACGGGGGCCAGTTTCGAATTGCAGCCATCCGTAGGTGCCCTTTGAGAGTGGTTTTGAAGGAGTCAAGGGATTCGCATGTCTTAATCTTGGTGGAGTATCGAATCTTGTGGACCAGACCCATTGCAAGATGCTGTACTCTGTCGCCGACCCTAAGCCATGCCAGTCTGTCAAAGTGGGCAGGGGTGAGGTGGGTTCGGGGGGTGAGGCCGCAAGTAGGAGCCTGACCAGTTTGTTTTGGGAAGTCTGGAGCCTAGTTTTAAGGGCCTTTGATGTGCTGTGGTACCAGGAGGTACAAGAAACCCTTGTAAAAACATTGCTCAATACTGACTATATGTTAGGCCAATATAAAAGACATAGGCCTACCAAATTTCCCACTTTAAACAAAAGAAGCCTGTCAGCTGCCGGACTACCTCGCATCAGAGGGCGCTGTTTTTCCCTTTTTTGACGATGGGTTATCCCAGCCAGGTGTGGTCAAATAGCCCCATCGTGTGGCAAGATAAAGGTAGGCCTACTTGTGGATATTTTTTAACACTTTGTGAGGAATGTATTGTAGCTGTAGCAAATCATGCACAAATGTCACATTTTACACAACGGGTTAGGGAGATAATACCAGGAAGGAAGCTATCACTATGTCCTGCAGCCTCAGCAACATTATGTTGCTGTTTATGGGAGCTTGCATACAAGCATCTGCAAGCATATAAAGCGCATTATGTAGATTTTCAACTAAGTATTTATCTGTGTAATTGAGTCAAACAAAATGTAATGCGTCAACTCCTACAATTATTGGAATGAAAACAGAGGCATCATGAGAGCTCAACGTATTTCAGCTCAATTTGAATCTGGATTTATTATTCAGAATGCAATTTATATTAAAAACAATAATTATTTCTAATATGTTTACTGTGTAGGATTTTGAGAATTATTCTCAAGATGCTACACAGTAAGAAAAAAAAAAAAAAGCTAAAGGCTGCAACCTGGGTTAGAAACCTGCAGAGGTGGACAGTACTTAAGTAAATGTACTTAAGTAGCCCACTGTACTTAAAGGACCACTTCACCACTTTTCAACTTATCTTCATATAATAGGTCCTCACTAATAATCATGATAAAATGTCACGATTTTTTTCTAGTCACTCAGTCTGTGTCTCATAGGAGGACTGTGGGCAGTTTAGAAACCGTCTTCCAGTGACATCATCATTAGGCAGATTTGTTTTTTAAACAAGATCTTTTTACAAAAATGTTTAGATTTTCATTATCTTGAGAACGATGGCTTCCATTTTTGCATTGCAACTTTTCAGGACTAGAAAGCCTGCAGTTTCTATTAGCTTGGATTACCCATCGATGATGTCACTGGAAGACAGTTTCTGAACTGCCCACAGCCCTCCTATGAGACACAGACGAGTAGAAATAAATTGCGCCATTATTTCATGATTATTAGTGAGGACCTATTATATGAAGATAGGTTGAAAAGTGGTGAAGTGGTCCTTTAAGTACAGATTCTGAGGACTTATTTGAGTATTATATTTCTTTGATACTTACTCAAGTACATTTTAGGAAGCCTGAAAAGTACTCGTTACTTTAAGGTCGGCCCGACTCGGCTGTTTCCTCCATCGTATTTGCATTAACACGCAGGGAACAGAGGAGGCCTTCCTTGGCTGTCTGTCTCCATGTCTTCTTTGGCCTCCCTTCCTCTTTCCACCTTCTGGCATTGCACCACTTGCCGGTCTCTCTCTTGGCAGACGGAGTACGTGCACAGCCATTCTCCTTCTCCTTTCAGCGACGATGTCAGACAGTGGTGCTACCAATGCCCTTGTCATCAACTCCTCATTGGTGCTATGGTCTCTCCATGGGATCTTCAATATGGATCTGAGACAACGTCTGTGGAAGACATCTAACTTATTGGTGATGCTGGCTGTCTTCATCCACGTCTCACAGGTGTAGGTCGCTGTTGGGATGACCACTGACATGTAAAGGCGTAGCTTAATGGCCGTAGTGATGGCTTTGGACGACCAGATGTTCTGGAGTCGTTGGAACACCGTTTGCTGATTCTGTTTTTGACATCTTTCGGTCTGTGCTTGAGATGTTACTACTTCCAAGATACGTGAAGTTGTCAACATACTCTATGTCATGTTCGCCTAGAGTGAGTGGTGAAAGGTGTTGGACTTGTCCGACGGGCCATGGTCTTTTCTTGGCTTATCCGTATAGGCCGACTTTATCCCCGTGCTCATGGAGGTTGTTGGTCATCTCTTGGAGTGCAAGCTGAGTATGACTAACCAGAGCCAAGTCGTCCGCAAACTGCAAAAGTCCAACTGTCCAATGGAGATGTATAACTCCGGAAAACACCGTCGTATGGACATCCAGTAGCAATTCAGTCATTTTATGTTTGGTTGAGCTCAGGTGTTGTGCTCTGAAAATAGCAGATCTACAAGCTCACAACAACCTTTGCGCTGTGACGCATTGTGAGCTGGTAGATCGACTATGCTCAACATGCAACCAAATGTAAAATCTTCCATTATGACACCATCAAGGCCCACCAAAATACAATTTGTCTACAAAATCAACTATTTATAGCCTATAAACTAAACTATTTATAAAACTAGACTCAGACTAAAACATTTCAGATGACCAAAATATGACTAAAACTAAATGAAGTTTTATTCAAAAGACTGACTAAAACTAAATGTACAAATTGATGTAAAATGATGTCCCACAAATTGCATTGCAATCACAATTCTTTATTATCTGAAAAGAAATAATCCTCAGTGTCGCTACCTAATACACCAGAACATTAAACAACGCCCCATCTTTCATTCAGATAGTGTGCTTGCTTTGTAAAACAACACCCAGCCAGTTAAAAGATCACCTAGAATTATGTCATTTTTGATACAAGGTCCATCCATAAATATAAGCCACCTTCCATATTTTTTTTTCTTTTCTTTCTTCTTTTTTTTAACAAAAAAACTAATTTATAACAACTGCTATATCTTCTCAATTAGATCCATAATACACCCATTCTTTAAGATCTAGGGAAATAAAAATAAAAAATAAATATATATGGGATAATCTTCCCATGTCACTATACAACACCAATAAAATAATTTATAGACTTATTTGACGTGATGAAATTAAGGGTTTCTCTCGAGCTACACCGCCATGCGGTGATGTATATTTTAGGCTTTATTACCTGCCACCTTCTAAGTCAAAGTTTGTTCCGTTTTTGTAGCCCTTTTTGTAACAGCGGAAGAACTGGTAAACTATTCAGACCTCAATGGTAAACAAGCTGTTATGAAGATCCCTGATCAGCTCATGATCTTACAACCATAAAAAAGTTCCATCATTTTCAGAAAATAACAGATCTACAAGCTCACAACACGTTGCGATATCGGCTGTATCCAAATTATTTTGAAAATAGGGTTTAATTGTCTTAACTCATCCAAGTGGTATACTGTATAGGCCTATGTTGGGGAAATAAAGGGATCCAGCTTTGAAATTATATGGAATATAATCTCCATCCTGTCAGACACTATACATAAGTACAAGATAGAATAACTTAATTTTATATGTATTTTATTTATTCCCTCATTTTCGGGTTGGTATTGGAATTGTGGTTGGGGTTAATTAGGCAGAGGTGTAATTTCAGGGAAAATAAGAAAATAAATCTTCCTATAGAAAATATTCATAATAGTTCTCACTAATGCTCATTATAAGATGGCACCCATTACTGTCTTCTCACTCGGAGAATGTAATGTATACAGAAATGTATTGATTGATTGATCAAGAACAACATGGTTTCTAGTTCAGCATGCTAAAGGCTGTAGTTTATTTTAGCTTGGAATCTCCATCAATGTCACTGAGACACAGTGAGTAGATGGAAATTGTGCTACATCATAAGGAGCATTAGTGACGACCAATATTATAAGATGATATGGTTGAAAAATATGAAGTGCTCCTTTGACCCATTGTGAGCTTGCAGATCTGCTGTATTTACTATAGTACATCAAATACGAGTATAGTACATTTTTCAAAATGTTTCATTCATAAATACACAAAAATCCTAGTGTTGATTTACGAATTAAACATTTTGAAAAATTGTTCACCTATTCCCAAAATAGAGACTCCAGGTTCAATGTGATAAATGAATGTATGATTGCAGATAAGAAAACTGTGTGTGTGTGTGTGTGTGTGTGTGTGTGTGTGTGTGTGTGTGTGTCACGTCATATGTACATGGGTTGAGAAGCACCCAGCACTGATGTAAAACCAGAGTAACCTGCAAAACATGGTCAAAGAGGTGGAGAAAATATGCACAAAATAACTGAGTTGAGGTGAAATGTGAACTCTAGGGGACGTGGCAATTGCAATCTCCAAAAGACACCCCTGGGGTTAGGGATAGATTTACATAACGCCTTTTTCCATTTTAAATATATCTTTTTCTGTTACAGAGATATGTCAATCTATTCACAGTCGTTATTGATGTCTGAGGCCTCTCAAAATGCAAAATCACATGAAACTTAAAGATGGAATGCCGTGATTGTTTGCCCTCCTAAAACATGATCATCAGGTACTATGATTATACTAGGAGAAAGATTAAAAAAAAAAAAAAAGTGTACAGAAAGTGTTAAAATTATGTTTTTATGTGGCCACACCCACCAGTTATGCAAGTATGGTTTTCAGGTTGGTGGTGATCCACCTGAACCGAAGTCACACCCACAGCTATTGTTGTATGATAAAGGGGGAGGGGTGATATTGTGATGTCACTAACATGGTGTATTTTGATTGGGCCTTTTGACAAGGCTTTCAGCTTTCAGGAAGAAACCAAAAATACACAGGGAAGACATATTTCAATATTCAAAACACACCTGGGGGTCGATTAGAGCAATGTTAACTCCATACATACAAAACAGAAAAAGTAAAACAAATCACGGCACTCTAACTTTAAAACATTTAGTCTACCGATGTTAGTCTTCTTAGATGTAGTAAATTTCGGTCCATCTTACCATAATCCATAAATATGTTGCATAAGCATAATATATAGTCTATACACAGGAATAGCATTTTTACAGCGGGCGACAGCCTGGCATATTTTCCATATTTTCCAGAGTTATTTGTCTATGGGACCCGGCAACTACTGGCGATAGTAGGCGAAGAAGCGATAGTAGAAAAGTGGGTGGATGAATGTCGCCCGAAAACATGAAAATATTTTATCTTTGGACAACATCGCGATTCTATCAGGTATGTGACTCATTTGAATTTGCACTTTTTCAGCATCACTTGATCCTACATCCATTTGGGTTTCTTTTTGGAGCACAGTTCTTGAGGCCTATTCTTACTCCAGTTTTAGGTGATAAGGTGACCACCAAAATGGTGATTAGTAAAAAGAGATGTGTTTGGGTGAGCAGTGAGTCGCTCTATGGTCACCCTATCACCTAAAGAGATGTGTTTGGGTGAGCAGTGAGTCGCTCTGTGGTCACCTTATCACCTAAAGAGATGTGTTTGGGTGAGCAGTGAGTCGCTCTGTGGTCACCTTATCACCTAAAGAGATGTGTTTGGGTGAGCAGTGAGTCGCTCTGTGGTCACCTTATCACCTAAAACTAGAGTATGAATAGGCCTTTACAGTATATGCCACAATGCTATTGAGACCCTAAGGTAGTTTCAATGTAAAACATAACTAGTGGCATTGATGTCTGACTTCTGTTTTCTACGGAAATAAGCTCTTGAGCTTTTCTGCATTTCTCCTTTTGACAGATAGCATGTGTATACATAATTATATGATCATGTATATGATCATAAGTGTGGTATGTTTGGGGGTGATAGAGATGTTCAACTTTGCATTGAAAGGAATCAGATTTCAGCAACAATCATGAATAAGGTAACTAATAGACACGTAGTTTGTAAAAAGGGCCATGCATCGATATATCACACATTAACATCTAATGAGTCTGATGATTCATTCATAATGATTAATGTTTCTAATTCACTTCTCTATATTTGTAACATTAACAAATATAGTAGCAATGAGTGCAATATAAAACATTGATGACCAGAACATGTAGCAAAGGGGATGTTTAATGATTTTTCTCTTTGGACAATGAAATGTACATGTGTCCATTGTAGGATGTGGTACAAATAAAACTAATAAAAAAAAATCAACAACCCAGCTCTATGTCAGACAGCATTCCCAGTTCTAATTCACCTACGTTTTGATTTAAAAAACAAACAAAAAAAAGAGTGGTGGGTGTCTGGAAGTGTCCAGTCCAACCACACCCCCTGACCCCAATTCTCTGCTGGAATTCAGATATGAAAGATATGAGCGAAGATGGTTTCAACTTTTATTTTTTATCTAAAACACATAGGCTACCAACATACTGTAATGCTCACATCTATGTAAGTTCTATAGGGGGGTGGGACTAAAAACTAAGTGTAATCTCTCTCTGCTTCCTAAAACGACACTATAAATGCTACCCAAAGTGAGAAGAACACATGCAGCTGGTGTGTTTATGGGTTGGAGAAAAAAAAGAAAAGACCTCAAGTTAAAAAAATAAAACCTTTGGTCAGTGCCATGGCAATGGTCGTGATCCAATAAATTATAAACCCCATTTTTTTTAGGCACGATAGCCAGTCATATGCAGCACCATGAGTTCCAAAGTCCAAACTCTTCGTCAAACTTTCTTTTTTTTTTTTTACGTACAACACTAAAAATCTAACATCAGTGAAAATGTACCGTGGTCCTTTTATCTCACCTTGGACAATGTGCTTCTGCGGACAACAGGGAGAAGAGTTCAACCACTTTAAAGAAGGTCTGAAGCTTAAACTGATCCAGTGGCTAGCATTAAAAGGGTATAGTTCACCCAAAAATGTACTTACAGTATGTTCCATCAATTACACATGCATCCTGATCCCCTGATGAAGCCTTGAATTCATGGAGATTTTTCGTTTTTTTCGCTTTCCTAAGCCAATAATTTGATAACCGGGTCATCGGTCAGTAGGAGACTCCGCCAGTCATCAAATTATTGGCTTAGGAAAGCAACAAAAACAAAAAAGCTCCATGAATTGAAGGCTTCATGGGGTGTGTAATTGATGTGAAATAAGTCATCCCTCCATTTTCTGTGTGAACTCCTCCTTGAAAGGGTAATTTTGTTGTCGTTTTGTTTCTTTAAATCAGGGCACTATATTTTGTTTTAGATAACTTGGACCACAAACAGTGGGTGTTAAAACGGATTGGAATTGGTCCTTGTTCGCTTCTCTGGACACACCAAAGGGGGCAAGCGAAAAAACAAATAAAAAAATGGCCACTTATATCCAACTCTTCATTTGTGGTCCGAATTATCTAAAAGTTCCCCTTTAACTTAGCCACAGCATCTTCCTCAACCATAAGGGTACTTAGTTTTTGTCAACAAGAATCATGTAAAAACCGTAGCTGTTGAGGTCAAGACATTTGTCCAAAAAACTAGTGGTTAAATAATAAATAGTGGATGGTTTGGACAGTTGGCTTTGAGCGCTCACCCTGAGAATTACACCCCACCCCACTAAAACAAAACATATCATAAAAGGAACCAAGTAAATAAGCCTTCATATTAAGCAGCCTTATACAGTAGGAACTCCTGCAGAAGCCATTGTATCGTCGTCTACGACATCCGTTCCCATTGAAACTGGCTATTTAGTTCAAGTCAATTGAACACTCTGCATCTTAAATCACGTCTCCCCAGTTAACTTGAATTCTAGTTTCTTATTCATTTATTGCTAATTCTATTGCCAATACCAGTAACACCCTCCTCCCTCCCAACCCCAATACAAGTACTAACACAGTTGTGTTGTGTGGGAATGCTTTAAAAAGGTGTGAACGTTTTGGTCCCCTGCATTACAACGGATGCAGTGAAAAACGTTATGGTCATTTTCCACTACTAATAACATAAGTGAACTGTGCCGTAAAAAATATGTCCATACGCTTACGAAATTGGGTTTCAGAGTAAGGTTCTCGGAACCTAATTTTGGGATTCCTGCTTCAGGAGTGCTGCAAACCCAGAACTCAGAAGTGATTAGGTTCTGGAAGTGGTCTGAATAACCCTTCGTAGTGGAAAAGAATGCTTCAAATCAAATAGAAGTGGGATAAACCTGGGGGAGGCGAGGTGAATGGAAAAGTACAGGAGCGTCGAGTCAAAATGAGCAAAACAAATCATATATTCCTCCACAGCGCAAATTGACTGGCCTTGGACTACCCCAACCTCTCTCACACAACCCCCCACTAGAAAAATAAGCAAATATAAGACTTAAAAAAAACGACGGGTCAAGTCGTCTTCCACGGAACAAACAGCGTAGTGTGTTTGTGAAGAATCGAACATTAGTGGATTTTTTTTCGTTCTTTTTTTTTTTTTTGATTGCATCGAGTGCTTTATAGTATTATCATGACAGTACGCGTTACTTGGTCTATAAAGAAAAGGATAAAAAAAACTACCGTGGTACTTTGAACACTGACCGTTTTTAGTATTCCTAATTAAGATGATCTGCTCTAGAACACTTGAAAGATGAAAGATGCTAAATTACCAGAGGATTGTGATTATTTATTTATATTTATGCTACTGCCGGTTCCTCTGGATTTGAAAACCCTCAGAGTGCGTCAACCATCAACACCATCTCATGTTTCGTACACCGTTCTCAAACTTTTAAATTTCAAGGACCCCCCGCCCCCAAAACTCTGAGAGCGTACAAATGGAACAAAATTCATTATGGAGACTCATTATGGAGGGTCCCCGTACCCCACTTTTGAAAACCAGTGCCGTAAAGCTTTGCACAGACCACGCCCCCTCCCGATGACTGGCAGCCTATCGCTTGACTTAAGACTCTGTTGCACGATGGCATGTCGCAACGCCAAAAATAGATCTATAAGCTCGCGATTTAGGACTGCAACTAATCGGTTCATGTACTTCGATTACTTTTCCTCAATAAGGGAATAATAGGGGGATAATGTCTTGTCATTTTTGTATACATCCATGAATCAGCTTAAAGAAAACTAACACATTCGAATTGTTTATAAACTAATAATTTGTTTGATTAAACTGTTGCGACCGCTAGTAGTGAGCTTGTAGATCTGGCATTTCTGATGCTGTGACTCCACTCATACGACAACGTATAAATAAATCAAGCGAAATACAAACAGGAAGACTCTGTGGACATCGAGTTCACCTGCAACGTGGGTCCTGAGTGTGTGTGTGTGTGTGTGTGTGTGTGTGTGTGTGTGTGTGTGTGTGTGTGTGTGTGTGTGTGTGTGTGTGGGGTAGCTCAGCTCGTGAGGCAGGCGGTCCGAGGCGGGAGGCCTGTAGACTCAGGAGTTAGGACAAAGGAAGGAAGGTAGGAAGAAAGGGGACATGGAGATTCTTCATGTCTTTAAGTCCAAGACACTCGCACATTTAAGACAGTCTTACTCTTGATATATTTAGGGGGAGATAATAACAATAATAATATAATAATAACTGTGTCAATAGTAATAACAATAGTATTAAACATCTGTCTGTCAAGGGCTTTTATTTTGTGGGGTTTCTTTCTGCTCCATGGTAGGGTGAGAACAGGGGGGGTGCATTGTCCCGAACACCGTCTGTCTCTGCCCCCTCCCTCCCATTATGTCCCCCACCCATGTCCCGTCTGCTTGCGCCAACCTCCCGCCATGGGGGTCCGAGGCATGGAGAGCCCCCCAATCCCACCCCCCTTTTGTGTATTATTGTTGTGTTTCTGTCACGCAAGGTTTGGAGTGAGTACGAGGGAGGAGGGAGGGGGGGTTGGTTCCTTCGTGGCGAGGAGGAGCGGCTAAGGGTTTAGGAGGAGTTAGGGGCGTGTCCTCCTCTCAAAGGCGGGTCTGGGCCTCAGGGACGTAGATCTCGATGCTGTCGGCGCTCTCTGTGGCAGAGTTCTGTCGTACCGAGGCGGCGCGCTTGGCCGCCATCAGACGCTTGCGGGCCTCCTGCCGCTGCTTGTCGGCCGCCGTGGAGTCCACACTGCTGCGCTCCTTGGGCCCCGCCGACAGCTTGGGACGCCCGGACTTCTTTGGCACGGACGACGGAAGTGTCTTCTTCTCCTCCTGAGAGGAAGGAGAAAATAAATAAATAACACCGGGTCATTTTGAATGTAGTTGGGAACTGTTCTCACACCTTTTTCCTCACAATGTTTTCTAAATATTTTGTACTGCTGTACCCTGAAGACAGAGATAAAGTTGATGGTATCTCTCAATTGTTTTTCACCTGTAAAAATCAAGGGTCAAATTATTATGAATCAACACTGAATCAACACAATCTATAGTCCATTTCACAGTATTCACACTAGTGTGGGCGTTTCCCAGACTTGAGACGGAGGGGCTGCATGCATGAACACAAAATGTCCGACACACTAGGAACAGACCTAATGCAACAGATTTCACGCTGCCAGATCCCTTGTGTTAGGTCGCAGTTCAGTGCAAAACAGCTCAATGAGTGAATGTGAGAAACCAATCATCTGTGTCTAAAGTCTCAAACTAAGATTCCAGAATGACACTCAATAAAGTATGTAAAGTGTGTGCAGTGGGAAGGTTCCAGTACCTTCTTCTGTGGTTTGTCAGGAAGCTGCCAGTTGTTGGCTTTCAGTTGGTAGAGCTCATCAAACTTCACGCTGATGTTTTCTATAGTGAGCTGCAGGAGGTCCCAGAACCCAGCCAGGTCCTGGGCTGTGGGTCGTGGGTTGGCCTCCATATCCTAAACAAGAGGGAAATAAGTTTTATTTGTATTATTCGATTTTATTAGAAGTCACACAGGAAAAACAAGTTATATCATGTTCACATGAGAAACGTCAAGGATACAAACACAACACTTATTTCCATTGTGGTCCTTGGCCAATACGTGATTAAAATATGTCAGCTTTGAAACAGTTACTGCATGCTCACATACGTTGATGTGTCCTTTATGTTGGCATAGACGTTACAGCAATACATGTAGTCAAAATTGTCTTACAGAGTGAAGCCACTCTCTTGAGTTGCAAAAAAAATAATATTACAGTTTAAGTTATCCTTAAGAGGAGTTATCAGATAGTTATGGACTTACAGTATGTGAGAAAGCTATGGAGTTATATCAGAAAGTTTGGGGTAGTGTGGTCACAGTTAAAGGTGGGAGTTGTATCACATAGTTATGGAGTTAATATTTAAGGAGTTATAGCAGATACTCACCAGGTTCTCGTTACAGAGGCCTCTGAATTGCTGGAACTTTTTTGCCATGAGAAGCTGGGCGCTGCCCACCGCACTGCGGATTGTCCCCAAAACTACAAACACAAACAGGGACATGGAAAAAATTTAAACTATTTTCTTCCCCCCACATTCTTGTCATCGGGCACAAACATCATTATGTGGAATGTACTGTACCTCATTGGTGACAACGAAAGCTAAACCTCTTATAAACTAAGTTTTATAGACCGTTAATCTGCTCACAGTACTGCAGGAACAGGCCCTGGATGGAGTCTACACAAGAATGTTACGAATGGAACTTGGTGTCACTTGGACAGACCACATCAGAAACCTGGACCTCTTACGGGGGCCTAACACGGGTCACGGAAAGAAGGATCAGGGTGGCTGGGCACTCTTGTCACGTGGAACTAGTAGCAAGCAAACTGACAGTGTGGGAGCCAACCCAGGCCAGGCACAGCCAGGAGGGGAAAGAGGTGCTCCACATGTGTAGACACACTGCGGCACAAGACTAAAATGGTACAACCAAAGATCTATATCGTCTGCATCCCTACCGGTCATTCAAGTCACTTTTGCACCTCCTATTTGCATAAAAAAAATGCACAAATAATTTAAATCTGTTGATAGCAAAGGGAATGGAGGTTTTAAGTCCATGTGGCTTCTACAGCCATTCTTCATTACTCATTCATATTTCAGACACTGCAGAGGTAGATTTGTGCCTGAGAGACAGAGAGACCAAGATGAATCAAGAGAGAGATGCGTCCATTACAGCTGAACCCAACCTCACTCTCCCACTATAATGAGATGCTGCTGCCGTCTATCAGCGGTAATGAGGCCGTCAGGATTTGTCCTTTCTGTTCTCTACTTTGACAGGAGACTGTCTGACCTAGAGCCCCTCTTGTGACATCTCTCCCGTCACTGTGGCTCTGGGATAGTCATCCATGATTAAGGGGACAGAGAGAAAAGTTGTATTTTTGACCTATTTGCTAATGATGCATCACAAATTTGAAGGTAATTGTAACTGCAGAACTACTATGGTTGTCTGTAGTACAAGAATCACACTTGTGTGAAGTGAGGGGCGCTCTTATCAAACATCAGCCAATCAAATCATCACACAATGGCAGCGGTGGCCGAACGGATAGCGGCACGGTCTTGATACCGGAAGGTTCCTAGTTCGAATCAGCCGTCCGACACGTTAAAATTACCACCGCTGAAGTGCCCTTGAACAAGGCATTGAACCACTACGATGAAATGTGTTCTATGAGCAGGGCCTGGCTGGAAACAAGTTCTTGAGCTTAGCCCAGATACCCTGGGTAAATATAGATTTCATTTCATTTCATTTCATTTCATTACACACCAGGAAGTGGGAACAATTACAAACAAACAACACAGGTCAACATGACATGACAGGTCAAGTACCTGCAGTGATTATTAGCTGCTGCCAACTAGTGGTAAGTGGACGTACAGGATGAGGCTGAATAATTGACAAGGCTGATTGGAAGGCTGCGATGCAATGCAATACTACTACTAAGAATAATAACTTTTTTTAAATTTTTAAATCAGGAGGCCCCTGGAGGCTCGAGGCCCGTTTCAATTGAAACGATTGAAACATATAGTTACGTCAACCAATCCCTGATTGGCCG
This sequence comes from Electrona antarctica, assembly GCF_951216825.1. Taxonomy (NCBI): domain Eukaryota; kingdom Metazoa; phylum Chordata; class Actinopteri; order Myctophiformes; family Myctophidae; genus Electrona; species Electrona antarctica. Next base: position 24,167,876 of record NC_136807.1, on the reverse strand, counting down.
ACGGACAACACCGACATACGGCCGACATACGCAGACGATTACAGTACTTGCGCGCTCTGCTTGTGCAAGTAATAACTGTTGATTGAATTTGACCTCTCAATCATGCTAGTGTTAAATAGCGGTTTTCTGACAGCCTGTGGCGAATTTCCCATCCACAAACACTGAAGAGTGTCATTCCTTCCTACTGCTGATCAGCAGTAAGCTTCTGCATTAACCCATGAACTCATTGACTGCCAGATGAAATACCTAGGTATATACCATTTTAGTATTTAATTACAATTACAAAATTACATTTTAAGATAGATGTGCACAACTGCAAAGACAAAACAGAAGTGGGGAGGAGGCGGCTTCACATCCGCTTTCTCCCATAATCATGAAAAGAGCTTCCGTGTCCCAGACTGTATGACTGGAAGCATTTGAAAATTGTGGGAGGCAACAGTCTGGCCACGAGCATTTTCAAGCATTTGAAAATGGTGGGAGACACAGTGGCAACATGTCTCTTCCCCTCCTCAGACTGAGGGCTCTAATGGAACTCTTACCCTCCTCAGACAGCTGCAGGTCTTTGGTCTCTGCCTCCATCTGTTGACACCAACCCTCCATGCGGGCCGTCTCTGCCTGCAGCAGCTTTAAGAAGCAGTTTCCGTCCCGGAAGCAGGTGGGCGTGGCCGACGATGGCGACGGGTCGGCACCGCCGCCGTTGTTGTTGCTGCTGCTGTCAGCCTGACAGGTGCCTACGCAGTTCCCCGTGCCCAGGCTGGGGTCCGGGGGAGGCAGGGAGGACGGGTCCAGGGCCGGGTCAAGCGGCTCTGGAGGATGAGGAGGAGACATGGTTAGATTAGTTTAGTCAAGATAAACTAACAAAATAAATAACTCAAACAAGAATTGTAAAAACATGTAAAGGACCACTTCAACCATTTTTAACCTTGTATCCATATAATTGATCCTCACTAATGCACATGAACTTATTGAATCTCATGCCAAATAAAAAGCGAAAACCTTGAAACTAAACTAAAACTACGCAACTAACCTAGCAAACCCACTGAAATTGATGAACCAAAAGGTCAAAATGAAATAAAAATTAAAACCAACAAAGATGCAAAACTCGAATAACCTTGCTGCGAGGAGCAGGTCACTCTAGGGGTCTCCGTGGTGGGGGTACTGCTGTCGTTCTCTCCGTTGGGAGTCTGATGAACGTCGCTGCAGTTCATTTCGGACGGGGGCAAGGAGTCGTCGTCCTGGGGGTCTGTCTCCGTGCTCTGTCTGGAGGCCATGCTGCTGACACGGCTCAAACTGGACCCACACACACACACACACACACACACACACACACACACACAACATTTTTAATACCTCAAAAGACCAGTATTACTGTATCAAAAGTAAGCACCAAACTATACTACAAAAACTGGTCAAAAATTGCCAAATTGTCAAATAATATAAGAAAGAGGCAAAAATGTTGAAATTAGCTGATCTTCAAGCTCACATCGTGAGGCGTTGTGAGCTTGTAGCACTGCTATTTTCACCATATTTATCATGTGGAACCGAGTCAAACTAAATGTAATGCCTCAACTCCTACAATTCCAAGTGCTTCTCAGGGTGGGGGCCTGGCTGGGGGAGCCCCAAATATAAATATTTTGGGGTGTCACGGGCCACGGCCTGAAAAGGTAGGGAACCACTGGCTAATGGGTTTTTGAAATAGCATGTCACTGAGATTTCACTGTGCTAGCAAGAACATCATGCTGAAACGATCTACAGGGGAAATGAAATGAAATGCTGAGTTCATCATTTTTACACCACAATGGTTTCAAGCCATTAGTGAGTTGGACCAACAGGATATAGAGCATGAAAGGAGCTGAGAGGACAGACGTCTACTGAAAAGGACAAATAAAAGACTGGCACAGACAGACAGAGGGTTGTAATGTGACGGACAGACGAACGGACGAACAGAACAGAACAGAACAGAACAGAACAGAACAGAACAGAACAGAACAGAACAGAACAGAACAGAACAGAACAGAACAGAACAGAACAGAACAGAACAGAAAGCAGGCAGGCAGGCCTCTCAAACGTTTGATTTTCATTTCAAGGACTCTCAGAACTCTGAGAGTGTACAAATTACGGGTCCATTTGGTTCCATTTCTAACTCTCTAGAGTTACAGACCTGTCAAAGGGTTAATCTACACTGCACTAGTGTCGTCATGATCATGAACATTACGGGTGATGGTGATTGGGATTATTTCTACTGTATGACAATTCATTTAATTTCATCATATCCTTAATATTATATGTTGCAATGCAATGAATTATGCACTCATATATCTGGTATTTTCACTATTTTGGGAAAATATTAATTTTGAAATAATATGAAAAATATGTGATTTGACTAAATTCCCCAAATAGGTAGCCTACACACGGTACAGATTGGTTAAAATAGCATGGATATGACATATTTCTTCTTTTCATCCAGCTGTTTTTCTACAGAGGAATGAAAGGGATTTTGAACGATTATGCAAAATGATTGCCATTAGCTCAACTAGTTTCACCAGGCTAATAATTATGTAATAATTGTGAAGCAGGCTCTAATGTGATTACATTAAAGTCCAGTGCATGGGGCAGACTGTCACAATGTTGGCTTCCCTCTGGTCAAAACAACATCATGTCAATCTGGGAGAGCCCTGGGCTGCAGCCTGCTGCTCCATGACCTTGTCTGGTGCCTGTTTCTAGCATGCAGTCTGTCTCGACCATGTTGTCTCTACTAACGCTGCTACGTCTCAGAGCCAGAGGCAAATAGTGGTCACAACATTAGACTGACCGATGGCAGATTTTCAGGGCCGATTTCAGAAATAGTAAATTGTACATATCCAATGGGGCTTTACAATGATTGCGCATAGGGGTTGAGTGTCTTGCTCAAGGACACTTCGACACTACCTCTGGGGGAGCCCGGGCTCAAACTAGGAACATTCCGGTTCCGAGTCGTACACCACCGAGTCCTAGACCACCAATTACCGATATTTTGTAAAAAAGTTCTCATCAAGTTGAAAATGTTAGATTTTATTTGTTTGCGTGTTTAAGATAAGATACACACATGAACTGAACAGCAAGCCCAATCAAAACTTCTGAAAGATAGCCAATCTATAAGCTCACAACGAATCACATTGGGATGCCTTGTGAGCTTGTACACGTAGATCTGTTAACTACACATCAGCATAATTGCTGATAGAGATGTCAAAAAATAATAATAAGTTGGCCAGATCTATACTGTGTGTGAGTCGGACAACCTCACATCCCCCAATGTATGAATGAACGGACAACTGTAAGCGCTTTGAGTAAGCACTCCATGCAATTTGGACATGACTTACGGCCTGCCGTTTTCCACCTGCACTCCAATAGACTGGAACGTCAGAGGGGCGGTGAGGGGGAGGAGCTCCTCTCTGGAGACAGGAGGAAGGCAGTCCACCTGTCAATCAATCACAGACGACAGCAAGTCAATCTAATGCAGTTGAACCCCATATATACTTGTTTGCCGCGTCGCACAAAAAATATTATTTCAGCACAACAGAAACCAATGAACTGTGTCGGAGCGAAACTGGACTGTAGCAACGAATGAAGGCCGATGACGAGTCTCACTCAGGCGGCAAGGAAGCTCTGATGGATATGCCAATAAGGACTGCAGTTATCATTAATGGCCTAGAAGGTGTCGCTATTTCCCCCAATGCTGGCTGCAGAACAATTACTGCTCCATTGATTACAATGGGGATTTGACGAATGACCAGACTTTACACTTGATTTTATTAACCTAATAATTATTGTCATAAATACTTTATGCTTTCAGTCGCTAGTTTGAAGTCTTCTTTCAATTAACATTAAATATAATGTACAAAAACGAATTCAACTGTTTTTGTACATTATAGTCCCATAAAGTATTGGCTGGAAGTGCCCTTCCAACCAATAGCATTTTTTTCTGGTTTCTTTTAGGGGATCATTAATGCCAATATGGTGGATTTGAATTCGCAGAAAAAGTGGCGGGTCTGTAGAAACCAATGGGTGATGTCAGCGTTCCCTTCGTCCATATTTCTGAAGAATCTATGGTCTCACCTGGATTCCAATGGAGGACAGTTTCCTCTTGGGCTCAGCAGTGGGGGACTTCTCTAGGACGGGGGCCAGGCTCAGGGTGTCATTCTGGGGCTGGGTGGAGGTGGAGGAGCTGGTGGTGGTGACACTGGAAGGAGGTGGTGGAGCAGAGTTATTATAGTTAACTAAAACTAACAACGTAACTAGAAACTAGAATTGGAAACACATTTTAGTTAAGTGAAATAGCAGAAAAGAAAAACACAACTAAGTGAAACTGTATTTACAAAACTAAATTAAATATCTAAACATCATAGGAAAAGTCCTATGATGAATAAGAAAAATAGCAGATAATCTGCTACTGTATATTTACTATTTTTACAAAATAAAACATTTTCTTTTAAACATCAAAACTAAACTGAAATTGAAAACCAAAAGTCAAGACAAAAAATAATAATAATAAAAAATACAAAACTATAACATACCTTGTGGTGGAGGTGGTGCCAACAGAGCAGGAGGTGGTAATGGAGGAGGAAGAGGTGGTGGTGGGAGGAGCTTCACAGGGGGAGGGGACAGTGATGGTGGGAGGAGCTTCACGGGGGGCAGGGACGGGGGTGGCGGCAGCAGCAACAGGTGCAGCAGTGGGGGCGGGGACAGAGGTAAGGGGGGCGGGCACCAGGAGAGGCGGGGCCTGGTGGTGGGCGGGGCCCTTAGCCAGACTGCCGGTGCGGATGCTACAGAGGCTGTCGGAGGAGGTGTTGCTGTCGCCCGACTGGCTGTTGTTGTGGCGATGCTCCAGGTAGGTGTCCTGGGCCGACTCGGTGCTGCTCTGGACCGTCACCGAGATCAGAGGCTTGGAGGAGGAGGCGGAGCAACGAGGCGGGATAGGGGGCGGGGCCTTGCTCCTGCTGCCGACTAGAGAGAGAGAGAAAGAGAGAAAGACAGAAAGAGAGAGAGTGTGAGGCCTCATACACACGTATCAAATGAATGTTCTGTGATCTGTTGATACGTGTGTATGAGGCCAGAAAGAGAATTAAGCACATTTTTGGGTAGGTGTGTCATAGCCGAACTCATTCAGCGCCACAACCCTGCCCGAGCTCTGAGGTCTGCGGACCAGTCACTGCTGACCGTGCCAACAACCCGAACCCTCAGAACAAGAGGTGACCGTGCTTTTGTGGTGGCAGCCCCTGAGGTTTGGAACCCCCCCCCCCCCCATATTAGAGCTGCTCAAACCATTGACATTTTTAAATCCCTTCTTAAAACTCACCTTTTTTCCTTGGCATTCAATGTGAACTGATTTTAACATTTAGGCACTCCTGTACAGTACTAGCCATGTCTCACGCTGGTTTTTATATGCTATGTTTTTCTGCTTGATGTATTCCGCTTTAATTTCTATCTTTTGTTGTGAAGCACTTTGGTCAACTCTGGTAGTGTTAAAATGTGCTATATAAATAAAGGTTGATTTGATAGCAGAAAGAAAGGAAAAAGAAAAATCACAAAACATAGCAGATCTATAAGCTTAGAAGATCAGCCTGATCTAGAGGTTGCATAAGAGGATGAGAACACACAGACAAACTAAAACAGCAGAGCATTGTGCTGCACACTGAGCCTACAGTAATAATATAACTTCATAAACATCACACGGCAGAGTGGAAAAACATTTTTTTTCTGCTATCACAGGCTGTCAGGCGCTTTGGCAAACGGACACACAACACAAACAAACTACCTGCTGTGTGCATTGACGTCAGTCTGTCCCCATGGAGCTTCCCCTCTACCCTGCCACTCCTATAGCACTGCTGTTCTGCTCCATGCCGCCCTTTCCCAAACAATGGATTGTTGACCCACTTTTGAGTCGCGAGTGAATATCAACGTCAACTGTGTACATTTTTGCCTAATTTATGGTGGAGCTGTTGCACCCTTGACCTGACTACGGATAAGCGGTTGAAGATGGATCGATGGATGGATGTATATAAATAATGTAGCTACCACCACTTCTGTCAGCCACTTGTAATTATATTATTGAGCTGGTGTGTTTCCCAGTTTTCGTTCCACTGTTTATGTTGTTGTTCATCGGGGCGGAGGGACGGGGGGGACGCACGGAGGGGGACGGGACGGATGGACGGACGGGGGACGGGGGGATTTATGTTGTTGACGTATATGTTTTAAGGCGTGAACACCTCTCTGTGTAGTGGTTGCTTTATTTAGAAGGATTTAGAAGACGTTTTTATCGGCCTCTGCCTCTAAATGGGTAAATAACTGGGATGCACAAAAAAAACATTTATAACTCAAACCTTGAATGGTTAGACGGGAGATGCCTAAGTGCCATCATCTATAATATAGAAGACTAAATATTTAAATGTTAACCACTTAACTTGAACCCGGTAACAACATGTGCACATGCAACAGGCCAACAGCACACACACCAAGGTCCACCCCCGCTCGATCATGATTGGTGGAAGGCCCCTCTCTATCCTGATTGGATGAAGGCTGGGCCACCTAGCCAAATCCGAAACCTAAGGTTCTTTGACCCCCAGGGGTTAACTGGGGACAGAGGAACTCCTTAGGTCAGCACACTCTATAGTAGGGAGGATTATCACAACAAAACAAAAAAATAAGTGATATTTGAATTAAGTGAAATCACTGAATATACATTTAAGAGTTCTATAAATTACAAAAACGTTGTGAAAATCTCCAATTTACAAGCTCACAGCGGGAGTTGTGAGCTTGTAGATTGCTCATGTTCACTATTAAATTGGGCACAAGTGGTAAACTCATATTCATCATCCTGGGGGGACATGACATTTTGCTTCTGGGTCTTGGGCTAAAAAGCTTGGGAAGCAGAGCGCTAGGAGAATCACAGGGCCATCAGTGTGCCTGCTGAATGTCCCGTAAATAATGTGATGTAGCGTGATGGAACTTCATCAACAACACCATCACACATTGTAGGATAGAACACTACTAATCCCCCAGGAGGGAGGTTCAGCGTGTTTACACAGTGTCAAATGGTAAAAGGGTGCACAACAATGAACAACCAAATACAACCTTGTTTTAGCAAAAGACGCAAAACTGGGTCAATTCAATTAGAATAAACAAGTTTCAAGCTTGCAAGGCGTTGCGTGTGAGCTTGTAGATTGGCCAGCACAGGCAGTGGTACATACTTATGATAATTATGATAGTGTAAAACTCATATACAGTTATAACTACATCTCAACTCATAACAAAAATAAAGTGGCACTTGTGTCAGTACTTTTTGTACAATCTAATCTGTCATAGCTGCCATCTAGTGGATGATTAGTTGATTGCACATTATAGACCGACGTAAGCCTACAATAGCGACGCAACTTACGCAGGAACTCTGTAAGGACGTTTTTTGTGTGCGTTTGACTCCCCTCCAAGAGGCAAAAACAGACTCAAGGCTTGTAGTTGTTTTCTTGTTATTTTGGATATGTGTCATACCACATGGGATGGGCTAAAATGGTGGCATGACACAGAAATACAAATTTAAATTAATTCATTCCTTCATAATACACTAGAATAAAAAGGATTTATAACTAAAACCTCATTCCTAAGCACCATCTATAACACATTTCAAAATATTTAAACGTTAACCACTTGAACCCTGGATACATTATTCTGGGCATGTCATAATAGGCAAACATTTGTAGAAAAAAGGCAAATGTCCAGCGAAGCTGACATTCTACAAGCATCTAGATGGGCTTTGGGGTTTGGTGTTGACGGGGGAAAGGGGGAGACGGAGACCTCCGTCAACAACGGTATGCATGTTTTAAGTGGCTTAATGACACATGTAACAGATAACTACACGTCTGGGAGCTTTACTTTCATCATGTCCTTATGATGAAGTGATAATGGTGTGGTGAACAATTGGTCCTCTGTTAAATACACCACCGTCACAGAGCCTCGCCTTACAGCGCTGACTGACCAGGTTCTACACAGATACCAATGTGACTGACCTGGTTCCAACAGTCACAGATACCAGTGTGACTGACCTGGTTCCAACAGTCACGGATACCAGTGTGACTGAACTGGTTCTACACAGATACCAGTGTGACTCAGACACCCGAGACTCCCCAACCTGGAGAAATATCTGCCTGACAAGGAGGCCCAATGAGAGGGAACTGCGAAGTGATCAGACAGGGTAGCAGGCTCCGACCCAGGGCCAGGCAGCAGGCTCTGACGGTCTGACCCAAGGCCAGCAGCACACAGTAGAATAACTGTGTGTGTGTGTGTGTGTGTGTGTGTGTGTGTGTGTGTGTGTGTGTGTGTTGTTCTGTCATCAGTGGCTGATTGCAGGGTTTAGGAGGCCGGAATGGGGCAACTTTGGTGCAATAACATGAAGGGGGAAAATCTGGGAAAAGCCACAGGATTTCTGTAAAGGGCTGAGGCAATGGGGACGCTGGGGAAATTTTGTGTGGATTCTATTTAAACAGCTGACAAACTGAGTCTGACTGTCTCGCTAGCTGGCTGGCTGGGTGGGTGAGTGGGATCAACATGTCTGACAGGGCTGGGAAAAAGGGAGAGTAAACAAATTGTATCCTGGTCAAATTGCTTCAAATCAGTGACTATTTTTCTTGTGTTTGTTTTTATTGTACATTTAGAGTAGTCTACTCTTAGTCGATAAACGTTTCTACCCCCTTTCTCTCCCAATTTAGTTATGTCTAATCGTACCCTACTGGCTCCCGTCAGCAGGGAATGTGGAAGGGGAGGGCTCCTTACAGGCAGGTAATGTCCTGTAAAATACTGCCAGAAATGTAAACATGTTAACAAAGTGTAAACATTTAGCTTAGCCACTTAAGCCCTCTTTTGTCACACTACACGACGAGTCACACAAAAACAACCAATCTGGTCAGTGTGTGTGTGTAGAAACTGTAGATTGGCTGTTTTAGTCAATTTGGGGGAAAACCCTGGAAAGTTTTCCACCTACAATGACACACTCAAACTAGGGACAGGGCCCGGCTGAAAAAATGGTTAAGGGTAATCGAGGCTGGCGGTTTGAGCGAGTCAACCAAAAGTAATATGCGTCTGCTCCAACAGTAGCAGTTCCAGTCTGTAAATGACTAGCTAACACCCTGCAATCCTGAGGGAGCTGGCCCTGCATCATTAAACCAGTGACTCACTCACAGCACCACCAGTAAGGCCCTCGTTACATTACATACGACCAAATATACACATGGATGGCTGTACGTTGATCCTGACCTCCTTCCAGCAGCCAGTGACACTTGTCAGTTTGCACTAATAGCTGTTAAGTCTCAGCAGAGAGAGCCGGGGGGACAAAACAAGGACATATTTATGCTCTGGCAATGAGAGACACATTCCTGGAATGCCAGCATCGACGCATGACATCTCCAGAGTTAATTAATGTGTCGCTATGGGCTGCAGAGTGTGAATAGACATTTGTTGTGTCTGCAAGACAAGAATTCTCTCTCTCTCTCTCTCTCTAAACCTTAGGCTTAGACATTGAAGGCTATGCTTACAAAACCTACAATAAATCAGAAATTGTTTTTGCTCGTCTATATTGAAGATTAGCCCTACGTGACTTATATGTCATATGTCACGTGAAGTGGGTAAAATACATACAATGTAAAAAATCCCTCTGCTAATTTCAACTGTGAAGAGCATACCGAAATGGAATCACGCCTTAACACCATTTCCCCCAGCCTTAACAAAAGCGCAAAATCCATTTGCTCCATCTCATTTTAGCTGGCTTCATGTCATCTACCTACAGGGCTTGATGCCCAGGGTGTTTAAGAGCTGGATATAAGCTGTCCAGTGTACTCTGGATGGCTGGGACAGATCCAACTGCTCACCCACTGTACTTCCTTATGACAGCACAGACAATAAAACAGGAATAGAGTGGCTTTGTCACAATCACCGACTTAAACCTAGCAGGCCACTTTATTGTATATACTTAAGCCATATATTCAAGCCGATCCATAACGTGTTGCATTGCAAAGCTTTGAGTTTGCACATCTGTCATGTGTGGAAATGTTTGAAGATGTACTGGGCTGTCTGGGCATGTGGACAGTACAGCCCAACACAGGGATGCAAGGTTTGATGGTTAAAATGGACACATCAGCATGCACATAATTGCAGATACCGATGTAAAAAACGTAAAATATTGGCTAGACATGCATTGTTCAGGCTCTGGCTACCACCTGCCTGCCTTGCTGCTTGGTCCTGTTGGTTGGCACTAGTCACAGAGCTTGGCAGGCAGCCCTGACACCTCACAGCCAGAAGGTCCTGGGATTGAACCCGCAACCCGGGCACTTTCTATTTGTGGGGCTTGCAAGTTCTCTCATGTTCATGCGAGTTTCCTTTCCTCACACACCAGAAGACATGCCTGCTCAAACAGTTCTCCTGCCAGTGGCAGGTCCCTGGGCACTGCTCAATGGCTACACGCTGGCTACACATCAGAGTGAAGTACAACTTAACTGTGAATAGAAATATTTGGCCTTCGGGCACTCAGGTGGCAAGGTACCTGCCCACCACCATGCTGGGGCTGGGGGTTTGAATAATCCACTGGGGTGTGTTCGTAAAGACGCTTTGTCAAGCATCTATACAATTGACCGTGTTTGGGGAAGGGAAGCCAGGCAGGGAGGGTGATATTTCTCATGTCACTGTGCGTACTCTGGGGCAGCACATGCCAGCAGGGAGTGTTGGGTGGGAGGAGTAGGACGGAGGCTCTACATCCTCCCGGTGGGGTCTCCTCACTGGTAGGTGAGTCGGATACAGCAGTGACAACACAAAAAACATGTGTAGGGATGAAATAATTGGCATAACATCTAAATTGGGATAAAAAGTAACCCCAAGAAAATAAATAGATGACATTCAAGCAAGTAAACATTAATTGTGTCATTCTTGTGCTTTCTAGAGGAAGTAAATGGTGTTTTACAGAATGGTCCACTTGGTCATTTCTATGTGCAGCACCAATGGGTTTATTTTGCTCCCACAGCTCTCAACATCAATTACAGAACAACAACACAGGCTCATCAAATGTTAAGTAAATTGCTTCACTTGTGAAAAGCAATGTAGTGGCGGCATTTAGGATGCACTCAGAGGCCATCAGCAGGTCTGTGTGAGAGCTATCAGATAACTGGTAATGGTGCAGCGCAGCTGGTCAAACCACACACTGTTTTCATGTATGCACTCATGGTCATGACATCCATTAGGACAGCTGCGTCAGCTCGGCTTCCTAACTGTTTTACGGACACAGGGCTTTGGGATTTGACAGCTTTGATTAATTACTAGTACAGTACAGTAAATTATGATTTGCCATTTGTTTTGATCATTTTATTTAAACTCTGTCTTCAATTTGTTGGAAGCTTTGCCCTAAAGAATTTCACACCTGGCGTAAACTTGTGAGGTGACAAGTAAAGTAAAGTTGCGGATGGGTTCTTTTGATTACCGTTTGGGCTCGTCCTTGTAAATCTTTGCCATCAATTTAGTTTTCGTTTATTAAGTTAAATAACCACATGAGCCGTCCCTCCCTATTCTGGGGCTGGGCATCATAATAGGCGAGCATTCGGTAAAACAAATAGGCGATCATTCTGCTAAAATGATCATTCTGCTAAAATAGGCGAATATTCTGCTAAAATATCTGATCTACAAGCTCATATTGCACCGTGAGGAAGTAGATTGCTTATTTCAGCAACAAAATTTGGTGTAGAGGTAAAGAAACGGAGGGAACCAAGGACAGAGACCTGTGGGACACTGGTCAATGAAGTATATACTGTACAGTAAGTTTGAAGCGGTTAATTAGGCTTGAGAGTGAACCTGTATCAGATTATCCAGACAGATGCATTGACTGTATTTCCAAGCCAATGAGCTACTGATTGAATGAACACAACAGAACAGCATACTGTACATGGATAGAGCTCATGGCTTACATTTAAGATATTTCCCATGAGAGGCATTGCTCTGCTGTTAATTATCCTGTACATCAGATGTGGACAGAAGCAACACATACATATATATATATCCATGCTTGTTTTGCACAATGTTACTTGCACTAATGTTCATAGATGAGTTACTGCAATCAGATACCTTTTATAAATCTGTATAGAACGGTCTATAAATAAGTGCACTGATGTATAGTAGAATACCTTCTACAAATCTGATATCTGAATCAAATAATCCCAAATTATATTCTTGCGCTGTGATTCGGTTGTTCACAAAAAGATAGGCAGAGTGCCAAAACATGAACATATCACTGTTGTGCTGATATACTGTGTGTAACTGTCGGATTATAGTTTATTAATCCCCTGGGGGGAAAATTCTTGCCGTTACTGAAACAGAGTGTAAAATGTTAAAAGCGTACAACAATGAACAATACATAGCATTAACTAAACGCTCACTATACGTACATGTATACTCCACACACACACACACACACACACACACACACACACACACACACACACACACACACACACACACACACACACACACACACACACACACACACACACACACACACACACACACACACACACACACACACACACACACACACACACACACACACACACACACACACACACACACACACACACACACACACACACACACACACGTTGCTTTACTTCAACATACTGTGGCAGTATGACCGAGAGAGAACCTGGCTGGTTGCTCAGTCCAGGACTCACAGCTGGTGACGAGTGACAAATAATTTAAGCAAGACACTCTTGGGCCAAGAGGGAGCAAAGAGACAGCCACGGCAGAAATCTGGGATGGATGGGCTTAGAGATGGGGAAGGACATCAACATACATGCAGTCAGTTTGTGGGGGAGGATGATAGTGGCTGACAGGACTGTCTCAGCACATACTGTCAGGAAAAGCAACCCACTTCAAAAACACCTCACAAAACCAGAAAAACCACCACAACCAACAACAAAAGACAAGTTAAAAATACCAAAGACCACACAGCCATGTCATATATTAACAATTTAACTTAGTCCTCCATTTGGTCATTTGAATGTGGCAATTAATTCTTATAAAACAAGGGCATCATCCTAGTATGAATTCTGTAGCTGGTACTGTAACTCTCACATTGTCAAAAATCTGGTGGCTGTGTGGTCTGGCAAGGTTACAGGGGGCCATAGAACTGTCTCACCAGTGCAGAACTATACTTTTGTATTATTATTAAAAGCTTACTTTCCCATTCTAACATGATTCATTTGTAATGATCAAATATAGATTAATTCTATCGACTTTTCACTGACAACCCCGACAGACAGACACACATTATCTTCTGGCAAAAGTTTTGCACCAACATTGTTTTTATGAATCATTGATTTTGTTAATAGAACAATAGTTTGTTCATAGAAGTAATGTTTATTAGTTATTATGTAAGCACTGTCACAACACTATTGATAAACAGACACTTTGCATTCCCACTGTAGTTGTGGAAGTGGAAGTTGTCAACCTGACAAGGTGGAGCTGAAAGTCTGACCGTACAAACTATATCTGAATTTAGGGCTGTGTCACAACTCACAATCATGACATTGTATTTGACGATAAATTGTCAAACTAATAATTGTGATTAATGAGTTAATTGTGTTTTTGGCATTGAACTTTGACTTTTAGGCTTTGTAAACAAATTGCACTGGGCAGATATGACAAATAACTTCAATATAGACAGAAATAACTGAACTTAACTACTACCCATACGCATTGAAAATAACGTACTGTGGGCAAAACAGAACAGACCATATTAGTTATCAATTGAATGCGTTCAAAACAAATTGCCAGTCTACAAGCTCACAATATGTTGTGATGGGACACATTGTGTCGAGCTGGTATTGCCTATTTCCCCCTATTTTTTAACATCTTTCAAAATGTATAAATATTTTTCACCAGATAAATGTAAACAGGTAAACGACAATTCTTCAAAAAATAATTGCGATTACGCGATTATGTAATTAATAATTGTGACATGACAGGCCTAGGGTTCCTATTCCCACAGGACACCAACATGAAAAAGTAAATGACTCGGTGTGCCTGCCAGTGGAAAAGAGATTTAAATATACATCAGGGTTAAGGCTACACTACTCCTCCCATACAGTACATACAGCAGCTATATGCTCTCACCCATCTTTAGGAATCCTAGCTGCTGCTGACCTTCTTATGAAACAGTTTCATCACCCACTGAGTCAGAACTTCTGACTCAGAAGTGATCTCATCAATGGAAGTGACAAGCAGAGTGTGTAATACCATGCTGGATGACTCACAGTCTGTGCACGGTGCTCAACACACGCACACACACACCATGTGAAATCTGCATGGCTGCTAGAGGATACAATCAGCATTACGGCGGCTACGTGCAATTGAACTTAATCTGATGACACCCATCAAGCAAGAAATAATTTGCACATGAAAACAATAAGGCCACTCTGGTGGCGCAGTGGTAAATCCACCACAGTGAATCCGACTTTTTCGAGTGTCTTTATACGAACACAACTGGCCTGTGTTAAAGGCAGGGAAGGCGGGCGAGGACGGTGATAATTGTCACTACACGCACTATAGGCTGGGCGGCACATGTCAGCAGGGAGCCTGGGAGGAGTAGGACGAACGCTCTACATACTCCCGGTGGGGGCCCTCATTGGCAGTAGGATTATATACAACAGCTTTGACAACACGCCAAAGTGTGTGGGGAGGAATTAATTGGCATAATGACTAAATTGGGGAGGAACAATGTGTAGAAAAGGCAAAAACAAAAATATATAAAATGTCACACAAACACAAATGTACACCTCAACATGTAGGCTAACAGAAATTGTTTCACTATCATAAGACCCGAGATAAATAGCTTCAACCATATGCCCTAATAGAAAGAATTTCCTATTGTACACCTACTTAGTTAAATGGACAGGTACGTAGGAAAGAAAATCAACATCAGATACCTGATGAAGGTCAGTTGGACCCAAACAGCATTTTATAATGATTAATCTTTTGTCTGTGCTAATAATCTCTCACATAATGCAATACAAGTGCGCATCGACAGCTCGTCAGAGATGTGTACACACAGACTCGTTGTCTAAAAGCTTTCTTTGAATAATCACAACTGGATGCAAAGCACTGGCCTTAAGTATCAAGTGGGCAGTGAACTAATACATTATTGATGGTATCCTCAGGTCTTAACACATGCTAGCCAACATCACTGCGTCAGAGAGAGAGAGAGAGAGAGAGAGAGAGAATACAGAGGGTGCAATGTGTTCCAAAATTTGTATCTGCACTGGAAATGGTATCCGTCAAATTAAAGCCAAATAATTTAGCTTTTGTGGACATGGGTGTAATTAAATGCCTACGGCTTCCAATTTAACGGAACAGAAAGTAGGAAATGTTGGAAGTCAGCTGATATATTTGCTTGCATGGTGGTAGCTGGGTTCTGACACGCTACAGCAAAACACAGAGCTGACAGCGTGTGAAATGTTCCAACGTTATCAACATTTTCATCACCCTTGTGCTGGCAACAGTCACATGGACCTTTGCCACAAGTGTACAGCTGTTCATTTGTGTAGAATAAAGGCTAAATAATTCTGTACGTGAAAGGCTTTTCCATCTGGTTGTCAACAGAATCCAACAGATTTATAGAAACCTGACCTAGCTTTTAATTGAGGTTTTGGCAACTCTTAATTGACATCTCAAATACCATTTGGTTTGCCCTAGTTTCATACCGATGAATCAATCACCTTAGCATTACTCCTATAAAAGGTAGTCAGAGAGGCATAACAAATATTGCATATCAATTATCAAACTGGGGTTTGTGAAATTAAAAAGGTTGAGAACCACACTGGTCTCAGTGATGTCAGTTTACCCCCAGCCAGGTTGCGTGACTCTGTGTTGCTAGGTGCTGTAGATCTAACACTAGATAATGTGTTACACATTTGAATAGTGCAAAGTTCCATAGATGGTCACTCTCTCTCTCTCACACGTACAAGTCAAAAACACAATATGATGAAGGAAGGGGCTTTCCTCCACAGTAAAATGCATTAGGCTGGCATAATGAATGGCTTACTATGTCTTGATCATGAAACCGACTAATGTCTAATAAAGAATAATTGATATGTTGATGCTTGCCTGCTTTGCACATACTGCATTAGAAATAATAAATCCAACATCCAACTTGTCCTAAGTGGATATGATACCTTTAACGTTACTCTGCAAGCTTATATGTATTGTATGTAAGCAGGGTATTATGCAGCTAAGTCAGATTTAAAAACTTTTAAGCCTTTTTTAATGCCACAGAATGATATTCAATATGTATGAATTACACACAACAAGCTCAAGCTCAGGGTCAAGTGTGTGTACCCTACAAATATTGGTTCCGTATTGAAAAAATAAAGCTGCTCTGTGTGTAAGAAGATACTTGTATTTTTGGGGCGTAGCTAGCAACTCCAGGCTAACCAGTCTTATGTTGTAACAATCAACACGTTTATAGCTAACGTTAGCAATAAGGTTTACTAGCCGTGCGCTAGCGAAGGTGGACTGTAACGGTTAGCATTAACTAGCATTAACAGGAGTTCAGCTCCCCATCTGTGTTTATACAGCCACAATAGTAACGTTACTGAACCGTCAATGAAGCCATAAATCTGTCATGTACAGAAAACTTTGTAATATAGCTTTAAATGATTAGAAAAAACATAGGCTATTATAGAGACGTTATACAGTCCTAGTTCCATATAATAAACCGTTAAGTGTATCTTATCTTTTGTGGTTGGTTAATTAACCCACAAATAACACCCCACCACACCAGTCGGCTACCAGGCTTTTAGCTTTAGCTGGTTGTCGTTTAGCCAAAAAATAACTGATCTACAAGCTGTCAACGCGTCGCCCCGGCGACGCGTTGACAGCTTGTAGATCGGCTCTTTTTGGCCAACACTCGCCTCGCGTATTTTAAGGGGCGATTCCTCCTCTCTCACACACACACACACAGACACACACACACACCGCTCGAGCTCTCCATCCACGTTAACCCCACTAGCGATTTTATCGACACGGCCGTCGCTTGCCGACAAATTAAATTCTAAACACCGTTAAAGAGACATTAAACGGGTTATAAAAGCCACCTTACTGTGTCAGAGATTAATCCTGGTTTTATCCGTTGTTCTTTCTTCCACATAGACTGAGCGGTCTGTTAACTGAGAGAAAAGGCTCGGGAAAACACGCCCTTCACCATGACGGTAAGGGGCCACGCCCCACTCACACGCCATTGGACGGGCCGAAACGTCAATCTTGGATGAAGACGAACGCGATTGGTCAGAGCTTTATTAATCCTTCTGCGTCACCACCAACCGAGGCGTTTACTTGCTTTGGGGTTCCTATTCACTGTTCAGCGCCCACATCCGGCCAAGCCAGAGACCAGCCCCTCTACTGTATCCGGTGGTTTTCATGCACACACCGCTGCCAAGTGAATTGATCCCAGTCTTAGTGTGTGTGTGTGTGTGTGTGTGTGTGTGTGTGTGTGTGTGTGTGTGTGTGTGTGTGTGTGTGTGTGTGTGTGTGTGTGTGTGTGTGTGTGTGTGTGTGTGTGTGTGTGTGTGTGTGCGTGCGTGCGTGCGTGCGTGCGTGCGTGCGTGCGTGCGTGCGTGCATGCGTGTAGGCCTATGTTAACACCCGAGCGGCAAAAACTGAGGTCTCCGTCCTATCAAATAATCCCACTGCGCGCCCAGGAAGGAGATTAAACAAAAGTTCTGTCTTTAATCATATCATACAGTGCACCAGTCTACATGCTGGTAGCGTCGATTGAGCAACATTTGATGTAATTTCCGGTTGGGACGTCATCCAAAGTGGTCCCCGTCCATTTTAGTGGATGGGAAGAAAAATATTCAAACGTGAATAACTCTTGATCTAAATCAATGCTTCCAATTATTACCAAAGATTGTGTTTTTGACGGCCCATCGCTGTCCCGTCACTTGTCACGTTAGAAGTAATCATACTTCCCGCTGTTGTCGATCGCCTCGGGGGTGTTTTGGCTACATCTAGCTACTTCCAAAATGGCGCGGAGCATAGGCCCTGAAGCTGCAAATCGCTGGGCGCCCTGATTTAATAGTTTCAAATACCCCCGGGCGTTCGGGGTGGTAAAGGGTTAGTTGCCATAGGTTTGTGGACTTACAGGAACATATTACCAAAATTCCCTTTGATTAAGGTAAACAAATGTTAGGGCCTACCCAATAAAAGCCTTGACATAGGCTATACGTTTCTTCAATAGTTTCTTGGTATATCCATCTTTTATTCCAACTCGTAGGCTATAGTGACTGGCAAGACTAAAAACAAACATGGGGGACCATAACAAAGCGATCCCGAAAGAGTCAGAACCACCAACCGGAACATGATTTTTTTTGCTTTTTATCATCCGGTCTAAACCACACCTAGACCAGATTAGTCACAGACCAGGCTTTACTCCAAGGTGGAAAGCCTGGTGAGTCGTGACGTGAGGTAACAATACAAATGATGCTAGTTTTGTGGATCTTTTGTGGATTCTGGAGGATCAGGGCCCACTTCAAAATCTTGAAAGTGATTGAAAGAGTTTGGTCAGATGGGTGGCATTTTCAGAGCATGTTTATTTTAACGATGACTTACATAACAATACAAATGATGCTAGTTTTGTGGATCCCTTTCACCCTTTGTGCAAAGATGCAGAGATGGAAAGTCATACTGTGGATTTTTTTTCAGTTAAACAAAAGTTATAAAAGAACAAAGGCAACCCAAGTGCTCTCAAATGAGCTCGATTCATACTTTGTTCTAACTACGCTGTGAGATTGTAAGTTGGCTCTAAAGCATAAAGGCTTTTGAAACGGTAAGAACTCAGAGGTGCTCACAAAGTCAGTAATAGATCATAGATGAAAGGATGCCCTGAGGTGAACTCCAATCACACTGAGGATGAGCAAGGATCAAAGTTAAAGGCCTTGAATGAGTCAGAACATACACATTAAAATACTATTAAAAATCACACCTGTGTGAACTGAATGGTGCAACTCCCCTCTCCCCTCTCTCTCTCATTAGCAGGCAACAGTGCAGCACTATTTCTCTCTCTCTGTTTCTGGCACAACAGCGCCACCTTTGCCCCTACTGGTACTCTAAACATAGTCACATAGTCACGGACATTGCTGTTCCTTGGAGTGGTTGCACCACTCAAAAAATGGGAAGGACGCCGACCGGTTTCGACCCGCGTTGGGCTTCCTCGTGGCTAAAGGAAAAAAAATGATTATGGTAAAATATTTTCACAATAACTATTCATCATACAGTATGTGTTTGTTAATTTTTTTCTAAACACTATTAAACAACTTTTTTTTTTGTTGCAAATGTCTGCTCACACTGCCAAAATGACGCAGGCAAGTGAAATGTATTTAGTTTAGTTCCATGTAATCTGTAAAGACAGATTCAGACTTCCGAAGTTGAATCAAATTCAAATGATTTTATAATTTCTTTCCTTTTTTGCCGATGGGTTCCCAGATTGATTTGAACGTAGTATTCTACGTTAATTCCCCCCCCCCCCCCCGTAGTGGCAAATGAAGGTAAGGGAAACTTTTATCTTGCCGGTGTTATACAGTTGTTTCAATGATCATCATCAACTTCAACAACACTTGCCAACTAGAAAAAGTGCCCTTCTGGGCACAGGTCTCCACCAGGAGGATAGGACTGTGAGATGTTTGGCAAAATGTTTAGGATTAATATAAACATGTTTTTGAGGCATTTTGTTCCAAAAATGTGTTTTGCAAAAATCAACCTGTTGGTGGCGCTATAACAGGCCAATGTGAAAAGGGTGGGATATATTCCTCAGCCTAGTAAGAAAATGTGTGAAAGATTTCACGTAAATTGCATGCTGCGTTCATGATTTGAGGCTTTTGTTCAAAACGGGGCAATCTTGCAAACTGTGAAAGCCAATTATAGCCAATTAGGATGGAATATGAAATATCGGACAGATCCAACTTGAGCACATGACCATAGAGATACTGTGTAACGATTTGTGAGATTTTTGGACAGAATCTAGAGGAGTAATATAAAAAAATGTGTTTTACAAAAGTCGGCCTCCTGGTGGCGCTATAAAAGGCAGATGCGGAAAATGCAGGTCAGCGGTTTGTCCTTGGCCTCTAGGGAGTGTGCATGCAACGTTTCACGCAGATCGGTGCAGTTTTAGGTACAACATGTGAAAAGCTGCCTCATGGTGGCGCTATAACAGGCCGTTCTGGAAAATGTGGGGCAGAGGTTCATCGTTGGCATCCAGGGAGTGTGTGTGCAAAGTTTGGCATCGACCGGGTTAACGGTGCCGGAGATTAGCTGGTAACGGACGGACGGAAAGACGGACGGACGGACACACACACACACACACACGGACGGAGTGCAAAACATACTCTCTCCCCATGCCTTCGGCCTGGTGGAGACAATAATGGAAGCTAAAGCCCCTCTGCCTGTGGCAATGTTCTGGTCTCCAGACTCCAGCTCATTCATTCATGCATTCATTCATTCATTCATTCATTTAAAAGACTGCTGTTCAGACTCAGCCACTCTAACCTTTCTTGCCCTTTCACTTGCTGCGGTTGAATCATCTTTTCAGAGACACTGATGTGGTTTTACTGATAACAAGAATGGCCAGGCCCTGAGGGTGTACAGCTGAATAGACCTGCAATATGAACTATAGCAGCTATTCTCTATACATAATGAACATGTTCTCCGCCTCTTACATTTATAAAGGGCGTGTAAGTGATGTGTTTTTGTAAAGACAAAGTCTTTTTGTTAAAAAGTTAAAGATCTATAATCTGATAGTAATCATTCTGGAGGATCAGGGCCCACTTCAAAATCTTGAAAGTGATTGAAAGAGTTTGGTCAGATGGGTGGCATTTTCAGAGCATGTTTATTTTAACGATGACTTGTGTGCCAGCTTGGATCAATGGAACCAACACAGGGATCAACGGTGGTCAAAATGGTTCTGTAACTCTGAGAGTGTACACATGTACACTCTCAGAGTTAAGGATCCATTTGGACCGCTGGCGATCCCCGGAGTCGATGTTGAGAACCAATGATTTATAGTCAAGTCAAAGGCTATTATATCACTATCACAATAATAATGTCGCAAAGGGCTGCATATGAAAACAGAACAATATTAAAAGCACATTTTAAGGAGTGTTCAAGTATACAGCCGTATGCCCGTACATAATAAGTAACAGTAAGTAAACATAGCTCAATGTACATACAATTTACACACTATACTCACATATGCACACACGTAAAACACTGTAAACAAAGGATAAAACTGACACACAGCCTTAATGTCTATATCATGTACAGTATACCAGCTGCTATGCTTATCCACCATATGTCTAACTTCATACATACTACTGTACCAAATATATTCTGTAGTATTATGTACATACCTTTGTTTGATTATTTTCCCCCTATCCCCACCCCTTTCTTTTTCTTACTCTTTCTAACAAAAAAGAAAAAGAAAATATATATATATATATATACAGCTCCATCTCAATGAATTAGAATATTGTGTAAAAGTTCATTTCCCCCCCTAATCAAGCTTGTCAACATACTGAAGCACAATGTACTCTAAAAAGATGGCTGTGTTGAAACCATTGTTAGTTGGTTGTCAGTGGATCAATACCAGAAGATAACATGGCCTAAAATCATCACTGTGTTTTGTCAAGTCCAGAAACACAACCATCTATTATGATATTTTACAGCACTGTGTGCCTCCGTACATTGACAAGCTTTATGTTGATGCTGATCTTCCTTTTCCAGCAGCACTAATTGTCACCTGCCCACAGAGCCAAAACTACTAGTAACTGGTGTACTGGGATACTGTGCTTAACTGACCAGCCAACTGGCCTGAACCCCACAGAGAATCTCGGTTGTATTATCAAGAGGAAGGTTTCAGACATAAGACATAAGAACAATACAAATAAATGTACGGCTATTATGAAAGCAAACCTGGACTTCCATGACACCTCAACAGTGCCACAGGCTGATCACCTCCATGCCACACCCCATTGATGAAATAATTTGTTCAAAAGTAGCCCAGACCAAGTATTAACTGCATACATTAATTTTCAGATTGTCGACATTTCTCGTTTAAAAAAAAACAAAAAAAATGTAGTGGTCTCGTAAAATATTCTAATATTTTGAGATAGGATCTTTTAATTTTCATGAGCTGTAGGCGCGTAGGCCTACAGCGTGTTGCACAAAAACTAATTTCACCCACTGTTTTACAGCTGTAAAGCTTTGATGTGACAATAAAGATGATTCTGAACTGTAATGTGGTCTACACCTTCGCATGACTAGTGTAAATCTTCACAGTCAGGTGGAGTCCTTGTACTGTATGTCCAAAACTACTCCTATTCTATTATTAATATGAAAATAATAATAATAGATTATTGTGAAAATAGCAGATCTACAAGCTCGCAACGAGTCGCTTCGCAACACGATGTGAGTCTTGTAGATCTGCTATTTTTACTACTTTTGTGTGACACTGTAGTATGACGAAGTCGGACTAACTTATGCCCCCTGACGAAACCGAAACGAGGAGGAGGCGTCACATCCGCATTATCACCTGACGGTATGACCGGAAGCATTTGAAAATGGCGGGAGGCAACAGTCTGGCCACGCAAGACTACTTTTTCCATAAGAGCGACAGTGGTGGTGAAATGCTTTTTTTTTACTCACTGGAGCAGTACACGTGTCCTGTGATGGTGGGCGGTGGGGAGTTTGAGCTCAGCGAGGCGGTGTCGTCGTCCTGGGAGCATCCAGCCTGGATGGCGCGCAGGTAGCTGTGGCTGCGTGAGCGGAAACACGTGGGAGCGGGAAGGTCCAGGGCCTCCACCGCCTGGGAGCCCGTCCCCTCGCAGTACACCGGCATGGAGGCCAGCGAGCGCCCACAGCTCTGCCCGCATACCTGTCAATCACATGATGGGCACTGAGGTTTGACATAATGCTGCATGGAGCAGAGATGGCGTGTGACCTGTAGTAGTCAGTTAACAAAGTGCATTTACTTGAGTACTGTATTTAAGTAACTTAGCCCATTTACGATGGGAACCCCTTTTGGGGTTCTTGTTGCTATGTACACTACATATTGTAGCAACATACTTTTTTTGTTGTTGTAATTTTTGAACTTTCCAGAAAACTTTTAGAAGGCATGTTTTGAATCGGCCTCAGTCCTGAATGTATGAATGCGTTCCACTACTGTACATTTCAAAGACAAACTTTTGATTCCACTACATTTCTAGGAAGGAAAAAGCCTACTTTATGAATTAACCACCACTAACTTTACTTATACACTTTTCAAGTATAATGAAAATCTTTCTCGCAATGCATTGTTAGCTTGTAGTCGCAGGGCATGTACAAAACATTTACAAATATTTTATTTTATTTTATTTTGTACATGCCCTGTGAGACATTCATAACATTTTAACCTGTATCCCTGCTCGTCCGCAGTGTGCTCATGTAGCAGTAGCGGCTCAGAGCCTCTGCCTGATGACAAAAAGCCTAATATATCCCCCGGCCACCCTTGAGGCTAGTGCAGCTAGATGTTGGCTTTCTATATGGGAGACCCGGTTTCGAATTCCAGGCGTTACACTCAATAATTCGGCCAAAGCTTCCTTTCATGTATGATCTGTTATTGACGTGTGCTTATGGATACCACCGCTTTTCTAGGGAGACCCACCGTGATTGGCCAGTAGTCGCTGTGATGGATAGTTCTCGTTTTTGCAACTATGCTTAAACCTAACCCTAACCTCAGTGAAACTATGCCTAAACCTGCCCCTAACTCTATCCTCAGTAAAGCTATGCCTGCTAGGCCTAGGGAGCCAACCAGGTAAGGCGGGTCTATCCTATGTTGGTGGAATCCATAATAATGCGTAAATAGTGTTATTGACACCTCTTCAGCCCTTGGACTGGATTTGTCACCTTATATGAACACTGAAAGAACTATAATTTCACTATTGTGTTCTGTCAGAGATGCTGTGAAGTGTGACACAACATTCTGCCTCTGCTCCCCGTTTCACTTTAATGTATTTCTGATCACAAAAAAACATGCTGCTATTTATTTATTAAACAGATAATATTTACCAGACAGACTCCCTGAAAAATGGATTAACCGCCTCCAAAGAACTCGAAAATACAAGCACATTTCCCCTATTCCTACCTCACTGCATGGCTACGGCTACCCGTTGAGCTCAGAATTGATTTTAAAGATGGTATTGTTTGTTTGTAAATCACTGATTGGCACCTCCTTACATTTCTGACCTTTTGAACCCTAGTTTATACGCTTCCCTGTAATCTTAGATCCGCAGACAAGCTGTTATTCAAGGCCCCCAGAACAAGGTTTATAACAGAAGGATATAGTAGGGCTTTTGCTGTAAGTGATCTACACTTGTGGAATAAACATCCACTGGGAATTAGACTGGCTACCTCAACATCCACTTTACACTTTAAAAAGTATTTTAAAAACCATATTTTAAAAACTCTCTTTTAAAAACGTAATCGGCCCATTTTACGTCCGTATTTTGTTAAATAAATGCAGAGACTATAGTATACAATCTACAGACAATAGCTACAGTATAAAACTAAATCAAACAGCATAGTGTAAGACTAGACGGTAGAAGCTGATGCTATTGTGTTACACGTCATGCCTGTAAATCTGCAACGTCGGCATGCAATGTACCGTAAAATCACACACAATGTGCTGTGTACACAGAGCGCCTTTTGTTTGTGTAGAAAGGCAAAGCCGGCCTTAGCCACATGAGCCCCAGGGCAGTGCTTCAACCGCTTTCATTTCAAGGATCCTTATGCATGGGTTTGATGTCGTCGCTGTCGGGTGGAAACCTCATTATTGTCCAAAACTGTTACTTTTCAGGATTCAAATTCAGAAATAGCAAAAGTAGCAGATCGACAAGCAAAAAATGCATCGCTTCGTGTCGCATTTCGAGACGAGTTTAGTGCTTGTGGATCTGCTACTTTTGATGCTTTTCTCCCGTCCCGTCCGTCACTCCCGTCCGTCGGTCGCTCCCGAGTCCAACCGTCGGTCGCTAAAGACCGACCGATGGCTGACGGTACAAAAGTCCTACTAAAACGGACCTTTTTCCGTGGCAAGGTTCTGTATCTTTGTCCTGCATGGCATGAGGTTGAAAAAGCGATACATGGGGGATGATCAGTGTCATGTGATATTGAAAGTGCTATAGTGTGAGGGCCTTATTGTTCATATCAGAAGGTGTGGGAAGTCCGATGATCTTGGAAGCAATACAGGTAACTGAAAAGTTTGTTTCTGTTAGGCATGGACAGTATGGTGTAGAAACAGTACAACAGAACAGGTTGAATAATACTTTTGTACAATAATAACAGACGATGAGGAGCAACAGATCAGATTATTTAAAGTATGTGATGTTGTTGGTTGAAGGGCTAATACAGTCATTTGTATAGTGTGTAGACTGTAGAGGAAGAGACCGGGGACACAACCATAGGGGGGCCCTGTGTTGGTGATAACGGTTGATGAAAATGATGTAGCTACTTTAACTGTTTGTGGTCTATTACTAGAGGTCTAGAGGGGCAAAAAGGATGGGACCAAGTACATCAGATCTTCAGGCAGCTACTGCAGGATCTCTGTATAAAATGTTGTGGCAGATAAGTTATGACGCTGTTTTAGGAGTAGTGGAGAGACTTTCCCAAACAATCTGGCTGAGTCGGCATAATCTCACTGAAGATGATGATGATGATGATGATGATGATATGATGCATAAATAAACATCAATATTTCTAGTAAAACAGGAAGTGAAGAAAGCAGTAGTGGTGATATTTAGCTGTGATTATGTCAACAGCAGTACTGTTCATAACATTCAGAATGCATTCACAATTGTCCCTTCATCGTTTGGAGAGATAGATGCATGCCTGCATGCTGCTGCATATTATTTGTCTTCTCTTTGTAGTATAATAAAGGCCTCTAACATTTTCAGGTTGAAAACCGACAGTGACATGTTCGTCAACACCAACTACCTCAACCACACGGTGCTTAGGCCTGAACTGAAGCCCAAGGAAAACTACTTCACGCTTCACGGGCCAAATTTCTTGGAATTACAAGCCAATCCGAGACAGCGCCAGTAAGTCGTACGTGTCCAGAGAGATGTACCCAAGCGAGACGGGTCCCCCCTTCTGCTATGGAACCGGTTACGTGGCAGCGGTGGCCGAACGGATAGCGGCGCGGTCTAGATACCGGAAGGTTCCCAGTTCGAATCAGCCGTCCGACACGTTAAAAATTACCACCGCTGAAATGCCCTTGAACAAGGCATCAACCACTACGATGAAATGTGTTCTATGAGCAGGGCCTGGCTGGAAACAAGTTCTTGAGCTTAGCCCAGATACCCTGGGTAAATATAGATTTAATTTCATTTCATTTCATTTCATTTCATTTCACGTGTTCTCCGGGGACTTGACTGCCAAGATCTACAGAGCCTCTCTGATTACATCCCCATGAAGGACCTCAGCCTTCACTGGAAGAGCCATGGACATCCATAGACGTTTTTATGCTTGTTGGCAGCCAAGTCTATGGACTTTTATTTGTTTAGGGCAGCAGTTAAGGTGACTTTCCACCAAAGAAATCTTTCCAACTCCAACAGACTCTTTCCAACTCCAACAGAGAGCAACACAATAGCATTTAATTCAGCACAAACCAGTCGGTCGATGCAACATTGTTTTTGCGCATTGTTTGGGCTTGTTTTTGAAGTGTAGTTGCTTATTTGGGCTTGCTTTCAAGATTATTTTTGAAAATAGCTGATTATAAGAAAATGTCCTTCTGCACACCTACAATGGACAGGTGCGTCGGATAACTGGAACTGAGAAGTAGAGAAAAAGAATCCCGCACACTGTCTTCACTTAGTTAGATTTATTGAGCAACGTTTCGGTCGTTCAGACCTTCATCAGGCATAAAGAAGAACTGACAAACAGTCAGTATAAGTACATACAACTCTGGGATCAGCGGGGGCCAATCAGATGCACCGCGCCAATCCGTTATCATGGAGAGGGACTGCCCACAGGTGAGTACAGGTGGTATAATTTTTCCATGATAAAAGGAATACCTTTAAGGTGTACTGACTGAGGCAACAAATAAATATTGGACAATTATACAAATAAAGCATGTCCCTGGAGGGCATACTATCCAATAAGTGTATTAGGGGTCAGACCTAGTAAATTAGAGGTATAAGGGTCTGTACTCAAAATACACCAAAAAGACATCAAACACAATGACAGCTTTAAAAGACTGTAACAACAGGACATAAAACGGCACCAAAGTATCGAAAAATCTATCAAAAAAACCCAGAGGTAGAAAAAAACCTCAAAATCAAAACATCACATTTAATAGGAGTT
This sequence comes from Electrona antarctica, assembly GCF_951216825.1. NCBI lineage: Eukaryota > Metazoa > Chordata > Actinopteri > Myctophiformes > Myctophidae > Electrona > Electrona antarctica. Next base: position 24,140,435 of record NC_136807.1, on the reverse strand, counting down.
CATCATTTAAACCTTTTGGGGCTAGGGTGTCGCAAGTTAAGATCCAATGTGCCTCACATCTCTTATGGAGGAGGTCATGGTTTCCACCTCTGGGTGGCAGAGGAACCATGTTTATATCATGTTTCATGACATTAAAATGAACGGCAACCAGGTATTCCCTGTCATTTCTGCGAATAGCTGATGAAATAACCAGTTTCACCACTAGCTGGCTTCTTTTGGGCTTGTTTCCATAGACCTGGTCGCTTGTTTCACTCACCGGAGTCTCGTACCAAAACAAAACACACATACCATTTTTGCCTAGGTTTGCTTTGGAGTTGATCGATTAGTATAGGAATTGAGGGTTGAGATTGAGAATATGGTATGATATCTAGTTCAAATGTGCGACTGGCCTGCTTCTACACCAGTAGTCAGCCGTCAGCCCTGAAACATGATGAGCAGATATAGGTCCACTCTAGAGTATTTAATTACCCCACTCATCACTACCACACGGATATTGGCGGCTACTGAGGTCAGCAACCGACCAAACATGGCCAGTTCTTCATTAACGTGTTCCGAATTGGTTTGATGGAGAGTTGCATGTATGGATTTACAGTAAATTTCTCCCCGTCCGTCCGGCGTCCGCCCGCCCAAATAGCAGCTACTAATGAGGGAAGATACTCAAGAGCCTCTTTCCTGCCCCTGTCTCGGTTGGATTATTCGCATTTAACCAAAATGCATACAGCTCATCGTGTTAAATGCTCTCTCACTCAACTCTAGTAGATTGGAAAAGTTTTTTTCTCTTCAATGATTATCCCATTCATCACATCCACTCTGTCTCTCCTTATAGGTGCTTGCGTTGCTCAAACTATTTCATTATCTTAATGAGCCGTTCTGTGCCAAGCCAGCAAGTGTTTGTGCAACAGACAGACCATATAGCTCCCATTTATGAAGCATGTATTTACCTGTCAGCAAAAGCTATAGGCAGTGTGCACAGACAGCAGCCATATTGGAAAGAAATTGGGCCTCGTTTACTTCCTTCACAGGTGTTACCTACCTATGATTCTAATGAAGTCTCTGTTCCATTTAGTGTAGAACAGTGGTTTGCAAACGTTTTAAATTCAAGGCCCCCAATAAAAAGAGTTATCGGGGGTCTGTACTCAAGGGTCTGTACTCAAAATACACCAAAAAGACATCAAATACAATGACAACTTGAAAAGACTGTAACAACGGGACATAAAACGGCACAAAAGTATCGAAAAATCTATCAAAAAACCCCAGAGGTAGAAAAAACCTCAAAATCAAAAGATCACATTTAATAGGAGTTCAAACTTTGCGATACAAAGCATTGTGAACTTGTAGATCTGCTATTTTCAAAAGATTTTCATACATTTGAAAACTTGAAATGAGACATTCTGCATACTTTTACTGTTGGTACTTGCCAATACTTTTGTACTTTTTTTTTTACTCAAGTCAATTTTTTATTTCCAGATTTGTACTTGTAACAGATGAGTATTTATATTTTGCAGTACTGTATATTGATACTTTTACTTAACTAAAACATTTGAGTACTTTTCCCACCACTCCCGCCCTCATTCATCAATTGAGTGTAAAATCTGCCCCAAATTCGAGTGTAGGTTTTGTAGTACACCCACGTCACCACGGCATTTATAAAGTGATCGCAAACAGCTGATCCTTCCTTAATTTCGTTCCGACGTTAATAAATGTGACGGCTGAAATCTATCTGGCACGCCCTATGAAATCAAGCCTCGCCCTCGTTTTTGCGACATGAACAACTGCAATACGACCTGGAAACCATAGTTACATTGCCTTGCTGCCCGCCTCACCCCCCCTCTCATACACACACACAGACGCACGCACGCACACGCAACTTGCAAGCCCAACTGGTGTGTTGTATAAAGAAAGAAAGAATGAACACCTGCATGAATTAAATAAAGCTGAAAGCCTACCCTGTCTGTGTTTCTCCTCTCGCCTCGCTTACCTTGCTGCCCGCCTCACAAAACAATAAAAGATAGCCTACTTTGGCAGCCCTTGTGCATGCACATTTCTGGTTTAAAGAACAGCATGCAAGCCGCCTTTGTTTTAAATGGACCCCCAAACTGTTCACACTTCACACCTATGCGCTACCCCCCCCCCCCCCCACATACACACACACACACACACACACACACACACACACACACACACACACACACACACACACACACACACACACACACACCCTCCATGCTAATTTGCCCAGTCAATCATTTGATCCACGCTACGCGCCTACTGTGTGTTGTTAGTTGTATATTCAATTATTAAAGTCTTTATTCATTTAATATACAACAAGATATATTAGTGAACGAAAACCTGAACCTGTGAACCATGAATTAAATAACAAATAGGAGCGCACACACACTGCTGTTTTGCATAGGTGCTCCTCCTGTCCTGTCTGTCTGTCTCTCTCTATCACTGTGGTCCGTCCGTGACACCGTGACCAACTGACCATGCACGTTCGACAGTCTATTTAAATTGCCTCGCAGTCGCTGCAGTGGCTGCTGTCAACTGTCTATTATATGAATATTGCAGCCAAAAACGTAGCCTCATGTGGCACTGGACAGTGGTGGTGGTGGGCTGCAGGCTGGGTTAGCCTATAGCCTACTATCTCCGATGCGTTCCCACTTGCGCTGGCACGGCACATTTGGCATTCGAGCGACGCGTCGGGTTTATTAAGGAGGAGGATTAAAGAGGAGATTGCACATACTGTAACTCCAGAAAGACATCGGCCTGCTGTAGATTAGGCTACAGTAGGCTACCCATGTTGGGACTCTCCGCAGCTGCAGCACTGCACTATAGCCTACTCTCCAACGTCCCGTTATGGAAATATTTCAGCACAGACAGCCCAAATCCTCGCATGTATGCGCTCATCATGCAAAACACTGTTTAAATGGCTTACGCATCTAACTTGCAACATTGTTTTAATTGCACGATTGTAATTGCTTGTAAAGTTGGTAATCCTACCAATTTCATATGACACAAAGACACATCATTGATGTAGGCCTATTCCTTTTTTCTTTTATTTTTCTTTTTTTACATGTAGCCCATATACATACAGTTTTATATTAACATTTTAGGAATGAATACATGTTTCGATGCCCGTGACAGCCTGTCAGCTGGTCAAACAATGCTGCTCCGCTGTTCTACGACAGAAAAACAGGTGAGGACAAAGTGTACGACAGCTCCCGACCAGACGTGATTTTTGTCTTGGCACACGATCAATTTCAAGCTTTGGCGGAAATGGTAAATTTCCGCCTGAGGTCATCAAGAACTGCAACCTTGATGAAGTCATCTTGGAGATCTGCAACCAGGCTCTAATGAAAAACATCATGCCAGAAATATGGTCTCTCTCTCACATCACCCCTGTACCAAAATCTGGAGATCTCTCAAAACCTGACAACTACCGTGGCATCAGCCTGACCTGTATCATTGCAAAAAATGTTTAACCGCATGATACTGAACAGGATAAGGAGCGCAATCGACCCCCACCTCAGGGAAAACCAAAATGGGTTCCGAGAGGGGAGAACCACCTTAGCACAGATCCTTGCGCTAAGAAGGATCATTGAGGAGGTAAAGAGGAGCAACCTAGCAGCAGTGCTATGCTTCATAGACTTCAGAAAGGCCTTTGACTCAATCCATAGAGGAAAGATGATGAGAATACTCAAGGCCTACGATGTCCCTCCGAAACTGCTCCGAGCCATTGAGACCATGTACACAGGAACGAGAGCCCGAGTGACAACGCCGGACGGTAATAGCGAGGAATTCGACATCCAAACCGGAGTGCTGCAGGGAGACACCCTAGCCCCCTTCCTTTTTATAATAGTATTGGACTATGCTCTGAGACAAGCTATTAAAGGAAGGGAGTCGGAGCTCGGCTTCACTATCGTACCCAGAAGGTCTACGAGACACCCTGCAGAAACCCTCACAGACCTGGACTATGCTGATGACATCTGCCTGCTATCTGACCAAGTAAAGCAGGCACAGGCTCTCCTGACCAGAGTGGAGTTGGAGTGCGCTAAAGTTGGCCTCGGGCTAAATGCAAAGAAAACCGAGGTCATAACCTATAACATCCCCCAAGAACATCTGCCCCTAACAACAATAGAGGGTACTGCGCTAAAGGAAGTCAGTGACTTTAAATATCTGGGCGCATGGGTCGGCTCCACAGAGAAGGACCTTAAAGTGAGGAAAGCCCTTGCCTGGAGAGCTCTTAATGGTATGACCAGTGTGTGGAAATCCAACCTCCCCCGACATATCAAGATCAGTTTCTTCGCTGCGACTGTGGAGTTTGTTCTCCTCTATGGCTGTGAATGCTGGACACTAACACAAGCCCTACAGAAATCCATGGATGGATGCTACACCAGAATGTTGCGTGTGGTTCTGAACATCAACCAGGACGAGCACATCACCAACAAGCGTCTGTATGGAGCATTACCAAGTGTATCAGAGAAGATAGCAGTAAGGAGGATGAGACTAGCTGGCCACTGCCACCGACACCAAGAATTCCCGGCCAAAAAGCTTGTACTGTGGGAACCAACACACGGGCATCGATCGAGAGGACGCCCCACACCTACCTATGTGGACGTACTAAAGAAAGATGCTGGTGCAGAAAGCACAAATGAGCTGGCCAGATGTATGGAGAACCGAGATGACTGGAGACGCCGATGGAGGGCTCGTCTGAGGACGACGTAGAGAGAGTAAATGCCGAAAATTGCGGTAATTTTGGCGTGCACCCATATTTTGGCGTACGCACGGTTGATAAACGAGGGCCGTAGTCTGTAGCTTTGTAGCTGACAGTGTGAGCGCAAAATCAAGAGTACTCGGGATATGTGGAACTTCATATTTGGGTAGAGTCACGTCATATTGATGAGATCATATTCATTATTAATGATGTCACCGTATTAGTTCATATTTGGGAAAGAGCGAAGGACAGATGCTCATTAACAGGACGATATTCACATTCTTAACAGCAGGCTGTGTGTGGAAGCAGCATCATGGCCAGGATCAGGTCCTGGTTTCTGTTGGTACTCTATGGTCTGCTCATCTCGGAGCTCCTCCTGGCTAAGAAGAGAGACTACTATGACATACTGGGGGTGCACAAGGACACTTCCGACCGCCAGATCAAGAAGGCCTTCCACAAGCTGGCCAAGAAATACCACCCGGACAAAAACAAAAGCCCTGGCGCTGAGGCCAAGTTCAGAGAAATAGCGGAAGCTTACGAGACCCTGTTGGACGACAAGAAGAGGCGTGAGTATGACCAGTTTGGTCACGGGCCCCCGCCAGGCGCCGCTGGAGGATGGGGCGGAGGAGGAGGCAGCAACTACAACTTCCAGCATCACTACCAGTCGTTCAACTTCGACGACTGGTTCAAGGATTTGGACGTATTCAGTCACCAGCAGCAGCAGCAACACCGGCAGAAGAATCGCGTTCAAGGGGCCAAGAACAAACACAAAAGCCACAGGTCCAAACCAAGGGGCAGGGCCTTCGGCGATGTTTTCGAGGAGTTGTTCTCGTTGGACGGTGGGCGTGCCCCTGGTGCTAAGAGACAGTTCCATGGCTCAGGGGAGCAGCAGCGGCAGTGCCGGACGGTGACCCAGCGCAGGGGGAACATGGTGTCTACTTACACCGTATGCTCCTGAGACTGCAGGGAAACCATGGTTAAAGCCGTCCTGAAATGGCTTTATTGCTAAATTTATTTTGTTATGTTTAGCTCAGAAACAAGGGTGTGTTTTTCCTAGACCAATCACAGTGCCAGCCGACGGTCCTGTTCCCTCCGAGTGGTGTGAACTCTGAACTCTATAGAGATGGAGAAAATGTAATTTTTATTTCACTACGTCTTGAAACCAAAAGAAAGCTACTGCAGGTGCAATCACTGGGAACACCGTTTGATTTAAGGCCAGTGGTTGTCAACCTTTAGAATTTTAAGGACCTGCCATTTGATAACATTTTTTTTTAAATCTCTGGAATTCCAACTACACTACTATCAGAGTATTGTACAGCAGTGATTCTCAACTATTTCATATATATGCATTAGGCAACGGACCCCCATTTGATATATTGTAGGACCCTTACCATTTGGTTGCATTAGTACACCCCCATTTGATATATTTTGGGATCATTAACATTTGGTTCCATTAGTACACTCACAACCCATAGGGGTCAATTTGGACTCCTGATGGTCCTCAGACCATTGATTGATTTAGGCTAATATGTGTGTGTGTTTTTTTTATCATGATTCTTCCAAACAAGAATCCTCACAGGTTAGTGTACAAATAGAACATTGGTCCATGGATAGAAGCCAACATTTAATTTTGTTCACATGGATTCAATCATTCATGATGTGCTTATGTTTGGGCCATGTGCATTTTCAGAGCACGTTTATTAATGATCAATCAATTGCTTGTGTTCTGGCTGGGATTAATGGAACTAACGTATCGGTTTTAAAGAAAAATGCCATGATTTTTTTTTCTCTTACATTTACATTTTACATTTGCTTTAAAGGAGAATTCCATGCTAGAAGCCTTTCTTACCTTTATTTGTATAGTTGTTACGTCCCCACCAAAGAGGTCCAGGTGTTATTTTGTGCAAAAGTGCATTATTGGCTATTTCCCCTAATATAGCCTAAGCCCGCGGCGTAAACGTCTTTAAATAAATACTTTCTGAAATGTCTATGAGGAAAATGAACGGAGAATCATTTCCTGGTCCAGGGTAGGGGGCGGGACTGCGACGCTCTATAATGTACCTGGGGGGGCTTTGGAATAGGGAGAAATTATGACAGGCAGTTTCTGCTGTCAAAATATGTCCCCCCCCGTATTTAACTTAAACGCCCAATGCATTCTCAATGGCAATAGCACAAACTTTGGCATGGTACTAGTCCTACATACTTACACCTAGAAACCCCATTCAAACCTATTTAGGTTCATCTTAGGGTGGACATGTTTGCCTGAAAAGAAATCTTTGAAATGTTTCATAGTTTTAGAAATATAGTGCTTTCAAATTTGAGACATTTATAATGGTGCTCAATGGCAGCTCTATGGCACGTCAAAAAATCACTTTCACCTAGAAACTCCATTCACACATTTTATAATTCAGCTTACTGTGGAGACAAATGCTGGAACTTTTAACTTTGAAATTATTTGTAGTTTCTCAGTTATTTAACTTAAACTCCCAATGCATTCTCAATGGTAATAGCACAAACTTTGGCATGCTGCTAGTCCTACATACTTACACCTAGAAACCCCATTCAAACCTATTTAGGTTAATCTTACGGTGGACATGTTTGCCTGAAAAGGAATCTTTGAAATGTTTCATAGTTTTAGAAATATAGTGCTTTCAAATTTGAGAAATTTATAATGGGGCTCATTGGCAGCTCTATGGCACGTCCAAAAAAATCACTTTCACCTAGAAACTCCATTCACACATTTTATAATTCAGCTTACTGTGGAGACAAATGCTGGAACTTTTTACTTTGAAATGATTTGTAGTTTCTCAGTTATTTAACTTAAACGCCCAATGCATTCTCAATGGCAAATAGCACAAAACTTGGCATGCTACTAGTCCTACATACTTACACCTAGAAACCCCATTCAAACCTATTTAGGTTCATCTTACGATGGACATGTTTGCCTGAAAATAAATCTTTGAAATGTTTCATAGTTTTAGAAATATAGTGCTTTCAAATTTGAGACATTTATAATGGGTCTCAATGGCAGCTCTATGGCACGTCAAAAAATTACTTTCACCTAGAAACTCCATTCACACATTTTATAATTCAGCTTACTGTGGAGACAAATGCTGGAACTTTTTACTTTGAAATGATTTGTAGTTTCTCAGTTATTTAACTTAAACGCCCAATGCATTCTCAATGGCAATAGCACAAACTTTGGCATGCTACTAGTCCTACATACTTACACCTAGAAACCCCATTCAAACCTATTTAGGTTCATCTTACGGTGGACATGTTTGCCTGAAAAGAAATCTTTGAAATGTTTCATAGTTTTAGAAATATAGTGCTTTCAAATTTGAGACATTTATAATGGGTCTCAATGGCAGCTCTATGGCACATCAAAAAATTACTTTCACCTAGAAACTCTATTCACACATTTTATAATTCAGCTTACTGTGGAGACACATGCTGGAACTTTTTACTTTGAAATGATTTGTAGTTTCTGAGTTATTTGACTTAAACGCCCAATGCATTCTCAATGGCAATAGCACAAACTTTGGCATGCTACTAGTCCTACATACTTACACCTATAGAAACCCCATTCAAACCTATTTGGGTTCATCTTACGGTGGACATGTTTGCCTGAAAATAAATCTTTGAAATGTTTCATAGTTTTAGAAATATAGTGCTTTCAAATTTGAGAAATTTATAATGGGGCTCAATGGCAGCTCTATGGCACGTCAAAAAATCACTTTCACCTAGAAACTCCATTCACACATTTTATAATTCAGCTTACTGTGGAGACAAATGCTGGAACTTTTTACTTTGAAATGATTTGTAGTTTCTCAGTTATTTAACTTAAACGCCCAATGCATTCTCAATGGCAATAGCACAAACCTTGGCATGCTACTAGTCCTACATACTTACACCTAGAAACCCCATTCAAACCTATTTAGGTTCATCTTACGGTGGACATGTTTGCCTGAAAATAAATCTTTGAAATGTTTCATAGTTTTAGAAATATAGTGCTTTCAAATTTGAGACATTTATAATGGGTCTCAATGGCAGCTCTATGGCACGTCAAAAAATTACTTTCACCTAGAAACTCCATTCACACATTTTATAATTCAGCTTACTGTGGAGACAAATGCTGGAACTTTTTACTTTGAAATGATTTGTAGTTTCTCAGTTATTTAACTTAAACGCCCAATGCATTCTCAATGGCAATAGCACAAACTTTGGCATGCTACTAGTCCTACATACTTACACCTATAGAAACCCCATTCAAAGCTATTTGGGTTCATCTTACGGTGGACATGTTTGCCTGAAAAAGAATCTTTGAAATGTTTCATAGTTTTAGAAATATAGTGCTTTCAAATTTGAGAAATTTATAATGGGGCTCAATGGCAGCTCTATGGCACGTTAAAAAATCACTTTCACCTAGAAACTCCATTCACACATTTTATAATTCAGCTTACTGTGGAGGCAAATGCTGGAACTTTTTACTTTGAAATGATTTGTAGTTTCGGAGTGTGTGTGTGTGTGTGTGTGTGTGTGTGTGTGTGTGTGTGTGTGTGTGTGTGTGTGTGTGTGTGTGTGTGACGCAGCTTGGCCTGTTGTAGTGCCACCATGAGGCTGATTTGAAAACTGTCAAGTGGCATTTCTTCCAAAGCCTAGTGGGAATATGCATGCACAGTTTCACCACAACCGGACGCTGCGTTGAGTAGTTGTGGCGATTTGTCCAAAACGGGTACAAAGCGGGCTACTCCTGAAAAGTTTAGAAGCCAATCGTAGCCAATGAGGGTGGATTATGAGAAATCAAACAAACCCGAACGAACGAAATTTGGATAAAATCTGAAGGAGTAATATTAGAAAATGTGTTTTACATATGTCGGCCTCCTGGTGGCGCTATAAAGAGCAGATGTGAAAAATTCCAGGCAAAGGTTTTTCCTTGGCATCTAGGGAGTTGGCATACAAAGGTAAAACACTTTTCGGCCAATTATAGCGCCACCATGAGGCTGAGTTGAAAATGTTCATGTGGCATTTCTTCCTCGGCCTAGTGGGAATGTGCGTGTACAATTTCACGGAAATCACACGATGTGTTCATGATTTGCAGCATTTTGTTTGAAACTGAGTACTCTGAGAAGTAGAAACTGAGAACTTTGGAAGCCAATCTTAGCCAATCATGATGGAGTCTGAGAAATCTGAAAGAGCAGTTTCGTTGAATTGGCATTGACCGGGTTAACAGTGCCGGAGATTAGCTGTTCACAGACGGACACATGGACGGACGGACACACGGACACACGGACGGACGGAGTGCAAAACATACTCTCTCCCCATGCCTTCGGCCTGGTGGAGACAATCAAATAATCAACAAATAATTCTTTATAACTGTTTGATATTGGTGTTGATTTAACTTTTCAGGCCTATGTTAATTATGTCACCACCTGTGCCTGATTTTTGGCATCACACACTTTCATTTTCAATAAAAAAATAAAATCTACAATTCAAGTTGCATAAAGACTTTAGTGCACCATCTTTCCAACTGATCTCTCTGCCTCACTGAGCACATAACCAACAGGGACGTCCATACGACGTCAAACAGACGTCTCTGTAAACACCCACCCCAAAACGTACGTCCTGAGCACATAACCGGGACGTCCATACGACGTCAAACAGACCTCTCTCTCTCTCTCTCTCTGTGTAAAACACCAACCCCAGTCGCCGTTCCAGCCAGACGTCCATACGACGTCTGTACAACGTCGTCGATACGACCTGACAATCAATCTCAGGATACGAGGAGTATCCACAGTCCGTTGCAAAAAGACGTCCATATGACGTCCATACGACATTGACTAAACGGCCCCAAATGGTAGCGCTGAACCACTATGGACGTAATGACATTTCTGGCCACAACGTGGGTGTCAATGCGCTTGTGGCGCTGTTCCACATTTCACTGCCGATGTGCCACCCAGATAACCTGACTCCGCCAGATGGGGCAGCAGAGAGTACACTGGAGGGGGGAACCCAGTGTAGACTGAAGTAGCCAGACTGAACTATTCGCCACTGATTGTAACAGCCTGAAATCAATATTATATCAGTATTCCGATATTAACCTGCGGAGGTAAAGCCAGTGAAGCATTAAGTGAAGGTGTGGCCGGATGTGGCATGTGCCATGTGGCATAGTGTGGGTGGTAATTAGGAAAGAGAGATCAATCAATGAAAGCGAACAAAGTATCAACAGATAAGATATACCGTTTGTGTGTGTGTGTGTGTGTGTGTGTGTGTGTGTGTGTGTGTGTGTGTGTGTGTGTGTGTGTGTGTGTGTGTGTGTGTGTGTGCGTGCGTGCGTGCGTGCGTGCGTGCGTGCGTGCGTGCGTGCGTGCGTGCGTGCGTGCGTGCGTGCGTGCGTGCGTGCGTGAGTGAGCATAGCAGCACACGCATGTACATGGTATATACTGTATAGGCGTTACTATGGTTGTGAGAAACAAAACATTAAAGACACAAGACTTTTTTTCAGCAGTCTCTGTCAGCGTGATTTATTTGACGGCCTCTCTTTTATCCATATAGGCTTTTATCTCCCTTAATGCCTTATGTGTTCTATGTTATATATTTGGATTATTTTATGAATTGTATCATTTCAGAATTGTTATGTCATTTTCATAAAGCGCACTTTGTTGAAGTTGCGTCAAAAAGCACCATGCAAATAAAGTGTATTATTATTACGAATGTGTGCTCTCTTTTTGATTATTTGAATACTTTAACAGTTTGCAAAAAAAAGGTACAACAGTGGTACAGATTTATACAAAAGGTGCTAAAAGGACAACTAAAAGGATACATTTAATTTAACCCATTGTGGTCAGTCCAGTAAATAGTTGTTGGGTGGTTTTGATTGATTGATTGATTGAAAAATGTATTAACAGTTTGCAGAATTACAGTACATTTCAAGCACAAACTCAATACAAAGGCTGTTAACTGTGAGTGGATGACCCAATTAAGCATTACACTTGTTTCCAATAGGGTCCACAATGTTCAATTCATCAAAAACATTTAGAGACGTACAAATAGACACTTCTATATAGCCAAAGAACAGAACAGGAATTCATCATAAAGGAGGTAAAAAGGGAAAAGAAACATATACAGTGAGGGAAAAAAAGGGGTGGGCGGTAGGGGGGATTCACGTTGGTGATACACTCAGACTTTCCACAGGTCAAAGTGCACTCAACTTTGTGATATGGTTTATTGCTGGGCAGGTACTGTACATCTGAGGTTTAGTCATCCACGGGGCAGGTACTGTACATCTGAGGTATAGTCATCCACTGGGGAGGTACTGTACATCTGAGCTACTAGTCATCCACTTCAGAAAGACTCACATCTGTAAAGGTAAGACCTTGATTTCTCTCTCTCTCTCTCTCTCTCTCTCTCTCTCTCTCTCTCTCTCTCTCTCTCTCCTTGTTATATCTTCTGCTACTTGGGTACTACCATGTCTATTGTCTAGTACTGTTATCACCCTACTGTATAAGATCCAACAATTAACATCAATAATAATCCTCATCATACTATAATTCAGTCAATGTCTGTCTGAATGAATGTGTGTCACTGTAACATAATAATATGGAGGTCTTAACAAAGCCCTTTTTCCAATTTAACACCTTATAAATTAATAATGAATTTATTAGTGAATTAAAAATGCGAAAACGCACCCAGGGTGCAGTAGCCCCTGCGGGGGGCAATATCTCACAACGGGTAAGGGCTAGTAATAATAATAATAATAATAATAATAATAATAATAATAATAATAATAATAATAATAATAATAATAATTTAGCAGAGGCTGGGCAATTCTTCAACTCCTCACATACAGCTCCTTCTCAAAAAATGTGAATGTTATGGAAAAGTAAATTTTACTCCGTAACATAATTCAAAAAGTGAAACTTTCATTCTAGATTGATTGTGCATAAAGTGAAATATTTTAAACCTTTTATTTTTATCTTGATGATCATGGCATAAGGCTCATGAAAATCCAAACAATCCTATAAAATAGAATATTTTACGAGACCACTAAAATAATGATTTTTTTTTAAATGTATGCACTCAATACGTGGTCTGGGCTACTTTTTTTTAAAGATATTTTTGTTGGGCTTTTTCTGCCTTTATTCATAGGATGAAAGTATAGTCTGACAGGAAATGGGGAGAGAGATGGGGGAAGACACGCGGCAAAGGCCGTCGGGATCGGGAGTCGAACCCGCGGCACACTGCCAGACTGGATTACCAGCCAAGGTGCCTGGACCACTGAGCCATGGCCCATTGGCCCAGGCCGGTCTGGGCTACTTTTGAACAAATTATTTCATCAATGGGGTGTGGCATGGAGGTGATCAGCCTGTGGCACCGAGGTGTTATGGAAGCCCAGATTGGCTTTGATAGCAGCTTTAAACTCATTTGTATTGTTGAATCTGGTGTCTCACACCTTGAAACATAGATTCTCTGTGGGATTCAGGTCAGGCCAGTTGGCTGGTCAGTTAAGCACAGTAATCCCATGGTCAGTACACCTATCACTAGTAGTTTTGGCACTGTGGGAAGGTGCCGAATCCAGCTGGAAAGGAAATCAGCATCTCCATAAAGCTGGTCAATGTACTGAAGCACAAAGTACTCTAAAATATCATTTATTTTTGAGTGGTGTAAACCACTCCTACGACTGGCTTTGTTAGTTTACGTGTCTGTCTGTCTGTCTGTGCTCAAAAAATGAGCATGATTGCTACAGTCACCCAGTTCACCCGGGTGTGATTTCATTACGTCAGACATTACATCAGACCACAGCTGATCAGTCTATATAAGACCTTACACCACTCAGTTCACACGGGTGTGATTTTGTAATAATTGTTTCTGGAAAATAATTAGGAGGGGGAGGAGCCAGCGGAAAACAGTAGCCTAATTGAAAAGAACACACAGACCCAAATGGACCTGTCAGGGTACACTCTCTGAGTTACAGACCCATAAGGGTCCATTTTGTTCCAAACTATCATTTAGCTGGGTAAGTAAGTAGCCTTGCTGAGCCATGGGGCCCATAGGGGCAGGAGCCTACAGTATCTCCTGTTTCGGTAGCTTGATGTACAAGTACACCCCCTGGACATGACGCTAGTATGTTGCTAAGACAACGTGGGCTTTCATAACACCTCAACAGTGCCCCTGGACATGACGCTAGTATGTTGCTAAGACAACGTGGGCTTTCATAACACCTCAACAGTGCCACAGGCTTATAACCTCTATGCCCCATTGATTACATCATTTGTTCAAAAGTAGCCCAGAGACCCCAAACATTTTTTAGTGGTCTCGTAAAATATTCTAATTTGAGATTAGATTTTTCTTCTTTTCTTGAACTGTATGCCATAATCATCAAGATTCAAACAAAAAAAAAGTTTTAAATATTTCACTTTATGCACAATGAATGTAGAATATATGAAAATGTAACATTACTAAGCTAATTTACAAGAAGTAGGCCTACACAATTAGAGAATGTCAAATAATTATTACTTTGATCAACGTTTCTGTTATCTATCATAATTTAAATGGTCCCAACCCAACATCAATACAGCATGGAATTGTGGACAAAATCTTATCCAACGACAACAACATATTCTTTAGTTTTAGGTCTGAGAGGCTAGATCTAATTGAATGGTGGTCCGTGGCTCATAATGCCAATTGAATAGTGGGCCTTGACATGAAAAAGGTTGAAAACCACTGCACTATTTGAACTGAACTGGTCAAACATTGGCCAAAGTCGCCAAAAATGAATGTCAAACACCGGTAATATAAGAGGCATATACATTTAGAAAATAGCTGATCTACAAGCTCAAGTGCTGCGAGCTTGTAGCTCGAGCCACACAAAACAGAGCAACAGTAACATAAATCAGAACACCCAGAGAAAACCCCAGACCACAGAAAATCCACTGAATGTTCTTTTTAATTTTTATCCCTCGATTTTGTAACCCATTTTTTCACCCCTGTGCCAATTATCTAATGTGATGCTGGGCTCTACACACCCTCCGCCAACCTAGTCCCCATATATGGGGGACATGGGGAGAGCAACGGACTTGAACTCATGCTTCCTTCATGCCTGAGTGTCCAAGTTGCTCCTTTACACCTGACAGGGGGGAGTTTCCCTGGTTGGACGTAGCGCGTGGAAGGAACACGTTATTCCAACCAGTTCCTTACCCCTCCATCAGGCGCCCCGGCTGGCCAGGGGGAGGCAGTATAGAGACCAGGATTACTGCATGTTTTTGTGAGGGTACCTGCCCTAGGGGACACGGGGAGAACATTAATCCACTGAATGTTCAAAGTTCAGGTTGTGTGGTGTAATTGAGCTCATAAAACCTAAGAAAAAACGAAAAATAAAAATAAATGAAAATTAAACATGTTAACAATCTCACTTTCCAGAACCAGACCAACCGGTGGTGCCACAACGTCCGTCGCCTCTTCATGGAGAACGGCAATAACTTCAGCGGCAGCGACAGTCCTGTCGCCGGTCCGTACAACAGATGGAAGACCCCGGGGGACAATCTCTACTACTACAATGATACCGCTAGTGTGGCTCTCCTGCTGACCGGCCTCTGCGTCGGCCTGCCGTGGCTCATCGGCGTGATCATATGCGTCTTTCGCAATAACGCCGCCCGAAAAGCCCTCACCGTTCTCAACGTGTCGCTAGTCTTCGTAGCCCTCCTCCAGTGCTTGTCCTCGCCGGTGATTGTCAAAGTGCTGATGGACGGCGTGTGCCGGGTGGAGCACTGCGAATTATTCGTGGTGGTGTGGTACGCCTCGAGGCACTGCGGGGTGCTGCTCCATCTCCTGGCGGCGCTGGAGTTCAACGTCGCTGACACGGATTGCGGAATTTGCGGTCGCAAGCTGCGGCACGTCTACTATTCTCTGCCGATCGTCCTCACCTTGGTCGTCGTCTGCCTGCTTTTCGCGGAACGCACCTTCGCCTGCAACATCGGGCTGGGTGCTCTGGCCTGCGTTTTCTTCGTGTCGACGTGTTCGATGTTGGTGTGTGGTCGGGCAGGCCGGGGGCGGTCTCACCGACAGCGGGTCATTGCGCTGGCCCTGGCAGCGGTCACGTTCGGCATGTACGCTCCTAGTTTTGTGATGACGTGCATGGCGGAGAGTGGAGCATACGTCTCTGGTCACACTTATGAAATCATGAACTTTTTGAACAACATGCGGCTGGTGACGGACGCAGCTCTGTTTACGCTGATCACACGCGAGTCGAACGCCCCGCTGCCGCCTGCGCAGCCGACCGACGTGCTCTCCAGTGGTGGTGGGGGTGGGCCGTACGTCATTGGGGCAGCCGACTGGCAAAACGGCCAACACCAGGGGGCAGCGGGGGACCCCCCAAATTATTTGGTTTTACAAGCTAACAAGCTGTAGATCGATATCGATTGGCTCTTTTACAGTTAGGCCTATTATTATTTTTTACTCTTTTTACTTTGTTTTTTAACTCTTGTGAGCGTGAAATGAAACCAAATGGACCCGTATGGGTCCATTTGGTTTAATTTCACGCTCACAAGAGTTACATTATTGTAAAACACCTTCACCCCCCCCTCCCGGCACCCATGACAGTTATAAGAACTGTTTGCCACTGATTGTAACAGCCTGGAATCAATATTATACAGATATTAAACTGTGGAGGTAAAGCCAGTGAAGCATTAAGTGAAGGTGGGGCCGGATGTGGCATAGTGTGGGTGGTAAGAGGAAAGAGAGATCAAAGTATCAACATAATTGCACATAGTACCTGAGATAAGATATACAGTGTGTGCGTGCGTGCGTGCGTGCGTGCGTGCGTGCGTGCGTGCGTGCGTGCGTGCGTGAGCAGAGCAGCACATGCATAATTGCATATACTGTACATAACATGGTATACTGTATCTGTCAGCGTGATTTATTTGACACTAGGAATTTATGAATTGTATCATTTCAGAATTGTTATGTTATTTTTCTAAAGCGCACTTTGTGAAGTTGCGTCAAAAAGCACCATGCAAATAAAGTTTATTATTATTACGAATGTGTGCTTTATTTTTTGATTATTTGAATACTTTATTTATTACTTTATTATTCAGTGATTTATACAGTGATTTATACAGTGATTTATTCAGTGATTTATTTATTACTTTATTATTCAGTGATTTGGGTGATTTGGAGAGAAAAAAAGCCGGTCCGCCCCGGTAACAAGATGTGCACATCACGCACTACAGTGGGGGGGGGGGGGGGGGGGGGGGGGACACACACGCAACAGGCCAACAGCACACACACCAGGGCCCGCCCCCGCTCGATCATGATTGGCGGAAGGCCTCTCTCTATCCTGATTGGATGGAGGCTGGACCACCTAGCCAAAAACTAGGGGTTAACTGGGGACAGGGAGGAACTCCTTATATGGTCAGCTATAGAGTTAAGTGAAATCACTGAATATACCTTTAACAGTTTGCAAACAGTGGTACAGATTTATACAAAAGGTGCTAAAAGGATTACTTAAAGCAGGGGTGGGCAACTTTGACCATGGAGAGGGCCACTATAGTTCCACACTCACTCCAGAGGGCCACTATAGTTCCACACTCACTCCAGAGGACCACTATAGTTCCACACTCACTCCAGAGGGCCACTATAGTTCCACACTCACTCCAGAGGGCCACTATAGTTCCACACTCACTCCAAAGGGCCACTATAGTTCCACACTCACTCCAGAGGGCCACTATAGTTCCACACTCACTCCAGAGGGCCACTATATTTCCACCCTCACTCCAGAGGGCCACTATAGTTCCACACTCACTCCAGAGGGCCACTATAGTTCCACACTCACTCCAGAGGGCCACTATATTTCCACCCTCACTCCAGAGGGCCACTATAGTTCCACACTCACTCCAGAGGGCCACTATAGTTCCACACTCACTCCAGAGGGCCACTATATCACTCCAGAGGACCACAGTGCATATTACTGTCGTAGCAAAAATAGCCGATCTACAAGCTCAAAACGCGTCGCAATGCGACGAGTTTTGAGCTTGTAGATCAGCTATTTTTGCTATATTTGAATTGAAAACCTGAATAATTTTTTGCTATTTTGAATTGGAATCCTGAAAACCTTTTATTGAATTTCAAATACATTTAGTTATAGTTATGTTAACTTTATGAACTGTTAACATAAATTGGACACAAAAAGACACATTTTAATAGTCATTAAGTACTATAGTAATTTTAATACGTCATGAAGTAATTAAAGCGGGTTTGGAATTGTAACAGCTGAAATCAATACTATATCAGTATTCTGATATTAACATGTGGGCCGCACTAAGTGAAGGTGGGGGCCGCATGTGGCCCCCGGGCCGCCAGTTGCCCACCCCTGACTTAAAGGATAAATGTATCCTGTGTGGTCAGTCCAGTAACTAGTTGTTGGGCGGTGAAATGCTCAGACCTTCTACAGGTCAAAGTGCACTCAACTTTGTGATATGGTTTTATTGCTGGGCACTGTGGGCAGGTATACTGTACATCTGAGAGGTCTAGTCCTCCACTGGGCAGGTATACTGTACATCTGAGAGGTCTAGTCCTCCACTGGGCAGGTATAATGTACATCTGAGGTCTAGTCCTCCACTGGGCAGGTATACTGTACATCTGAGGTCTAGTCCTCCACTGGGCAGGTATACTGTACATCTGAGGTCTAGTCCTCCACTGGGCAGGTATACTGTACATCTGAGAGGTCTAGTCCTCCACTGGGCAGGTATAATGTACATCTGAGGTCTAGTCCTCCACTGGGCAGGTATAATGTACATCTGAGGTCTAGTCCTCCACTGGGCAGGTATAATGTACATCTGAGGTCTAGTCCTCCACTGGGCAGGTATAATGTACATCTGAGGTCTAGTCCTCCACTGGGCAGGTATAATGTACATCTGAGGTCTAGTCCTCCACTGGGCAGGTATAATGTACATCTGAGGTCTAGTCCTCCACTGGGCAGGTACTGTACATCTGAGGTCTAGTCCTCCACTATGCTGAGGGAAAAAATACAAACTATCCAGGTTAAGGACTGGAATGAGGATGCCTGTCTGTCTCTACAGGGTTGTATGGACTGCACTGACTGGGATATGTTTAAAGAGTCATGCAATGATATTGATGAACTTACTGATGTTATTTGTAGCTGGACATCCTACTGTGAGAATATTGTGATCCCTGTTAAAACTGTTAAAATGTATCCCAACAGTAAGCCATGGATAACAAAGTCGCTTAAAGGGCTACTGTACAGAAAGGGAAAGGCATTTAAAGAAGGGAACCTTCTAGAGATGCGTAATATTGAGAAAGAGATTAAACGAGAAATCAGAGCCGGGGAAATTAGATATAAAGACAAAATAGAAAATCAGCTCAGGATGAACAATCTGGGCTCTGCCTGGAGTAGTATGAAAACTATTGTAGGTCTCAAGGACAAGGATGAGGGCAGGACTAAGATACAGCTTGGTGGCTATAATTCAGATCTGCAGCTAGCAGAAGAATTTAATGAGTTCTACACAAGATTTGATGTTCATGACTTTAAAGAACAACACTCTGAGCTGAAAGGGCAGTTGATGACATCCAAGGTTCACGATGTCTCTTTCGATGAGCTTGGTGTGATTAGGTGTTTTAAAAAGTGTAAACCTAAGAAAAGTCCAGGCCCTGATAATATTGGTGGCCGTCTGCTCACTGTCTGTGCAGAACAGCTAGGCCCTATTTTTCATTTTATATTTAAATTATCTCTTACTCAGCAGAGGGTGCCATCTTTATGGAAGCGCTCCACTGTGGTGCCAGTAGCCAAGAACCCTCGTCCCAAGGCTCTAAATGACTTCAGACCTGTGGCTTTAACATCTGTGGTTATGAAGTCATTTGAGAGACTCGTTAAAGAAGAGCTCTTGTCAAAGACAGAGTGTTACCTGGACCCTATGCAATTTGCATACAGGGCTAGGAGAGGGGTGTCCGATGCTACCATCACCTTACTGAACCTTCTATTTAAACACCTGGAAGTTAGCAAGAAACATGCTAGGCTGCTTTTTGTTGACTTCTCATCAGCCTTCAACACCATTCAGCCACACATACTAGTCGGAAAACTAGCTAACAACTTTGGCTTAGACTCTGGTATCGTTGGTTGGGTTCTGGATTTCCTCACAAATAGAACCCAGAGGGTAAGGGTGAATGGGAAGCTGTCTGGTGAATTAACATCATCCACCGGTTCACCCCAAGGTTGCGTACTATCCCCACTCTTATACATTTTGTACACAAATGATTGCAGAAGTCAATATGCCGACAGACACATTATTAAATTTGCTGATGATTCTGTCATTGTTAGTCTGTTGGGTGATGGTGAGGTCAGCCATGGCCCAGTTGTGGATGATTTTGTTTCTTGGTGTGAAGAGGCATTTTTACAACTCAACGTCACAAAGACCAAAGACATGTTTATCGATTTTCGTCGATGTCCACCTGCTCCTCAGAGCAGTGTTATTGATGGCGAGTCAGTAGAGTTTGTAACAGATTACAAATATCTCGGGACAATAATAGACAATCGTCTCAAATTCGACTGCAACACTGAAATGGTGTGTAAGAAAGGCCAGCAGCGCCTTTTCTGCCTAAGAAAGTTGGCCAAATTTCAGGTCGATAAATCACTTATGATTTTATTTTATAGATCTTTCATTGAGTCTGTCCTCACCTTTGCTGCCATTTGCTGGTATGGCAACCTTGGTGTCAGACAGAAAAATGCCCTTAACGGGATTGTTAAGGGGGCCAGCAAAATTGTGGGGGCAAAATTCAGCTCCCTGAGTTATTTGTATGATGAGCAGGTGCTAAGAAAAGCATCGTGTATCAGAGCAGACAGCTCTCACCCCCTATACCGGGAATATGAATTCCTGCCATCCGGCCAATGGTTAAAGACCCCTGTTACAAAAACAAACAGGTACAAATTTCATTCATACCTACCTCCATCCGAGCCATCAACAAGGGAAGCAGGAGGAGGTAGATGTAGTTACACTCGGTGCACTTTAGCCCTGGTTGCACTTTATATTTAATGTAACATTTGTATCTTGTGATAATGTATACGTATGTCTGTTGTTATGTATGTTGTACTGTTTGTAATGTCTTTGAGAGCTTTTATTATCTGCTGTAAAACGAAGTGCCCAGTTTGGGACATATGAATAAACTTGACCTTGATACATTGAGAGATACTGTAGTAACTATTTTGTATTGTAACTCGTGTGTGTATAGTGAGAGGAGATTCAACACACCCCTGGCCTTGTGGAATGCCAGTATTCAAGATAAGGCAGTCAGAAAAGGTGTTATTATATACTGACGTGTTGGGGTGTCCCTCTCCAAAAGGTGTTATTATATACTGACGTGTTGGGGTGTCCCTCTCCAAAAGGTGTTATTATATACTGACGTGTTGGGGTGTCCCTCTCCAAAAGGTGTTATTATATACTGACGTGTTGGGGTGTCCCTCTCCAAAAGGTGTTATTATATACTGACGTGTTGGGGTGTCCCTCTCCAAAAGGTGTTATTATATACTGACGTGTTGGGGTGTCCCTCTCCAAAAGGTGTTATTATATACTGACGTGTTGGGGTGTCCCTCTCCAAAAGGTGTTATTATATACTGACGTGTTGGGGTGTCCCTCTCCAAAAGGTGTTATTATATACTGACGTGTTGGGGTGTGAGGGTGTCCCTCTCCAAAAGTCCACACAATTAAGTCACTGACTACTGCGTTGCAGGTCACACAGGTGTCTTAGGAGAATATATTGTTGGACTGTTTTAAAAGCAGAGGAGAAGTCCATAAAAAGTACACATACTTAATGATTTAAGCGTGTATAAGTTACGACTATTAATTGTATACAACAGAGTGGAATCCTAGACCTCTATAGCAGCAAACTGCACAGGGTCCATGAACATGAGACTAGACCTCTATAGCAGCAAACTGCACAGGGTCCATGAACATGAGACTAGACCTCTATAGCAGCAAACTGCACAGGGTCCATGAACATGAGACTTTGAGACTTAATTTGTTAACTGAACACTGTATGAGTTAGAGCCACACTTTATTGGCTTCATGAGGAAACCCAGCAGGAAATTCGACGGACTGGCCAGACCTATATATTCTTTCAGAGTGAACGTTCTGGGGGGGGGGGGGGGGTCCCTGGAGCAACATATTTTGAGATTGGGGTCCGGGGCCAATTACATATAATTCTGGGGGTCCTTGACATGAAATAGTTTGAAAATCACTATATAGAAACATTGCTTTTTCTGAAAACTGCCATGATGATGACATTGATAACTAGAAAAAGTGCCCTTCTGGGCACAGGTCTCCACCAGGAGGATAGGACTGTGTGAGATGTTTGGCAAAATGTTTAGGAGTAATATAAACATGTTTGTGTTTTGCAACAGTTTTCTTCATTTTGTTGAGGAACACAAATCAACCTGTTGGTGGCGCTATAACAGGCCAATGTGAAAAGGGTGGGATATATTCCTCAGCCTAATAAGAAAATGTGTGAAAGATTTCACGTAAATTGCATGCTGCGTTCATGATTTGAGGCTTTTGTTCAAAACGGGGCAATCTTGCAAACTGTGAAAGCCAATTATAGCCAATTAGGATGGAATATGAAATATCGGACAGATCCGACTTGAGCACATGACCATAGAGATACTGTGTAACGATTTGTGAGATTTTTAGACAGAATCTGGAGGAGTAATATAAAAAAAATTGTTTTACAAAAGTCGGCCTCCTGGTGGCGCTATAAAAGGCAGATGCGGAAAATGCAGGTCAAAGGTTTGTCCTTGGCCTCTAGGGAGTGTGCATGCAACGTTTCACGCAGATCGGTGCAGTTTTAGGTAAAACATGTGAAAAGCTGCCTCATGGTGGCGCTATAACAGGCCGTTCTGGAAAATGTGGGGCAGAGGTTCATCGTTGCCATCCAGGGAGTGTGTGTGCAAAGTTTGGCATCGACCGGGTTAACGGTGCCGGAGATTAGCTGGTAACGGACGGACGGAAGGAAGGAAGGACGGACGGACGGACACACACACACACACACACACGGACGGAGTGCAAAACATACTCTCTCCCCATGCCTTCGGCCTGGTGGAGACAATAAAGGTAAGAAAGCCTTCTAGCATGGAATTCTCTTTAAGCAGCCCCTTCTCAACATCACCCCCCCCCCCCCCCCCCCCCCCCCGTGGCAGCCAAGTCTATGGACTTTTTGTCTCCACCAGGCCGAAGGCATGGGGAGAGAGTATGTTTTGCACTCCGTCCGTGTGTCCGTGTGTGTGTGTGTGTGTCCGTCCGTCTGTTACCAGCTAATCTCCGGCACCGTTAACCCGGTCGATGCCAAACTTTGCACACACACTCCCTGGATGCCAACGATGAACCTCTGCCCCACATTTTCCAGAACGGCCTGTTATAGCGCCACCATGAGGCAGCTTTTCACATTTTTTACCTAAAACTGCACCGATCTGTGTGAAACGTTGCATGCACACTCCGTAGAGGCCAAGGACAAACCGTTGACCTGCATTTTCCGCATCTGCCTTTTATAGCGCCACCAGGAGGCCGACTTTTGTAAAACACATTTTTTTATATTACTCCTCCAGATTCTGTCCAAAAATCTCACAAATCGTTACACACTATCTCTATGGTCATGTGCTCAAGTCGGATCTGTCCGATATTTCATATTCCATCCTAATTGGCTATAATTAGCTTTCACAGTTTGCAAGATTGCCCCGTTTTGAACAAAAGCCTCAAATCATGAACGCAGCATGCAATTTACGTGAAATCTTTCACACATTTTCTTACTAGGCTGAGGAATATATCCCACCCTTTACACATTGGCCTGTTATAGCGCCACCAACAGGTTGATTTTTGCAAAACACATTTTTGGCACAAAATGCCTCAAAGACATGTTTATATTAATCCTAAACATTTTGCCAAACATCTCACACAGTCCTATCCTCCTGGTGGAGACCTGTGCCCAGAAGGGCACTTTTTCTAGTTATGTTTGTTTTAAGCATCCCCCCACTGCCCCCAGTGACGTGTCATGATCAATGATGATAAAAGGTGCCTCTCACTTCACACAAGTGATTTTTATTCTTACTGCTTTGGCCCAGTCTGGACCAGGTCTAACTTTTTCTGCCATTGATAGTACAGTAGAGAGACAGCAAACATTATTAGTGTGGTTGCCCAAAAGAACAAACAGACTATAGTTATTGTCACACTTTCTTATTTTCCTTTTTCCGGAGTAACCAACCTAACTTCCGCTGTGATTGGCCGAGCTTTGCATAATGTTTGTAGTAGCTAATTGGCTGTTGTTGGTTACGTAACCAATCTATGTTTTACAATCGTTTATAAAGACATGAATTCCCTTGCAGGGGCAGAAGACCAAACTATTCAAGCGTTATAGAAATTTTCAAATTAGTGAGGGGCCTATGTAAGCGACTGCGGCAACCACACTTTGCGAACACTTATTATTATGAACTGTGTAAATCCATTCCAGAATCAGAGACCTTCTTCCGGAAGAAGATTGATATTATGTTCCAGGGGAATTCAAGGCCCATCTCAGGCGTGCTGTTGCACGGTGGGAGATCGTATCATCCTTCCTACAACCAATGAGTCGATGAAGACCTCATGCAAGCTAGCATTTAGTTAGTATGGACTGGAGCAGTCAGAACTCCCACACAACATCAGGTGCATGGGAACTGGCAGCCATGACAAATAATGACTGGGGAGAACAAAGGGGGTAAAATGTAAAAATAGACACAGTGGTCTTACCTGAGAGCCCACCCCTCTGCCCAGGGTCCCAAAGCCCTGGCTGAAGTCGCTGTCCCAGTGGCGGGGAGGGGGGTGGGGGTCCACCGGGCTCACCAGGCAGTCCAGGTTATCCAGGCTGCGGTTGGTGTTCAGCTCCTTCAGGGATGGCAGGGAGCTGTGGACGCAGGAGGACAAGCAACGCTCTCAAAACAACGAAAAAAGCGTTGGAAGAAGTACTCAAATGTTGTACTTAAGTAAAGTTATTAATATCACAAGGCAGACATATAATACACTAAATGTCTGTTTTTTTCAAAATGTACTTGAGTTAAAAGTTAAAAATTAGAAATAATCAAGTAAAGAAAAAGTACCTCAACATTATACTTAAGTACAGTACTTGAGTACTGCCGATTCTGATAACCAGTGGTGGACAAAGTACTCAACCCCAGTAGTACTTGAGTCAGAGTATAGATACGTCACAATATTACTCAACTACAAATAAATGTTGCTCTCATTTTGTCGGATACTTAAATATTCAAAATACAAATTACAAAGTACATTTTCTTTTTTAGACTACCGATTGATACCGATGATTGAACTGAACATGCATGTAGGTGTTGAGATCCAGTACCGATCCAAGTGTGATATGTCATAACTGAAAAAGAACATGAATAATAGAAATTAAAAAGTAACAATTTGATAAATTGTTAGTGCAGCCACAATTTGTGAAACAAGACATTTAAATAGTATAATAACATTTTAAAACAGTAGCTCAACCTCTTCATAACAAAACATTCCAAATAGAATTAAACTACGATTATCAGATCAGTACATATATTTTTATATTTCTTAGGCCTTTTAGGCCCTATAGTATCAAAGGCATTTCCAATACTACTGGTATCAGATCAACTCTAATTATGACGGTGTCGCTTGCCGACAGAATCTGCTCTTCGTCGGCAAATGACGCCGTCTTGCGATGCAGAATAAATTAGGCTTAAAGGGCCACTCACACCAAGCATGATAAATAATATAACTACTAATTGTGTCAGTGTCCACTGTCCACACTCATGAAGGATAACATTTCGTGAACAGTGGCACCAAACACACTTGGAGATCGAGAGATCTCCGTGGCAGGGATCATCACTATGTCCGTACACTGACAAATATATGTCCATGGCAAAGACTTGGTCTTGTCTGTGGCATATTTTAGATTTTATTTTTTATACACCATTAATGTTCTTATTGTTTTCATAATTTTTTCGACACTATATGGCATATTAGGAGTCCAGCTAGTACTAGCGGTTTCCAATTTTTTTGGGAACCAATGTAGTTACATTTGAACACTCAGAGTTACAGACATGTTATGGCTGGCTATTCAGGGCTAGGTCTTTATGTGTTTCTGGTGATATTATTGTCCACTCATTTTGTGAGTGTCTGTGGCAAAATGTCTGTGGCAAAATGTGAATTTTGACAAAAACGTCTACCACAGGCCAGCATAGCGATGACCCCTGGTGCTGAAAGACTCATGAACAGAATATGGATAGAGGCTAGATAGTTGTAGCCTAGCGCTGATCCATATACAGTAGCGTTAGAAGGAGTTCTCCTTAACGCTATGTTACTTTTCAGCCGTTGCCATTGCTTCTAACACTATAGACCAGAGCTAGTTGTAGCATACCTGAGGTAAAAACAGCTAGCCTATCAGTTAGCGTTAGCTATTCATAATAGTCTCCTCATCTCCGTTAATGAAGAAAAGGATTGCATTCCAGTCAATGCCGTTCATGATAATGGCTCTGAATGTGATCCAAGCGATATTGTTTACGACTATCGCTGTTGTTGTTATAGTTGTGGATGCTGCCACTTCACATAGAACAATTTCCTAATCAACTCATTTATAGTTATGGTTATTGTTATCGTGCTTGGTGTGAATGGCCCTCGAGAGGAAGAGGGGGCTGTCTGGATCAAAGGCTTAAAGGAGTAGTTCACCGAAAAAAGTAGGTCTACTTATTTTCTATTAACTACACACCCAATGAAGCCTTGTGGAATTCATAGATATTTTTTTTTTTTTTTTGCATTCCTGAGCCAATAATTAAATAACCCCCACGAGGGCCCCGGGCCCAGAATTATTTTGGGGGCCCCCATAGTGCGCGTGCACGAAATGTTTGGGTTTTTCAGGGTTTTTCAGGTCCCCCGGAGCCCTTTTCAGCGCATCAAACCCAGTACCGTGCAGTCCAGTTTCCCTGAAGGGCCTCTGAGGGCCAAGGGCCAAGGGCCTGTGGCCAGAGGCCCCACCAGCCCAATGGCTAATTTGGCCTTGGTCTCCGGAGACTCTGCTGTTAATTATTGGCTCAGGAATGCAAAAAAAAAAGAAGAAACTTCATGAATTCAAGGCTTCATGGGGTCTGTAATTGATAGAAAATAAGTAGACCTACCTTTTTGGGTGAACTACTCCTTTAACGAATGATTTTGTGTGGGAGGGGTTACCATGGCAGGTCAGAGCGTTATGAAGAACAAGGCGTGACGGATAGAGCTGGCAACAGGGTGTGAACACAAAAAACTGGGTATACGTGGGTAGGTTAGGTCAGTGTTTCCCAAACATAGGGTTGCAGCCACATTGTGGCGCAGGGTGTCAGCTTGTAGATCTGGCAGATTGGCTATTTTCGCTACATTTGAAATATAGCATTTTGGGCGTTGAGCTGAAAAGGTTTGGGAACCCCTGTGGGGATTAGAGAAAAACGGTGGTGAGTTGCTAGCCTGGAATCAAGACTGCTCCGCTCCGTTCGGCAGTCTATTTTTTACTCACTCTGCCTCTCAGTCTGGCCAAGGTCCAATTTGACGCGTATTTCCAAACGTCACCAACTAGTCAAGAATTTACTTGAGACCAATGGCCTTTGTGTTCATCCTGCTCCTTGGAAATAGATAGGATGATTACCAGACTGAGTACCGAAGTGAGAACAAACAAATTCACCGAACGTAGCGAATAAGTCTAGATCCTATTGAGTTGCGGTGATCGGGCAAAGAGGGAGGGGGGTTGGTGTGTGGTGGTGTTGGGGCGGGTGAATGGGAGGCCCACGCACGTTCTCTGTCTCGGGATGATGATGTCACACTCACTGACCTCAGGTGCTGCACAGAGCATGTGCCCTGCAGCGGGGACCACAGAAGATCCCCCCGCATGAGAGCATAGACACGGGGCCTGCCGTAGCAGCGATGAGGCCTGTCATACCGACGGGGCCTGGCCGTGGGAACGCAGGGGCAAAACACATGGCAAAAATACAGAGTTTACCATATGTTGGCTTAACCCATTCACTTTGAGTGCCAGGTATTCACCACCATTCTTCCACCAGTGCTAAGGACTTTTCAGTCAGGTCATTTTTGAGGAAAATTACCCCGGGTCGTGAACCCAACCGGAAGTGAAAACCATATGTATATTCTCCTGCGATCCTTTTTTTATTCACCCGAAACATACATCTTGTAACCGTGATCAGCAACACTTTAGTTATCAACTGTGAATAATAAAGCTTTTTTTGAGAAAAAACTGAATCTGGGAAAATAATCAGAGATAAAAGCTTAAATTATTTTAACAAGTGGTGGCCGCCATCTTGTTTCCGATTAATTTCCTGTTTTATCGATCGCCTAGCAACCGAGGGTCATTCAGATGGCAGCAACGAGCACGATGTAACTTCATCAATAAAAAAAAACACACAAAATCTCGTCTTTGGTATCCAGTTCACACTTTCAAGATAAAAAAAAATTATCAGATGTATATCTGCTATTTTTGAATTTTTGAAAAATCTAACATGGTACAGATGCCTTCCCGGTTATAATGGGCTAAAAAGGCAAGCAGTGGTTCTCAAAACTTGTTTTAATGTCTAGGACCTCAAAAGAATGGGCGCACGAGTTGAAAGTCACAATGCAATGAATGCGCTTCAGCCGGTTGGCCAACCCTGTCAGTGTATAAAGGCCAACAGGCCAAAAAGTGTTGTGACTGCTGTGACACATTAAATGCATTAAAAGAATCCCTGGCTAATGAGCTATAATGCCTTAATATACATTGTAATTGCCCTCTATAATTTATATTAATTTCAGAAATCTATCTTTTACTCAAGGGGGACAACGTCCGTCACAAGTTGATGTCATTTGTCCATGTGTGGTCCAGCCCGGAATATAGGCTACCTGTAATGCATGTGACTAAAAACACTAAAAAAACAACGTAATACTTGTGCATCAAAACACTTAAATATATCTGCTGTCGGGAAGAAAACCGCCTATAACTCAAAAATGTAATTTTTTTCAGGAAATGAAAAATATAAAATTTTCAGGAAATTGAGAAAAACCTATTCTTTTTCTTTTAAAAACAAAAACAAAGCAATACTGCCTCATTAAATTTGGTATTGTGACTTTATATAATTGTCAATTACTTGCAGAGGGAGACAGGTGGTGGAGTTAGCTATACTTTAGCAGACATTTTGAGGGTCCAATGGACTTAGTAGGGGGTGCGCGCAAAATGTGCGTGCACGCGCATCATGCAGGTGCATTTTTGCGCATTTTCACTCAGAAAAGTGTCTTTTACTTTCCCTCTCTATACGCATGAGAAAACTGACACAGGCAATTAACCAGGATAAGGCACTGATACAGCATATTTATTAGGCCTAGTAACAGAAATCTGTTTTGATTAAAATTATTATTATTTTTCCCCTCCTGTCCGAGGGGGGCTGTGCCTGGGGGGAGGGGGTGCTCCAGCCCCTCCAGCACCCCTACTTCCCTCAGCCATGCACACTCATACAGACGTAAAGGATGTTAGCATTGATTTTGGGGGGGAAAAAATCTAAAACCTCAAAAATGGTGTTTCCTCCTGACAGCAACGAATATTATGGCTGGTTAAATTTGTTAATATTCTCTCATCAGGCTTGGTGTGCAGGTAGAGTCATCAATTTGCTTCCTAGACCTGAAGAGCACTGTTGTAGATTGTTATACGGGGGCGGTGGTGGCTCAGGGGTAGAGTGTCTGGATGGTAACCGTAAGGTTGCCAGTTCGAACCCGGGCTCCCCCAGAGTTACTGTCGAAGTGTCCTTGAGCAAGACACTGAACCCCTAATTGCTCCCGATGTGCTAGTTGGTGCCTTGCATGGTTTCCGCTGCCATCGGTGTATGAATGGGTGAATGTAATGCACAATCTCTGTAAAGCGCCTTGGATAAAGGCGCTATATAAATGCACCATTTACCATTTTATACACAGTATATAACCAGATGCTGCCCCCTGGTGGCTGCCTTTATATGACTCACCACTAAATCCATTTTTGAGTGGTGCAACCACTCCAAGGAACAGCAATGTCCCTATGTCCCTATGTCCGTCCCTATGTTTAGAGTACCAACAGGGGGTGCTGTTGCACCACTCACTTCAGACTGGTCTGATTTTTAGGTTATGTCCCTGCTGTGGCTTCTATTGATCAGATTAACTATGTTTGGTCACTTTGGCGACAATACTTTTGGTGTAGATATATATATATATATATATATATATATATATATATATATATATAGTGTTGTCAAAATATTACTTTAACAGTAATATACTACTTATTACTTGAAAAAAAGGAATAAAGTTACACTACTTATTACTCCCTGAGAAAAGTAACTAGTTACTTATTACTTTACTTATAACTTTTTTCTCTCGCCTCCAGTAATTGCATATTTTGTCCCCAAAAGTCTTACTTTGCATTTTCAACATTAGCAGTCCCCCTCCCCTATTCTGCAGTGTTTATTTAACTCTAAAAAGTGTACTGTATAGTGTACACATGATGATGGGTCCATTTGTACACTCATTTGAATTAAATGAACACTAAGACTTTTACTGTGTATGAATTCATTAATAACAGTCTAAATGAAAACCACACCTGGGCAAAAGATAATGAAACGCAATCTTTGAACAACTTATGATGTTTATTAAAGCAAACAAATGCTATAGCTGCTTTAAAAAATATATAAATTGGTCACAAAAAATAAACAAAGTGCTATAGGGCAATAACGGCCCTGCAATGCATGTCAACTTGACTGAAATAAACGACACAATGTAAAACAGCAGCAAATGTATGCAGTAGTTTTATCCTGTAGTTTTATCCTGTAGTTTTATCCTGTAGTTTTATCATGTAGTTTTATCATGTCGTTTTATCATGAAGTTTTATCATGTAATTTTATCCTGTAGTTTTATCATGTAGTTTTATCATGTAGTTTTATCCTGTAGTTTTATCATGTAGTTTTATCCTGTAGTTTTATCATGTAGTTTTATCCTGTAGTTTTATCCTGTAGTTTCATCATGTAGTTTGTAGAGCGGATCAGCAGTCTGCAAAGCAACTTGACCCCTATCCAGTCTACCATTATAAATAAACACTCAAACCCACAGTTCCACCAAGGCTCGTGAAAATAGTAATAATATTACTTTTGGAAAAAAAGTAAATGTAATATTATTACTCAAAATGTGAAAGTAACTAGTTAAGTTGCATATTACTGGAAAAAAGTAATAATATTACTGAAAGTAGTATATTACTTAAGTTACTTGACAACACTGTATATATATATATATATATATATATATATATATATATATAATAATCACTCCAAGTGCAGAGTCAACTCGGGTCCCGTCTAGATTCTAGAGCAGGGGTCTTGAACAGGGCGTCCAGGACCCCTAGCGGGTCCTCAGAGTTACTACAGGGGGTCCGGGGCCCCTAGCGGATCCTCAGAGTTACTACAGGGGGTCCGGGACCCCTAGCGGATCCTCAGAGTTACTACAGGGGGGGCGCCAAATCTTTTGGTGATAGGATTTTACATTAACCTCTAGCATTGAACCCTGGCCTACCATCCCTATTCTGAGGAGAACATAAGCCAAAAATAGCACATCTAGATCGACTATAGATCAAGATCTGTCAGCTAGGGGGTCCTTGGGCTGAAAAACGTTAAAGACACCTGCTCTAGAGGGTATTTAAAGCACTATTTCACTTTAAAAACATCATTTTAACGTCCATACCCGGGCTTGTGTGAGCACCCCAGTTTTTAAGTTGCTCGGTTCAACATTCAGATATTTGATATTAATTTTGTCAGACACACCGACTTGGCCCCTTCCTATAATTTAACCATGTTAAACACACGTTCCTTGGTTCCTTGGTCTGGGGTGCATACACATACAGTACATATGCTGACCCATATAGATATACAGACCCCATAGGGGTGCACACACAAAAGCCAGCGTAGATGGCACTATGACCCCATAAGTGTGTTTTAAAGTGAAATAGCCCTTAAAGTGCTGCGGAGCGGGACTCACTTGCGTGGCGGTGGGGGTGGAGGAGGGTGTTGCTCGCTCAGGGAGCGCTGGGTGGCCTTCAGGTAGCTCTGGCGTCGCGCGGCGCTCTTGGGCGAGGGTTTGGGGCTGCCCTCCGAGTCCTCGCTGTCCTCCACGTCCCCCATGGCTTTGACGTAGCTGCCGCTACGCATTCTCCGACACGGGATCTCCGTGCCGCCGCCGCCCCCCACCCGGCCCCCGCCCCGACCCAGGGTCCCCGTCCACTCTCCCAGGGGAACCTGGGAAAACGGAAAGAGAACACGTAACGTGAGCCCATTAAATGTGGTGTATAAGTCAGTGGTTCCCAAACATTTTAGATTAGGCGCAAACTTTTTATGGAAATGTGGAAATTATTAGATTTTCTGGTTTTATTCATTAAATACTTTTGTAAAATGTTGGAATTGCTTTTAATTGATGAAAAAAATTCTTTTTTTGGGGGGGGGATATTTACCCAAATATGGGTGACCCACTGTTTTGGAACCAGTGGTGTAAGTCAGTGATTCTTATGTAAAAACACTTTATGGTATGTTTTCTTTTAAACATAGGAACTTAAATTATATTGATCCAAGACGGGAACACAGTCGATTGACTGATCGTTAAAATAAACTCTGAAAAAGAAAATGCACACGACCCACCTATCTACCAACTGCCGTGTTAAGTGGTCAGATGGGTGGGCCACGAAAGCTTTACACATTTGAATGTGGGGCCCGTGACCTCGAAAAGTCAAGAAGGTCATGGCAAGCAAAATCAAAAATGTTTTTTTATAGCAATATCATTATATGGCAGAGAATTCCATCAGAAGCAGCTGACGGTTGGATTTTATATGTCGGAATACTCTGTCATAAGCAGATAATTTGTTAAGGTGTATATTTGAATATACAAAAATGGGGGTGATATAAATGATCTGCTCTTATAATGGATGATGGATGATGATGTGCTGAGCAGGGTATTAGGCCTACTGTATGTACCAGAGGCCCGAATGCCAAGATCTTTTCACACTTATTCAAATTATAAATACAATGTTTTTCATTCCATAATGGTGAGTTATCTGACATAATGTCTCGCTAACAAGACAAATCCGTTGTTTTTGTCAAGCAACACTGTCATACTATGAAAAGATTAAGCTTTAGTACATATTAATCACCTCTGTTAGTAGATCCTTTTCCTTGTTTGTGATAAAAGATTAAGAACACATTGATTAATGAATGTGATGGTTCAGCTAAATAACGTCTTCCACTGCACGAGGGAAAAAAGTCCAAGCCATAGTGTTAAAACTCAAAACCAGGGTTATTCAACTGGCGTCCCGCGGCCGCTGGCCAAATCCGGCCAGCGTGGACCTTTCTTGTGGCCCCTGATTATTGAGGGGCGCTAGCCCCTCCTATATACAGGTTTAATGTTTGTTTTTAGTTGAATGTTTGTTTTAAAAACGCCATTGACAATGAAGGGAAATTTTACGTCATCTTGTCCCTAACACAAACATTATATCCCATTAACAATAAAGATAATTACATGTTTGTTTTGTCACCTTTTGTTTTACATCACTATTACATCACTTAATCATAGCAACATGAGTTAAACTTTAATATATTAGCGCCCCTCACTTCACACAGGTGTGATTATTATTGTTATTTTTAGGGGTTTTGGAGAGAAATGAGACATACTCCAGTCACTTTAGACTAGAGCACTGCAGAGAGCAGGTGTGTATGTGCATGCTGAGCAGTCCAAACCACACCAATGATTCGGGATGCAACAAAACCGTTTTAGCGTTCCTCGCAGCGGTGTCCCGTTGCACGTCGGCACATGCTGTTGCATTGCGTCGCAAGTGATTAAATTCAAAGGAGCTTTATTGGCATGAGAAAACGTTAGTTTCCATCGAAGTTATCCGTCCATCCGTCTGTGTGTGTGTGTGTGTGTGTGTGTGTGTGTGTGTGTGTGTGTGTGTGTGTGTGTGTGTGTGTGTGTGTGCGTGCGTGCGTGCGTGCGTGCGTGCGTGCGTGCGTGCGTGCGTGCGTGCGTGCGTGCGTGCGTGCGTGCGTGCGTGCGTGCGTGCGTGCGTGCGTGCGTGTGCATGCTGAGCCCAATTAAAAATCCCTCCACTCCACTCTCACTCCACTCCGCTCGTATCTTCACACAAGTGTGATTTTCTGTTCAATAAAGAGCTCAAGAGACATGGAGACTCCAATATAGAGATATATTGGGTATATAGGGTAAAAATAAATACAATAAAATGTCTCACCTGGAGGTAATTGCACGCCAGGTCCTGGTGACATGACTTGGACTTGAGCAGAGTTCTGTTGACTGTAGCCGAGCCCTTCTGCAGAACCTGTCTGGCCTGGCTGAGGGTCATACTGGACCAGGACCCCCTCTTCACCAGGGGGTCTTTCTTCCCTGACCGGCCCCTGCATTCATCCTCCTTGGAGCCCACCTGTCCATCACAATGATTAAATAATCACCTGATCGCAAATATTTGTGATACTATTACTCACAATCGTTCCCAATCCTCTTTATATTATCTTTTGAAAAGTAGCAGATTTAAAAGCTTGTAGATCAGCTATTGCAGTTATTTTAGTATAAGCATAACATTATTAAATGTATGATCTGTTTGTGTTGCTCACCCAGATACTCAACCAGATATTCTTTTGGTTTTTTGTCACATTCCGATCCAACATTCCGATATTTATTTAATTAAAGTCAATAGGAGGCCAATCTTAACAAGAGCAAAACTATATTTAAAACATTCGCTTATAACCTCTGCAGTGCATGCAGTAGTCTTTGGATTACACACAGTCAGAGTTGTTTTGGAGTTTATACATTATTCTTATACACTTTTGCCTTGGCTTCCTATCTTATTTTAATTAAAGTGGCACTATGTAACTTTTTAATGAATACAATAAAATGTTTTCCAATCTGTATGGCAGAGTACCGACGTGTACTGTATATAAATACAATATAACTCATTATACAATCTGTATGGTAAACTAGAATATGTTAATACAATATAACTTACACAATTGGGGTGCTTGTATTTAATTAGATTGTGTCAAAGCTCATGTCTCACCTACAGCATCTGATACAAAGTTTGACCTGATGGTCAAGATTTAACACGGAGCCCGCCAGAAGCATAGAAAGTGTAGAATTGTCTGGCAGCCCGCCAACATACAGCGTAGCCTACGTTTTCTAGGATTTATATTCTTTAATCTATATTTTGATCGGATCGAATCGATAGCTCTCTCCCGTTAGCATCATAGTGTAAAGTGGGACAGTGGCCGCGGCCATTTTGAAGATGCGCGCGCAAGCCGCGCATCCACTTGCACTCTATGTGCTGCTTTCAATGGCCTGTATCTCCAAATCGGCGCAATGAATGTTGTTTCTGGTGAAAACAAGGTTTTTCAACGGCCCTGTGATAGGCACTGTGATACTCGCGGTCAGGTTTTTTCTGCACCGAGCGAGAGAACAACAACCGGTCAAGATACCACACACAGCATTACGTCATCGTAACACCCGGTTACGGATATTTGGCTCTTCAAAATAAGGGTTGAAAGGGGAAACACCTTGGCAATGTGCGATAAATAGATTAATTAATCCTGGCGGTCAAACGGTTTATTGTGCTCTATTAGCTCACTTGCACGGGAGACCAGGTTCATATCTAGGGGTAGTAGAGGAAAGTTACATAGTGCAGCTTTAAATATTGCAATTATTGGATCAGGAATCTGACAAAATCTCCATGAATTACACCTTGCCATGAGGTGACTACCCCCCCAGCCCCCCACCTGCATAGCATGACAGGCCAGGAACTTGAGGTCTCCGCTGCTCTTGGAGGTCTTCAGCGTGTGACTGTGAGAGGCAGAGATGGTGTGGTAGCCCTGTGGGAGGAGTCTGGGAGGAGCCTGGCTGTCCGACACCGCCCTGCCCAGGGTCATCATGCTCAGGGGGTTGCGGTAACCTTAGTCATGACAATTAACGGTTGATCTGTGTAGCAACTTTTCAACAACAAGGCAATTCAATGTGATTTTTTACACAAGGCTTTGTACATGGCATGCTATGTTATGTTATTGCGACTGTAGGTCGCAGTTTTCTATGAAAACCTGAATTCAAACCCTTAGATCTCCATATGGAGCTGACCCTCACCCGTCCTTCCTCTTCGATGTCTCCCTTTTGACTGATACCTGTCCATTCAAACTCT
Organism: Electrona antarctica; assembly: GCF_951216825.1. Lineage (NCBI taxonomy): Eukaryota > Metazoa > Chordata > Actinopteri > Myctophiformes > Myctophidae > Electrona > Electrona antarctica. The sequence continues at coordinate 24,104,452 of NC_136807.1, read as the reverse complement.
AGACGGGCCCGCCCCAAAGTTATTAGTAGCCTAGTTCTCAAGAGGCCCGAAAATTAAGGCCCGGCCATACCTGGGCCCTCATCAAACCTGTACACTCAAGACACTGCCCCCGCTTCCATGCACCCTTAGATCTCCATATATGGAGCTGACCTGTTCTGACATTCCATATGTTGATCTGGCCTCATCAAACCCTGTACACTCAAGACACCAGTACAGAATTCATTCCATATGTTGATCTGACCCCCCGGGCGCCATCTTGTGCCATCCTTATCCCTTATCCTTAAACTTAGTTTAAGGATAAGGTTAGATAGTTCAAAATCTATCTACACGTTGTGAGCTTGTAGATCAGCTATTTGAACTATTTTAAAAGGTTTTTTGAAATAGTAAAAAATGGCAAATAAGTTTAGGGATAAGGGTTAAGGGGTGGCGCAAGATATAGCCCCCCATGCCAAAGCGACAGCCAGCAGTCTGCTGTCACCCAGGCTGTCACCCAGGCTGATGTGTCCACGCGACCGCCTGTTGTGCTGTGCTGTGCTGTGCTGTGCTGTGCTGTGCTGTGCTGTGCAACAGCCTATAACAACTCACCTACGGCGATGGTTCCAGCTTTGGTGGCATCTGTGTCCAGGGCGTCGTCGGAGTTCCAGAGGGCCAGTGCGTTGGACCTGCATTGGGCCCTCTGCTGCTTGGGCCCCTCTGTCTTCGTGGCCCGGTCTTTACTCTTACTTCTGCCAGTCGGCCTGCCGCCCCCGTCCTCGCCACCCCCGGTGGTGCCGCCGCCCACCACCCCGGCCGTCCGCCCGTTGGCGTTGCCCGTCTCCAGGGACTGGGATTTGGCGAAGAGCTTCTGCACCGAGTGCATGAGGTGGCGGATGCGCCCGGGACTCTCGCTGCGCTGCTCAGACATGAAGGGTTAATAATAGTTTAAAGGGACATTTCACTTTAAAAAAAACTAGTCTACTCAGGCTTATGTGATCACCAGACCATTTTTAGAAACACATAAATACAGCAAGAGGGCATTGTGTTTCTTCAGGTAAACACCACCATGCTGAGTGGAGTAGTTGATTGGTAAAACAAATACTAATTGTTGTTTTAATGTAAGGGCCAGTTACACTGTATGTCTTTAACAGAAAACATAACAAAAACCTAATAAAAATCAACTAAAACTAAGGCTTTTCACAAAATGGAAACAAAATTAAACTATCAAACCTGTTAAAATTGATAAACATGAAGTAACAAAACAAAATACAAAAAAACAAAAAAAACAATGATAAATGTCAAACTCTCTAGCAACCTGCTTGGACATGCGCCCCCGGTGGAACTGCAGGGTGCTGAAGCCGTCGTGCTGCAGGGGCAGGTGTCTCTCCAAGTGGTCCAGGAGGTTGGAGGGTAGCCGGTTCATCTTAGCCGCCTGTGCAGAGGAGATGGTGGCCGACCCGCTGGTGATAATGGGGGTTCCGCTCAGACCCTGCAGGCCCAGGCCCAGGCCCAGGCCCATGGACATAGAGGTGGGCAGAGTGCCCGTCCTGCTGATCTGTCCTCCAGATCCAACCCCACCAGACAGACAGCTCTGTGGGCAATCCACCTGGATGGATGGATGGAGGGGTTGATAGACATTCGGGCCCCATTTAGACTGTGGTCAAATCCAGCCTGAATCAGATCTGTTCCACATCCAGATCGGAATCTGATTTGTTTAATTAAGTCTAAACACAAGTCACATGGAATCCTTTGTTTTGCGGTTAGATCAGGTTACTGCATTCAGACTGAAATACAGTAACCTTCTCCTGAAATCAGATTTGAATCAGATTTGAAACCACCTGTAATGAGTCGAGTCACCACCATCTGAGCTTACGTCAACAAGGAATCTCAGGAACGCAATGTGTTGACAGCTGGGCGTGACGTATATTAGCAGCGACATTGCCTTCATATGTAGTTTCAAGGCTTTTGCGGTCACATTAATTCAATTTTCTCCAGAAACTGGCTGTATCAAATATGAATGGACATCATTAACGACGCACAGCCACTCCCCCTACTGAACCGCCTGCGCACTGGAGTCGGCTGCTTCAAATGAGCAAAGCAATGAAGAGGTGGGGCTTGGCGGACAGTGCAGGATGCGAGTGCGGCGAGCCTGAGCAATCTGCCGAGCACATCATTAACACCTGCCCCCTGTACAGACCTCCTTCGGAGGCCGGCCTCTACCACGTGGGACCAGAGACAAGGGCGTGGCTACTCGATACTGAGTTGGACATTTGAGGATGATACACGAAAGAAGAAGAAGCCACTCCCCTGACAGAAAGGCCGGGGTGGTCGGTTTATTTTTCAAACCACAGTTCTTATATGAAGCGACCTAAAATCGCCCTATGGGGATCTCAATGCAACTCAAAAATGCAACCCGTGTGAACTGAGTGGTGCAAGGTCTTATATAGTCTGATCAGCTATGGTCTGATGTAATGTCAGTGACCATGGTAACCATGCTCACCTTTGCACGGACACGTACACAGGTACACAAACATACAGACAAAGCTGATTGTTGGAGTGGTTTGCACCACTCAATAACCCTGCTCACCTGTGCACGGACACGTACACAGGTACACAAACATACAGACAAAGCTGGTTGTTGGAGTGGTTTGCACCACTCAGAAATACATGAACCTGTGTATTGGCGCCCTCTACTGAAAGTGACGTCAGACTTCGGTGCTCTAGGTATGGGCATAAGGTTTTCAAAAACCATCGCAAAGGACCAACTCCTTTGCGATGGTTTTCCCCCCTAGTGGTCCGTTTGCAATAAATCCAATATTAGATAGCTCAGTACATGGTTGAAACACAAAATTATTGATAGATAGAAGAGATTTTTCAATAGATTATGTTACTATTGGGTATACTAAATATTAACCTATTTAGACCGTAGGATGTGTGGAAACGTCATAGATAATCCAACCGATGGATTGCGAGGACATGTACACCCGTCCTAGCACATTTTCATTGATCAAACGAGATAACTTTTTCAGAGTAAAAGCTGCCATATCTGCGCGGCACCCCAAGCTGCTATTTTGAAAGAAATTGATTGTGTTAAATAACATACAAAAAAGTTAGGAAAAAATAACGTCTGGAAAGGCATCATTTTCAAGATGGCGTCCATAATGGTTGCCGGGAGCTTAAATGCCTTTCTAGGTTACGGACTGAAACTCTTGTCACACTGTTTACAGTCAAAACGTTTTTCTCCAGTGTGAATATGCTGGTGTATTTTCAAATTATATACATTCTCCAGTGTGGATATTCTGGTGTGACTTCAGGTGACTTAACTGACTGAAACTCTTGTCACAATGTTTACAGTGGTAGGGTTTTTCTCCAGTGTGGATACGCTGGTGTTTCTCCAGGAGACATAAAGCACTGAAACTATTGTCACAATATTTACAGATGTGGGGTTTCCTTCCTGTGTAAGTCGTCCGATGAGTTGTCACTTCTCCTGTCTAAGTTACAGTCTTGGTAAGCTGTTGATAACAGCCTGATCTTAGTTGGTTCGTGTCTTCTTGTTTCTGGCTGTTTAGAGAGCTGTTGGTCTGACAGGCGGTTGAGGGGATCTGGCCTTTTCTCTGCATTTGGCAGGCCAGGTCATTGAGGCCCATAGTTGCGTATGCATGAAGGTAGACCAGAGACCTGAGACTTTCAGACATATGGGCGCTCAGTAAAGCTGACCTGAGTCTGGTGAGACCTCATACCTTACATGGGCAGTGGTTCAAAGGCTGCTATACATGGATTGTGATGGGATTGAGTGTAGGAGGTGTTTTGCAGCCTATTTCTCACCTACTCACTCACTCTTGATGACTTTCTGAAATCTTAAAAAAAACAGTTTTTAAATGAAGTTTTCACCCCATATATAGGTGGAGTTCAGGGTTGACGTCACACACAATACAAAACATCACCATGCATGACTAACAACACCACTTTGTTCAGACGCCGCTGCAGTTTGTGCATGTGTCCTGAATTCGGCACAGTCTTAAAATGGTGTTTCAAGCGTCGGGTTCAGGGACCACCAGCGATTCAAGCAGACCTTTACGGTTTTGTAACTCCGAGGGTAAAAATGGAACCAAATACCACCACCGATCCGTGGTGGTATTAGGAACAGAGGGCATAATCTTGCTCCAGCGCTGATGCTGCGTTCACACGGGCAGATGCAAAGATACAAAGATTCACAGCATATTTCTCGCTTTGTATCTTTGTATCTTTGTATCTGAAGTTAAAGCCAGTTCATCTCATTTGTAGCTGTGTAACATTTGCAGCAGCTACAAACTCTGATGCATCTTTGCATCTGCTCATGTGAACGCACCATGACACTTAGGTTCAATGAATAAGCATGACCATTATACAGTTGTTGTGATCACTGAACAATGGCAGTAGGCTAATATAAGAGCTGGGGACACTGACTCAAATGATCAGGTCATTGATGATTTGTTTGAAATCTGAACACTTTGAGGTTTAGCCAGTTATCAGCTGTGATCGAAGGTAGAAGATAAAAACAGGGAAGCAATGTATTTGGAACGATAATGCTTAATTTATGCTTTGCTGTATAATGAAGTAAATCAGGCTTAACCGCATCAGTGGTTCCCTGGACAGCTGTCAACTGTATGTCTGACCAGTGGGTTTCCCACGCTGCATCAGTCATCCTTGTAAAGTGAATTATTTTGTTTTATCACACACACACACACACACACACACACACACACACACACACACACACACACACACACACACACACACACACACACACACACACACACACACACACACACACACACAGAAAAGCATTTGGTGACAAGTTTTAGATTTTTGCTATGGTGTTAGGTAGCCGTAAGTCGTTCCGTAAAGTTTTCTTTTTTTTAATAAAATACATTTATTGAACAACATACCATGGTCAATAATTGTTATTTGGAATATACATGACATGGAAATTAAGGTTAATAATTAATAATGTGACTCACATCGACAAGTAATTTAGAGTGGATATTTCCGCGTTTACCTTTAAACAGTGACTGATATTACCGGATTGTTATATGGCTTCAGAACATTTTAGATTTAAAAAAGGAAAATAAATGTGTTTGCCCTCTGGTGGAAAGTTGAAGTTACCGCAATGGCAGCCCGTGCATCAGATCTCATCACATATAGCGACAAATCGTCACCAAATAAAAACTAGACTAAAATGTTAGGGAGGGACTAGTGGAGAAGAGATAATAATAATGAATTGCATTTTTATAGCGCTTTTCCAAGTGCTCAAAGCGCTTTACAATGGTTCATTCATTCATACATTGGGAGGTGAAGCGGCGAACAGTCGACGCCAGCATCCTCACTACTCCTCCTACAATGTGACGTCATTTGAGGTTCGGGGGGGCGGGTACCGTCCTAAAGTCGGCTCTTCGGTGCTACTGAAAATTTCTGAGTATGAATCGGCCCTAAGTCATTTTACGCTTGGCTGTATGTGGGTGTCATGCTCCGAAAATATCCGACCGATCAGACTTCTTTTTTAAATATGGCATTACGTCATTACATCAGGGCCCACCAAAATAAATTTAGATTTAGTTGACACTAAAATGTCACTAAAACTATTTTTTTTTATTCAAAATACTATTCAAAAGACTGTCCAAAACTAAAGTAAAATCAAGCTGTGAAAATGAACACTGCTGTCAATGACGCAAAACAATGCACCGACCTGGTCTGCCTGGGAGGTGAAGTGGAGGCGGGGGAAGGTGGAGCTGTTGGAGACCTGGCTGAATGGCAGCAGGCAGTCGGGGGGGAACGGGGTGGGGCTGCTGGGGGCGTAGTGGTGGAGGTGGGGGTCCAGCGTGGCGTAGTGGTTCATGGTGGGGCTCAGCAGGAAGGAGCTGTGGGGGTCCGAGGAGCTCAGGGAGCACAGGTTCTTCTGGGGTCCACCTCCTCCCGTGGGCTCACAGGAGTCCGACAGGTGGCGGCTGCGGTTGGTGCCTAGGCCTTTCATGGTGGCTGATGGTGAGGGAAGAGGGTGCAGCACCTTTAGGGTGCTGCCCTTAGCAGCAGGACCACGCAGAACTCATCCTGAAATAAAGACACAAAAATACATCCTTAAGCCATTAAAACCGGGAAAGCGTTTGTGTAACCACTTTAACTTTGACTATACTAAACTCTATACTATACTAAAATCTTTTGAGATGGGGGTCCACAGCCAAATACATATACTTTTGAACACCACTGATATAGTATCCTGAAAGAATGTTCCCTTTCCAAGGCATAGATTCTAACTAGCGGCGGCTCCGTATTGGTTCACCAACCAATGTGCCCACCTCCCCTTCCACAACACAGCGAGAACACTGACGTCACCAAATTTGGAGTGACGCCCCTCGAAATTGAGAACGGCAGAAGAAAGGGAGGGTAATTGTGATTTGCTGGAAGGTCTGCCATTCTATGCCCTGATTGGCTCTAATTTACACTTTTAATACTTAAGGCAAAATTACAATATATATAATGCCAAAATTGGCGCTGTGAACCTGAGCCTGAACATTGCATAACGGGTTAATGAAAAGAAGAACAGGTACCCAAACGGGTATGGACTATTATTGATTATTCTAAATAGTGGGTGATCTACTGTATATAAGTCAGAACACGAAAGTTGTTCAGCATGTGTATCAACGTGTTATTGCTGACGGTCGTGAGCTATGCCTGTTCAAAGTTTGAATTTTCAATTGAGTGCTATAGCGCCACCCTATGGCCAATGGTTGTGGGCTTTGTGTCCGGATAGCGGAGAACTCGCCAGTTTACCAAGTCGCCGCGAAAATTCTTCACCAATGTCTTCATCGTTATGCTAACATGCTGTCTTCATCAGTGTAGTATGTCAAACCCACAGATGTTATAGTTCATTTCCAAAGTGATCAAATTATTTTGTGCAATTAAATGGTCAGCTAGATAATAAAAAGTTGAGTATGTGAATAACAATGATAAGTAGGCCTACCATTTCAGGATATTGTTTAGTTGTTTACTAATGTATTACATTGTTTTGGTACTTTGGTGTTTAAACTTTTAGCATTCCTACTTTCTCTAGTGTTAACAACACTAGAGAAACACACCAATTCACTAGACCAACACACCAATTCAGAGTTCAGCGCACAGCACAGCGCATCGTAGGAGGGGAGCTTCAGGAACCCACAGAGTTCCTTGAGGGTTGTTGTCTCCACCAGGTCGAAGGCATGGGGAGAGAGTATGTTTTGCACTCCGTCCGTGTGTGTGTACGTCCGTCCGTCCGTCCGTCAGTCCGTCCGTGTACAGCTAATCTCCGACACCGTTGGCCCGATCCATGCCAAACTGTGCACACACACTCCCTGGATGCCAACGACGAACTTCAGCCCCAAATATTCCACAATGGCCTGTTATAGCGCCACCATGATATTGGCAAAACACATTTCTGTAGATTACTCGTACACATTTTATCCATACATCACACAATTCGGTATACACTATCTCCATAGTCATGTGATAAACATGGATCTGCACTATTTCCTATATTCCATCCTGATTGGCTAAGATTGGCTTCCAAAGCTCACATGATTGGTCTGTTTCGAACAAAATGCCACAAACACAGTGTGCAATTTCCGTGAAATTATACACACACATTTCCACTAGGCCGAGGACAACATGACACTTTTTTTCCTTCCAAATCAGCCTCACGGTGGCGCTATAATAGGGCAACTCCTGTTTTTACCTATAACTGCATCGATATGTGTACAACTTTGTATCCGTTACCAGCTAATCCCCAGCACCGTTAACCCGGTCGATGCCAAACTTTGCACACACACTCCCTGGATGCCAATGATGAACCTCTGCCCCAAATTTTCCAGAACGGCCTGTTATAGCGCCACATTTTTACCTATAACTGCACCGATCTGCGTGAAACGTTGCATACACTCTCAAGAGGCCAAGGACAAACCTTTGACCTGCATTTTTCACATCTGCCTTTTATAGCGCCACCAGGAGGCCAACTTTTGTAAAACACATTTTTTTATATTACTCCTCCAGATTCTGTCCAAAAATCCCACAAATCGTTACACAGTATCTCTATAGTCATGTGCTCAAGACAGATCTGTTCCATATTTCCTATTCCATCCTAATTGGCTATAATTGGCTTTCAAAGTTTGCAGGATTGGCCTGTTTTGAACAAAAAGCGTGAAATCACGAACGCAGCATGCAATTTACCTGAAATCATTCACACACTTTCCTACTTGGCTAAGGAATATATCCCACCCTTTTCACATTGGCCTGTTATAGCACCACCTACAGGTGGATTTTTGCAAAACACATTTTTGGCTATAAGGCCACAACCTGACCTGGCCTGGTGGAGACCTGTGCCCAGGTAGGGGCACTTTTTCTTTACTAGTTTTAAATACATTTAAATTAAGTCTGTAACTCTGAGTGTACAAATGGAACCAAATGGACCCTTACAGGTCTGCAACTCTGAGAGTGTACAAATGGAACCAAATGGACCCTGGACTGTGTAACTCTGAGAGTGTACAAATGGAACCAAATAGACCCTTACAGGTCTGTAACTCTGAGAGTGTACAAATGGAACCAAATGGACCTTTACAGGTCTGCAACTCTGAGAGTGTACAAATGGAACCAAATGGACCCTTACAGCTCTGTAACTCTGAGAGTGTACAAATGGAACCAAATGGACCTTTACAGGTCTGCAACTCTGAGTGTACAAATGGAACCAAATGGACCCTTACAGCTCTGTAACTCTGAGTGTACAAATGGAACCCAGAGTTATGGGGGTCCTTGAAATTAAAAAAAGGCTGACAACACACTTCTGTAGAGTTTCAGAAGGAACTTTCTCTATGCCCTTGGAATCTCTAAGTAGCTCAGCACTCTCTAAGTGCAAAAAACACATCTAAAGCTTTTCCCAAAGAGAAGTGACAACGGTGCACAATCAGTACCGATGCAGATAGGCTGATAACATGGAGGACATAGACTGTGTGTCCTCTGCCAATGAGCAGTGGTGGAAAAAACGTGTTGTACTTAAGTAAAAATATCAATACTGCAATGTAGAATATACTACAAAAGTATTGGCATCAACATGTTTCAAGTATTCAAATGTATAAAAATCTTTTGAAAATACAAATAGCGGGCCCGGGCCAGCCTAGCAGCGTGTTCGACTCCCAATACCAATGACCTTTCTGCATGTCACTCCCCATGTCACTACTATCAAATAAAGGCAGAAAAAGGCCCAAAAATATATATATTAAAAACAAATAGAATTAAACAACAAATTAAACAAATAGCAGATCTACAAGCTCACAATGCATCACATCGTGACACATTGTAACTGTATGTTTTGTAATAATGATCATAATCTACAACGTAACTAGTAACTAAAGCCATATATAGCCTACTGTAAGTGCAAGTGGAGTAAAAGTACAATATTTGCCTCTGAGATGTAGTGGAGTAGAAGTAAAAGTATTGGTAATTGGAAATACTTAAAGTACAAATACCTCAACATTTTAAGTACGGTGCTTGAGTACATGTACTTAGTTACTTTACGCCACTGCCAATGAGCTGCTATGCACCCTGACAGCCACTGGGTGGAGGAGCAGAGCAGCACAGGCACACACATGGGAATGGAAGTTGTCTTCCGCCAATGCAAATTCCTGCATGGGAGAGAAATTGGGCCTCTTCCTTACTTCCCCCACAGGTCTCGCCACTTATACTAATTAAGGTTCTGTTCCGTGTAGCACGGTGCTTCTCAAGGACACCCATAACTGAGCGTACAAATGGAATCAAAATGGATCCTTTGAGAGTCGGGTCCATTTGTGCACTCTCAGAGTTACACACCAGTATAAGGGTCCATTAATTGGTTCCAGTTATACACTCTCAGACCCCCTTTCCTTGGGTGGTTTTTAGTCCATGAGCCAGACCTCCAAAATTGTAACATTAATTATTAATTGAGTGGGCAAAACCATACCTATATTAAATTGTTTATAGGATCAATATAAGTAAATAAATGATAACCCTTCCACAGTAGTAGCTTTTTCATATTTTACATTTTTTTGCATACTTTCCTATATAATGCCTAATTTGCATATTTAAAAATGTAAGATTTGTAATACAATACATCATTGTATTTGTGTAAGTAATCAACTGGGGAAGTTTCATGGCGATAACAATTTAATTATAGGTATGGTTTTCCCCACTCAATTCATAATTAACGTTCCAATTTTGGAGCTCTAAGAACTAAAAAGAACTGAACCGGTTCCCAACCGGTGGAAAAAGGGCCTCAGAGTTGCACACCCGTAAGGGGCCATTTGGAACCAAGGAACTATGAGGGTCCCACTGGTGTAAGAGTGTTTCCAGTGAGCCAACATGCACAATATCAGCACCCTGACTCTGTCTGTTTGTCCATGAATGGAACTTAACGTAAATTAGTAACATTAGTAACACATTAGTAAGGAAGATATTTAGTTAATTGCAATGTTATATTTAGTCAACTTCATTTATTCAAATGACTATGACTAAAACTAAATAAAAATGTGCTGTCAAAATCACCACTCGTTTCCATAGGAACAGAGGCAGCCGGTGTGCACCAAGTGTTTGCACACTGTCCAAGTGTCCATGATACACCTCACGCACGCACGGCACACGCACACACGCACACTACCTCCGCTATCCCAAAGTCAAACATGGTGGCCTGTGGGAGAGCCTCATGTCTCTGTCGGGTGGAAACCTCATATGTCTACAAGCTTGTTGGTCTGCTACTTTTGATACCTTTTGTGATGCTGTAGTATGATCTTATCCCTAAACCTCATTGCCTTTTTTTGAGTGGTGTAAACCACTCCTACAACTGGCTTTGTTAGTTTACGTGTCTGTCTGTCTGTCCGTCTGTCCGTCTGTCTGTTCGTACCAAAAAATTAGCATGGTGCATTGTGATTGGCCGGAATGAGACATTACGTCACTGACATTACGTCAGTGACCACAGCTGATCAGGCTAAATAAGACCTTGCACCACTCTGTTCACACGGGTGTGTTTTTTCTATACTACTTACTTAGTTTAGCACAGTGGTTCTAAATCTTCTTAATCGTTTACCCGCCAGGAACATAGGAATATTAACACGTAGAATCTTGTAGCCTGCCACAAACGGAAAAGCCGTTTTAACAGCGATGTATTCATTAATGCATGTTTTAATACGATCGTATCGAAATCTACCGTCCGTTAGCTTTGTTATGCTTCTGACACAATGGGCGCGGCCATTTTGAAAATGCGCGCGCATCCACTAACATTGCCGGCTCTGTTTTCAGACGGCTTTATCTCACAGAAGCGACATTGCAGAGGACGCTTTGTCCCAGACAAGCGTTTTCAACGGCCTGTAGCAGGCGCTGTGATACTCGCGGTCCACTTTTTCCACCACCGACCGAGAGAACGAGCACCAGCTTCGTCAACACACACGGAATGGTTTCATAGTAAAATGCAATACGGATATTTGGCTCTTCAAAGTAAGTGTCACGCGTGATTAAACCATGGCAATACGCAATCGAGGGATTAATTAATGGCGGCAGGCTAAGAGTTATTAATTTGAAGGACCCACATAACACTGAGTGTACAAATCAGAGTTAGGAGAGAAATCAGAGTTAGGAGAGCTCAGGGTATCTCGCAAGCTACCCTGAGCAACACGGTGCGTGAGTGACCAGGCAGTGGCCGTGATGATCCAGTCGACCAGTCGTAGTGGACGTAATCATTTATCACATGAACAAAAACGACCCCCCCCCCCCCCGAGGGACAGTGAGTGCATTCCGCCCCCCCCCTACAGGGGCCAGTGTTGTCAGGCTTGGCTACAGTGTAGACAATAACAATGTCTTATCCTTTCTCTTTCCTCATACATGTTCCTATCCTGTGTTTATGCTGTGTGACCTACATTTACCCACCGGCGATCAATACGAATAATGATGCTTTATCCTATAGTGGGAAAGTAGACTGTAGGAGGAATGATTGTGCATGTGTGCGTGTGCGTGTGCGTGTGTAGTAGTCAGTGAGTCACTGCTCTCCCACAACAAACATGAAACAGCATGTGGCAGTGCAGCTACAGTACAGTTACACACATTTCAATCCCACTTGCCTGATGACTCGCTGTGTGTGCGTGTGTGTGTGTGTGTGTGTGTGTGTGTGTGTGTGTGTGTGTGTGTGTTCTCTCTCCATAACCTCCCATATTGTACTAGAGCAGTCAGTGTGTGAGTCACAGTGTGTGTGTAGACATACGCAGCGGCAGGCTGACACATCTGCTCCACACACACACACACACACACACACACACACACACCTGCAAGAAACCCAAATGCATCTGCCTGAGAGCGCTGTACGGACAATCACACACACGCACGCGCACACTCCAACATCGTCATCATCACACACCCACACCTACTCACTCGGAACGAACGCTAACGTGCCACACACGGAGCGTGCGTGCGTGCGTGCGTGCGTGCGTGCTTTTGTTTGTGTAGCTATGGTTTAAGTGACCAAAGAATCAGGTAAAAACAATAATGTGCAACCTCCAAACATTAAGTGGCCTTTGCCTCATCCATCAATGCCTTTATTAGGTAGGTCTGAAGATGGATAGATTGATCGGATAGATTGATCGGACTATTGTTTTGGCCGGTGTCCCCTGTGTCCCCTGGTGTCCCCTGGTGTCCACTGTTCCCTGTGTCATTTGGACACTCAAATCCTCAGGGGTCTTTAGTCAACTGGTGTGTGAAGGTGAACCAAAGGGCCACAGCCATCACCATAACACATTATGGGAGATGAGATTGGACAAGTGTGACATTGTTCTGGATGAGAGCCTAAACTCAGCCTATAACCTACTGGTCAAGGTCCTTCTGTTAAAAGGATCCCTGGCTAATGAGACAAATAAACATTATACTTGCCCTCTACAACTAAAATAAAAAAATAAAAACACCTTAAATATTGTATTTTTTTTTTCAAGTATATAATGTATATAATATATAATCAAGTATAATGATTTAAGGCATATATGTCATATTAGCCAGGGTTCCTTTTAAAGGGGCTTGTTTGAAATCCTTTAGTTCAGTCTAGCGCTGTTCACGATCATGAGTCATTTTCAATGTTTATACTAAGCTACAAGCTCACAATGCATCGCGATTTGACACCATTTTGTAAATCCGCTATTTGCTGTATTTATTTTTTTTAAAGATGTTTGACGTTTGAAATATGAAATACTTTTCATACACATTTTTCAACAGAAGAATGAAACCGATTCTGATAATGCAATAATAATGCAATAATAATTGCTCTTATCTCAAACAATAGCAATCAGTCGATTGTCACAATTTTCAAAAGCATGTATAGTCGAGGCAGACTGACTGAACCAACGCCTACCAACGTTCTACTCTTCTGCTAGGAAGGACTTGCATTGTTCTTAAAACGTAGTTAGATCTGCATCCAGGACCTTCAAGATCTGCCAGGCTTTTGTCTCCTGACTTCAAAGCACCACTTGCTTCAAATAAGCTCATTTGTGCCACTTCCAAGTCGCAGTGATTGTCTGCTCGGATAAGAAGTTGCTGTACAGGAGGTTGGCAGAGAAACGCTGATACAGTGCAGTGAGACAGTTATATAATACACTTTATTGACACTTTTCCTCCCAATAATGGTCCCCAGGGATGAATGAGGCCCCTTTGAATGAGATGAATGGGAAACTGTTTGACATCAACAGAACCAAAAGGACTCTAAATTAAGTGAACCGGTGGGGTAGTAAGGGTGAACCAAACTCCCATGGAAAGAAAGAAAGAAAGAAAGAAAGAAAGAAAGAAAGATGTAAATGGGGTAATGTGTGTGTGTGTGTGTGTGTGTGTGTGTGTGTGTGTGTGTGTGTGCGGTGCGGTGCGGTGCGTGCGTGCGTGCGTGCGTGTGTGCGTGCGTGCGTGCGTGTGCGCGCGCACGTGTTGTTTTTACGCTCCGTGTGTGGCACGTCAGTGTGTGTTGTCACGTTAGCGTTCGTTCCGTGTGTGTGTGTGTGTGTGTGTGTGTGTGTGTGTTGGGGGGGTTCAATGGGGGTCCATGCAATGGCTCTCAAACCAGTTCATGTAAAGGACTAAAATTAATTATGTATTTAGTCTCGGATTAATGTTTTATTAAGCTCCCGACATCGTACTTTATCCCATTCTGAGCATTAATATCACTAATGGCCGTGTGCACCGAGGATTGGGATGTAGGCTCTAGGCTGTTTCTACCATGGGAGTCCTATGTGGTCCACCAGCGGAAGCGAAAAGAAGGTAAATATCACACCTGTGTGAAGTAAGTATGGTGCAACTTCCAGACATGCAGGATACCCAGGGTGCCGGCCCGGTTCCGGCGAGCCGCCCCGTGTCCGAAACGGTCGAGAAATGACAGAGTTACCATGCGGGGGTCCCCGGGGGGTCCCCGGAACATCCAGGAACGCGCCCAGGAGGGCGGGCCGGTTCCGGTGAGCCGCCACGCGTCCGAAACGGTTGAGAAATGACAGAGTTACCGTGTGGAGGTCCTGTACTGTACTGTACTGTACTGTACTGTACTGTACTGTACAGTGTACTGTACTGTACTGTACTGTACTGTACTGTACTGTACTGTACTGTGGTTCCCAAATGTCCGCGGGACATGTGCCACTGGTACGCGAGAAGGGAATCACAAGTTTTCCCGTCGTATATTTCAAATCCATTTGAAAACACGACTGAGAAAAAAGAAAGGACAAACACAGGCAGCGGATTGGCAGTGGATTGGCCGTTGCGCGTAGTATAGAGCGCGGCTCTCAATCACCCATTGGAATGCAAATGCATGCTTTTCAGGCAGCCTTTGTATCCTACTCGTCTGTCAGGTATATCTCTTTGAAAACCTTTTGTGCTTCTGATTGTGCGGGGGGAGAGGGGGACGACGACCACACATCTTGCCTGCCCAAAATGTAATTCCTAGAAACTGGGAAACTGTTTGGAAAATCAGCGGTGAAAAGTTGACTCTTCTCCTCCTTTGATCTTCACCCGTTCATATGTGTGCTGCAGCCTATTTTATCACAATCGCGCTAATGAAACAAAATGCTACACGGTGACGTTACAGGATTATCATTTTATGTCAAGTATGTATCAGAAGTTGATGTTACCCAGGTAAAGTAGGCTAATGCGTCTCTCTGCATGTTTAACGTTTTCCACATGTCCAAAAGTAATTTTATTTATGAAAACCTTTTTTTCATTGTTGATATAACACCATTTAGGTCAATGATTTAGGCTAACATTATGTTGTGAATGTGATATAATAATATAGCAGCGGGTATTTAAGGGCCCAGTGAACTGTCCTCCGTGAGAACGTGTTTTGGTACGATGGCGTGCGACACACCCCCCCCCCCCCCAAGATATCTCGAGGTTGGCATGGAACAAGGTAAATTGACTGCATGTGATATTAACTCATTTTGCCTTGGGGGGCCCCTGGAATCCCATCAACATCAGGATTACTCAGACAAATAACATATTGTCAACTGAATAAAGTATTGGTGTTCCTATATACCTGTACCTGTATATCGGTTTGAATTACATATTCGGATGATGTTTCAACCTATCTTCATATAATTGGTGGATAATCTTTAAGCTTAGCAGCAGCATCTTCTACTCCAGTTTCTGCAGGCTCCTCCTCTTCATCTTCTTCCTCCTCACCTCTTCAGGATCAGCATCAGCGTCTTTTCCTTGTTTTTCTCCTCCTCTTCTTGCTTCAGGTGATTCAAGTACACAGTTTTTCCTTATTTAGATTAACTTTGTTTTCAAAGATGATGCTTTGCATGGTCCCGTTAAAATTAACCTTCCAGCAATATTGTTTTCTGTGGCTGTCTCTGTCTGTAGCGGTAACACTGCACGGCGACGTGCGCTGTCCTATGCCCTTCAGAGCAGGTCTAGTGTTTGTATTGTGTCCCGTGCCCCCCCTTTGCCTAATGTAGCTGCTCCCAAACGTTTTCGAAACGCAAAAGAGAAATGTGATGTATGACGTTTTCATTTATGAAAAATGTAATGTATTTACTCAGTCATGACCCATACAAAAGGGGACTGTGACGCAACAAGCGGGTCCCGACCCACTGTTTCGGAACCACTGGCTCAACGCATAATAGGGGTCCTGGAAATTAAAAAAGGTTGAGAGTGACTGATGTAATAGAAACAAGAGCCACGTCAAGCGGAGCGTGCCAGGAATCCAATCTTAGGGTGGGCCAGAAGAATTGTGTAGGTGGTCCAACCAACACGCCAGCTGGTCAGCGCTTTGCCAATAGCCATCTGATCACGATGCCTCGTGAAAATACACGACACGTAAGCACTTTTTACAGCATCATTTTTTACGCCCTTTGTCTTGAAATGAGAAGCATATGGGATCAATAATTCAATATCTGGGGAGTGATTTACAGTGTGTATGCACACACTGTAAATATTGTTTGTTTCCAGGTAGCTCAGTCGGTAGAGCTCTTGCCTTTAAACCACAAGGTCATGGGTTCGCCCTGTGCACCGCCAACTCAGCATATGAGTAGCACGGTTTCGGTGTGGCAAGTTGTGCGGTAAGTACTGGGAGCTGATGGTAGGTGTGGCGCTCTACCTCGGCATCCATCTCCCAGGGGTCTAGCACTGGGAGCTGATGGTAGGTGTGGCGCTCTACCGCAACATCCATCTCCCAGGGGTCTAGCACTGGGAGCTGATGGTAGGTGTGGCGCTCTACCTCGGCATCCATCTTCCAGGGGTCTAGCACATTGTAATGGGGACAGACTCCCGCTGTTACCGGCTGATACCGACAATAATTATGTGGGCGAAGGAATGGAGGGACTAAAACCTGCAGGGCCTAATGCCATATCAAAAATAATGCGTCGCACCTGTCACAGACATGCGCAAAGCGAGTTCAGTCAGGAAACTCAGTGCAATTGCTGGCGGCTGTCCATTGGGTCGCCTCAACTCTAGTGTTAATACTGTTTTTCAGATTTACTAAAAGTCACCGTCTCTGTTCTGGCATGGAATGGTCCAGTCAACTATCAGCAATTTTCCCGAAAAATAATTAGCCTATATCTACAAGCTCCTTCATTAGCAGGCAGCAGCATATTTGTGACCACATTTGACTGAGGGACTGCCATTGGATTCTTTTTTTAATTTTCGTTTTTTCATGTCATATGAAAGCAGGGAATCATAGCATCAAATTGACATATTGGTTGTTCAGTTTGACCCACCAGTTTTGGCTTATAGAGTAATGTCTTGCAGAAAACAGCGAGGTTCACTTCTGTTTTTCTGGTGAAAAGCTGGAATTTGCGCGATGGCAGGCTCTCAGTCAAATCTGGTCCCATGAAATTATGACAGGCAGTTGCTCCTGTTAAAATATGACTCCCCAGTCAAAAAACCTCTGTGTTTTAAATAATAATAATAATGTATTATAAATGTTTGAGAAAATTATATTGTCTTATAATATTTGTATAATGCGTTATAATCATGGAATACATAGCAAGTTATGAAGTATTATAATACTTGATATTATAAGTCATTACAATAAAGTTTAATATGTTATGATTAAGGTTATAATGTGTTATGATTAAGGTAATAAAGTATTGTGATTATTTATGAGCGCTTATAAATATAATTATACATTGTTATGAGAAGATTATAATGTCTTATAAGTGTGTTCAATGCGCTATAAACATGGGATGCATAGCAAGTGTTACCTGAAGACATTGTGGGAGCCCGCCAAGAGGGATTTTTATTTGGATCTTTGGATCTTATTTTAATCTTCCAAGAGTCCAGAAATTAAAACATTACAGAATACATTATATTACATTACAAAATAGTACCTTGCATTTCAAAAATACATTACCTGATTACGCTGTAATCAGGTATTACAGCGTAACAAAAGTACCTATACTGTACCTCTAATCCTCTACTCATACAACCGCACACACTCACGCACACACACACAGGCACAGCATATGCCTGCCCACAGACAGATACAGTACATTCACCTATCTATAGTGGACTATGCATGGCAGGGTCGTCCTCTTCCCTGAGCCAACTGAAAACCTGACCGCATACCAACAGTATGGTGGTGTTTACCTGCAGAAACACATTGGACTCTCGCTGTAGTTTGTGTGATTTCACTGTTTGTTTTGGTAGACAGGGACGGTTTTGGGGCTGGGGGGGTCTCCCACAGCTCACTTTGAGAACCAAATAATGCACTACAGTGGCAAGGGAATGGTATTGGGATTTGTAGCGCTGTGGGCAATGTCGTTTTTTGGGGTCCTGAGCAGGAAATTATGTGTCATTGTCTCCACCAGGCCGAAGGCATGGGGAGAGAGTATGTTTTGCACTCCGTCCGTCCGTCCGTGTGTGTGTCCGTCCGTCCGTCCGTCCGTCCGTCCGTCCTTCCGTCTGTGAACAGCTAATCTCCGGCACCGTTAACCCGGTCGATGCCAAATTTTGCACTCTCACTCCCTGGATGCCAACGATGAACCTCTGCCCCAAAATTTCCAGAACGGCCTGTTATAGCGCCACCATGAGGCCGCTTTGTGCAAAACAAGTTTTTGGACAGTACACCTACAGATTTTGTCCAAACATCACGCAAATTGGTACACATTTGGTCTCTCTAGAGCCATTCAACGAAACTGGTCTTTCAGATTTCTCAGACTCCATCCTGATTGGCTAAGATTGGCTTCCAAAGTTCGCAGGAGTGCTCAGTTTCAAACAAAATGCTGCAAATCATGAACACATCGTGTGATTTCCGTGAAATTGTGCACGCACATTCCCACAAATGAACATTTTCAACTCAGCCTCATGGTGGCGCTATAACTGGCCGAAAAGTGTTTTTACATCTAACTGCACGGATCTGTGGATAACTTTGTATGTCAACTCCCTAGAGGCCAAGGAAAAACCTTTGCCTGGAATTTTTCACATCTGCTCTTTATAGCGCCACCAGGAGGCCGACATACATGTATGTAAAACACATTTTCTAATATTACTCCTTCAGATTTTATCCAAATGTCACGCAAATCGGTACACATGCTCTTCATAGTCATGTGATCAAGACGGGTTTGTTTGATTTCTCATAATCCACCCTCATTGGCTACGATTGGCTTCTAAACTTTTCAGGAGTAGCCTGCTTTGTACCCGTTTTGTACAAATCGCCACAACTACTCAACGCAGCGTCCGATTGTGGTGAAACTGTGCATGCATATTCCCACTAGGCTTTGGAAGAAATGCCACTTGACAGTTTTCAAATCAGCCTCATGGTGGCACTACAACAGGCCAAGCCGCGTCACACACACACACACACACACACACACACACACACACACACACACACACACACACACACACACACACACACACACACACACACACACACACACACACACACACGTTTATATTGCTCCTAAACATTTTGCCAAACATCACACACACACTCCTATCCTCCTGGTGGAGACCTGTGCCCAGAAGGGCACTTTTTCTAGTTTGCTCCTGTTTTTGAGACCTCTCTGGTCTCTCTCTTTGGTTGTTTTGGTTTTAGTTTATTATTATTATTATTATTATTATTATTATTATTATTATTATTATTATTCAGATTATACATCAGCTCTCAGCTTACTCCACCCGTTTTTTGTTTTTTTTGTTTTACCATTTTATAACTCAGTGCCCTCACATTGGAGGGAAATGTTTTTTGTAAACCCAATAAACAGATTAAAAAAACACTTTACACAGAGCAAAGACCCCACATTGTCCCACTCTGAGCAATTATTTTGTGATGTCGGCAACAAAAAACTGCATTTATAACTGGAAGAAACATCATACCCAGACTCTATAGGGTGGGCGGCCATCTGCCTCGACCGACCATGTCGGGGAGGGAAAAGAGAGAAAGAGGAGAGAGAGAGACAGAGGGTTGAAAACCCTTATGTTCGAGCATAATGCTCAAGGGTCCAGCAGGGACAAGAACATTGAGAAAACAGTCACGGAGGTCAGGAGGTTCCAGTGGCCGATTTATTTCTGGTGCTGTAACTGTGTCCAGCAGCTCAGTATAAATCAGCTGCAGTTAAAGGCTAAAAGCACTACTACCAAGATCACTCCTGGCAGGTCCCTCTGATCCTGGCGTGAACTCTACAAGAGCCGTGAGCGAAAGCGTAAAGCAGTCATGTATCATGAAACAATCTTTCTTTTCTTAATATTTCACTCTCGAGTTCGACCAATGTTGAAAGAAGAAGAACTAAAGAAAATAACAACACCATCTTCTTGCCAGTGAGTCAGTGAAATGAAATCACTCGCTATATCTTTTATATACTTGCCCCCCCGGGGGGGTGCCAGAGTATCTGAGGAATCCAGGCAGCACTTTGAAAGCAGCGGGAGGCCACGTCACACGACACAACGCATGGTGAGTCAGTGGATCAGTCACAACGGATGGTGAGTCAGTGGATCAGTCACAACGCATGGTGAGTCAGTGGATCAGTCACAACGGATGGTGAGTCAGTGGAACAGTCACAATGCATGGTGAGTCAGTGGATCAGTCACAATGCATGGTGAGTCAGTGGAACAGTCACAATGCATGGTGAGTCAGTGGAACAGTCACAATGCATGGTGAGTCAGTGGATCAGTCACAACGCATGGTGAGTCAGTGGATCAGTCACAACGGATGGTGAGTCAGTGGAACAGTCACAATGCATGGTGAGTCAGTGGATCAGTCACAATGCATGGTGAGTCAGTGGAACAGTCACAATGCATGGTGAGTCAGTGGATCAGTCACAATGCATGGTGAGTCAGTGGATCAGTCACAACGCATGGTGAGTCAGTGGAACAGTCACAATGCATGGTGAGTCAGTGGATCAGTCACAATGCATGGTGAGTCAGTGGATCAGTCACAACGCATGGTGAGTCAGTGGATCAGTCACAACGCATGGTGAGTCAGTGGAACAGTCACAATGTGTGGTGAGTCAGTGGATCAGTCACAATGTATTGAGAGTCAGTGGATCAGTCACAATGCGTGGTGAGTCAGTGGAACAGTCACAATGCGTGGTGAGTCAGTGGATCAGTCACAATGTGTGGTGAGTCAGTGGATCAGTCACAATGTGTGGTGAGTTAGTGGATCAGTCACAATGTGTGGTGAGTTAGTGGATCAGTCACAACGCGTGGTGACTGGTGACACAGTGAACTTCACCATTAGTGACGATATAGGCCTGTAATAAATATCCTTGCTGTGAGTTGGAATCGTCCTTGTATCTCCATATTTCTACTTTGTATAGGTCCCTCTAATAACTTAATACCCTACTTCATTTGCAACTTGCAGCGTGGGCGAAAAAACGTAAATGCTTTCTTTGCCCACGATGCAAGTTGCAGCCGCGCACGAACTTAATTTCCATCCAGCTGTTTTTTTTTTTTTTTTTTAAGATATTTTTTTTGCGGCTTACGCCTTTTATTGGTTTTTGAAGGGACAGACAGTAGGCTGACAGGAAACGGGAGAGAGATGGGGGAAGACATGCAGTAAAGGCCGTGTCGGGCTCGGGTGGTTTAACGACTAGTCGACTAGTAAACTAGGCAACTAGTCAACTAGTAAAAATGACTAGAAGTGAATGCCCTACGTCACACTGCGACTGGATTACCAGTCGGGTGCCCAGACGGTTACGCCACCGCCTGGGCTCCATCCAGCTGTTTAAAAACCCAGAAGAGTCGCCTGCTCTATAGCTGCATCTTTGTGACTCTACTGTCTCGGTGTAATGTGTGTGAGAGAGAGAGAGAGAGAGAGGGGGGGGGGGGGTCGGCGGACTGGAGGCTGGGTATTGATCTGGCTCCTGCCTCGTCGTGTTCTAGGGGTAAATATAGCCTACAACTAGCTGGCTGAGGTATTGGATTCTCCATAATCACTTTTTCTCTCTCGCGTTCCCTGTCAGTCATCTGGGAGCTCCAGCCTTCGTCCCTGTGCTTTATGAATCAGCACATGCCGATCGTTGTGTGACATTACCTCACGTCTGTGTTGTCGCCATTAGAATTCCACATAAAATATTTGCTACTATCTATTCAGACGTCTTTTTGGTTCGTTTTTTCACTTCGTTCTATTTGTACACTCTCAGAGTTAAATGTACGGTGAGGATTTTACAGTGTAGACTGGGGTCCTAGAGATGAACTCTTTGACTGACAATATTGATTCAGTCTGTATGTCACTAACTGCCTTCGGATGCAGCAGGGACTTTTATTTTGAAGACCCCAAAATTTACCCCAAGAAACGGAAGCAAAATTGCCTAAAGCTATAGTGGCTATACCGTCTTTTTACAATCAGAAGTCATCAGAAGCGTTAATATTGTAACCGCGAGTTAGGGACAATTTAGTAATGAGCCACTAACAGACGTTCGGTTCAAACACCTCAATCTGAGCCTCACTTCCGAGAAAAAAAGGGTTTTAAGATTGTGGTTACAATGGTGGTGGGCGGGGGAGAATCATTTCATTGACAGACCACAGCAGAGCATAGCATTACCGACGGGGATGCTGCTAGGCGGTGGATATCAGCGAGACCATTCTGAACTGAATCAATTAACACCTTGAGGGCCCGGACCTATTTAATCCATTAATAAAATGTGCCCATCATTTATAGCGCCCGGACCACTTTTACCGGCGCACCAGAAGTTGTTGTGAATGTCTGTGTAGCAGCTAACAATAGCCACACCACTCTAGAGTCGATCGACAACAACGGGAGGTAAGAATAAATCTATCGCGACTAGCGACTGGACCGCGGAGCGCCGTCTAATATTTTTTCATAATTAGACGGGATGATTTAGATCGCGAGTTATGAAAGTTTTAAGATTTTCGTTTTCGTCCGCTAAACAGGCAGGGAACATTTTCGATGACGTGTCACTGTTGTGCAACACCGAGGATTGGGCAACAAGCGATCCTAGGCTGTGGAGCGATACGATCGGTTAAGATATCATTAATCTCCGTCCCATTTATCAATCTCCGTCTGGGGCACTTGACCATGAACTTGAACTTGACGGTGATCTCCGTCTGGGGCCTCTAAACTGTTAAAACCTATACGTTAACACGTTGACTGCGGAGAATTGAAATCGTGAAATATCACCCAGGCGCTAATGTAGGTCCGTTTCACAAGAATATATTCTAATCGTTTGTAATAGTGTCCAAAAAAGATCCCAAAAACAGCAGCAGCGGGGAAGTAGGAGACATGCATGTCGCCATTGCCCCTTGTTGACTTTGCATTGCGCATCAATTTCCCATCAGCCCTAGCGGAAGCCAGTGTGATTGATTTTTTTTCCAGTCACGTGATCCAAACGTGTGACGTATCCTACTGTGTCCGTTGGAAACCATGTATTTCTTAAAAGTTATCAAAAACAGTGAATTAAACAATGAAAGCAAAAGTCGGGAATGTCGTGATCAGCAGTCAAACTGTCAATGGCAGCGAGCACCACTGGAAAAAAACAAAAAAACATGTCAAAGACATTATCAGCAGTAAAAAACAATCAAATAATGCCTATCAAACTGGGGGTCCGTGAAGAGAAAAAGCAGGTTGAGAATGAACTACTGCTGTCCAAGTGGATTTGAACCAAAGATGACCAAGAGAGAGTTCCACCTCTAGACTGAGAAGATCCACCTCTAGGTGGATCTTCTCAGCTACCAGCACAGTTACATGAAGCTATAAGGATCTTATGGATGGATGAGAAGGAAGTAGATGATACTAGCTCATATAGTGTACATTGTTCATATTTGATGATATACTGTGCCACCTGGTGGACAAAATTGGTAGCGCTTGGGTGCCACCGGATCAGAGTCTGTTTTAGAATGACGCACGTCCGGTTTGTCGCCATCTTGAATGCTAATAGCCAATAGCGCCAATGCTAGCAAGCTAAGGCGACGTCCATCCTGTCTCCAGAAAATGCCAATATTCCAATTGCGATGACCGCAAAATCAGAAATGTGCTCCGAACCTCGCCGATGTGGTGAGGCCTAGCAACCATACCTATAGCGTCCCGGAGCCATTCCAAAAATGGAAAATATCAATATTAAACGCCTAGAACAAGTATACTCATCCTCGGCACCTCGCGTATTACATTAATAGGACTAGTACTGTATACTCATCTAAAGCATCAAATGTGTTAACATGGCTGTAGCCCTAAACAAAATACATACATACATGGATGCACCTGGGACGTATCCTCAGTGATGTATCCCAAGGTCATCGGGGTTTCGGGTCTCGCAACATCATACCCCTCACTCAGGTGACCCACACTCAAACAAGTAAAACAGTCGCCTTGTAAGTATGACTGTTAAAAAAAGGTATATTAGCTTAATAAAATCTGTGAATATCACTTATGTGATCGTTTTAGTTGGAGATACAATAATTAATGAGTAAAAATCGAACTGTTATTTGTGAGTTAAATGTACATATATTGTTTTAGTTCATTTCATGAAAATAAATGAGCATATGCCAAACTGGTAATATTGGTCAAATATAAGTCTTGGTAAGTTTCCATCATAATATTTGAGAATGGAGTAATCATACAGATCAGTTTGAAGAAATGTAATTATTAATGATAACAACCCAATATAATCAGTAGATACCCATTAGACACGCCTACCTGCCTCTTATTGGCCAGAGTTCATAACAGCGATGATAGCCGAACCGATACGTCATCCCGAGTGGCAGCCATTCAAAAATAAAAAGTTTTACACTGAACTCGGCAGCAGCAGAAGTTGCAAGATAAGTTCTCCTTCATGGTAAGTAGCCACTAGCCAGCTATCAAATGTTCATTAAATGTTTACCGTGTCTTCATACTTTATTTATTTTATATATATGTATTCCGTTAGCCGCATGATATGCTAACGACAGCCCCGTCCAGTTGAATGGGAACTGAAGCTAATAATGCTAACGACAGCCCCGTCCACTTTAATGGGAACTGAAGCTAATGCTGCTAACGACAGCCCCGTCCAGTTGAATGGGAACTGAAGCTAATAATGCTAACGACAGCCCCGTCCACTTTAATGGGGAACTGAAGCTAATAATGCTAACGACAGCCCCGTCCACTTTAATGGGAAACTGAAGCTAATGCTGCTAACGACAGCCCCGTCCAGTTGAATGGGAACTGAAGCTAATAATGCTAACGACAGCCCCGTCCACTTTAATGTGGAACTGAAGCTAATAATGCTAACGACAGCCCCGTCCACTTTAATGGGAAACTGAAGCTAATGCTGCTAACGACAGCCCCGTCCAGTTGACTGGGAACAGAAGCTAACTAAAGCTAACCGGGGGTTAGCTTCAATTCCAATTGAACTGGACGGGGCTAACGTTAGCATTATTAGGAAAACGAATGGACAAGTTGGACAACATGTCAGAGTGGATGCTAATTTTCATTCAGCCCCACCATAACGTAACGCCTGTGGTCTTCGACACTATACACAAACTACACATGTTTCAGCCATGTACGTATACACTATCATGTATCATAGCATAACATTCAGTACACATTATTTGCGAGGGAAAAGTTAGCGTCAAACGGCCGGGAAGGGCTGCATGGTAATTGTAGTTCATTTGACTTACGATTGTATGTATGGCTCACTGAAAAAAACTACATCATGGCCGCTAAGCGCGGGCTTGTATTTATTATTTATTTTGTTGAATTCGATGCTGTAACTAAACTAAACATGCTTCATCTATACAGTAAATGATGATAAGCTTGTGGGTTTACGGTGCGTGCGTGGGGTTCATGTTTAACGTTGGTGTAGACTGGGGAATAAATCTATAGCCAGCGTCAGACAGTGCAATTGCATGGACAGTTAGCTCTGGTCCATAGCTAATGCTATGGACCAGAGCTAGTGGACAGTCAGCGTCTGCTTGATTTTGATTTTCATCCAGCACAATCATTGGAATTAAACTGCATGGAACGAAATGCATTTAGATCAGTGCTAAATGTCTGTTAGCAAAAGTAATCATTCTAAAAGCTCAAGCTTGTGAGCTTGTAGATGAGCTATTTTTTATAGTATACAGTTGGTGTAAAGTATACAGTTTAATGTTGGTGTTTGTTTTGTAGACTGTTGAATAAATCACTGCAGCCAAGAGCCAACGTCAGACCGTGTGGACATTGTCAACTATAGCCTGTAAGTCCAGTATCATTAAGGCATTGTATGTACTAGCCAATTTCTTATGCTGCAATGAGTGCAATCACACTGGCAGATGCAAAAGATACAAAGCTAGACCATGTATTTGCACCTTTTGTAGCTAAAGTTGAAACCAGCTCAACTTTTTGTAGCTGTTGTACCTTTTGCAGTAGCCCTAGAATGGCTCTTGTTTCATAGTTTGTACAGTATTTCACATACAGAGCCATAGAACACCATACTTAATTTCTGTTGGGGTTCTAAATGTGATAAATGCTCCGTTTGTACTCACCCATTAAATAATTCCAAAGACGTGGAGTAAAATATGGTCCTCTAGTTTTATATCCATGTGAAAGTTCTGGCACAAAACGTATTTAGTCAATTATCTCCACTTTTTCACGAGATGCACACTGACGGGGGCAAAGGGGACCGAAATGACAGCTGGACTTAATTTATCAAAACTTCCTCTAATCACCACAAACGTCATCACCAATTGACCAGGGAAGCACAAATGTTTGGGTCACACAATTGGCAGGTGCCTTGCGATAAGTGCTGGGTAATTAATCACACCACTTGCCAATTGTGTGACCCAAACTTTTGTGTTTCCCTGGTCATTTGGTGATGACGTCTGCGGTAAACAACAGGAAGTATTATAATCAGTCCATCGATCATTCGGGGCCCCTCGCCCGGAGAGAAAGACGTCCGTGTGCATCTCTTGAAAAAGTGGAGAAAATTGACTACATACACGTTTTGTGCCAGAACGTTCACATGGATATGAAACTAGAGGACCATATTTCACTCCACATCTTTGGAATTATTTAATGGGAGAGTACAAACTGAGCATTTATCACATTTAGGCTGCCCATAATTCAATTCAACCAGGAACGGGTGGAAGGGAACATGCCTCTGATACATGAACATTTACGAAGTTAATTAAATGATCACAGGCTTTCTAGGTCTACTTTTGCAGCAGCTACAAACATTGGCTGTATCTTCATGTCACTAGTTTCCATTAAAAAATGAATATACTAGACTGTATCTTTGCATCTGTCCGTGTGATCGCAGCATTAGGTATTTATGGACTAAAGTCCTGTATAAAAATGTATGTTGCTTTGTCTGATCATGTGCGTGTCTGCATATTTGTCTGTAGGCCTCAATGTCTGGCTCCATCTCTTCTGTTGGATTCTCCTTCCCTTGCTGCTGCCATCAATAAAGCCTCGTCACTGCTTAACCTGGGCTCCAGCAGGTAACAACCGTAAAAAACACACGATGTATTCATAATTTCATTCATATACATCGTTGCTGTTAGGCAGAAACCTCATATTTCAACGTTTGATGTTTTGTCACCAATACTACAGTGTCTGCACAAAAGTAGCAATAAATAGCCGATCTACAAGCTCACAGCATGTCTCATTGTGATGCGTTGTGCTTGTAAATCTGCTATTTCCGCTTTTTTGGGGTTTTAAACTATTAGTCTTTCTGTGGCATTTATAAATATTGAATCAATAAAGTATTGACAAGAGCTTGAGGATTGAACAGTGTGCCTGATGGGAAATGAACAGGGTTTCATTATTGTGTATTTAGTCTTATTTTCTACTGTCCATGTCTTCCAGCTCCACCTCAACTCTTTGTCTCCCAGTATGCTGTCCTCTTTGCCTCCCAGTGGCTGTCCCCCAGGCATCTAGACTCATACAGACAGCAATTCAACAGTCTGGACAAACAAGTGACTGGATACCTTACTGGTATGACAGTTTATTAATTGTCTTACAACCTTTCTATACAGTTATTCAACTATATTCCTGAAACATTGTGTTGCAGATATTATTCATTTACCACTGCGTTGTCTGCTCGCTGCCTTATATGAACACAGCTGCTTCAATAATTCTTCCCTGTGTAATATTTTGATCCTTGAGGAGGATAATTAAAATGTTGAATCATTGAGATTTTACAGTTGGGAGTAGATGTAGTTTATCAGTGATATGGAAGTGAGTAATTTTTTAGTGGTTCCTGACGGCTCCAACTGATTCAGGTCACACACAGCAGCCAGAGTACAGTGTACAGTATGATGCATATAGTTGCATCGCTCAGTTCACACAGGTGTGATTTTTGTAGATAGTTGGTATGAAAAATATTAGTCACTCATTTTTGAATGAAAGAAACATTACATCAGTCTGTTGGTTCCCTGTTAACACCTAGTGTATCTCTCCTTTGTTTTACAGCTTATGGAATGGCGATGTAAACACTGCTCTTTCGTGGCTTCAACAAAAGGGACACTTCTGAAACATTACAGAGGGAATCACGGTACATTTGGACATGGCTATTCAGTTTCCTGTATTCATTTAAACTGTCCTTGCAAATTTAAGACATGGGGTGGCCTGCGCACACACTTGCGTAGATGCCACAGAACTGAAGAATGTGAAGTTGTGCATGTGCAAGCTTTCAGATGTAAAATTTGTGACTCATTTCATTCTAATCCAAAAGACTATTTGCAACATATTAATTCTCACTTGAATAGACTTGAAACCATACAGTGTGTTTTTGATGGATGCGATTATACAACAAACCAATATGGGAGTTATGCGACACACAAAAGTAGAAAGCACAAAGACTATTCATTGAAAGATTTTAAGACTGCATTGATTGCAAATCCTCCAGTCATTAATGAAAATGAAATCCACCTTCCGGTGTTAGAATCACATGATCATGAGGACATTGATACCTTAGAGTTGGCTTGTGAAAATGATATTTCAAGTGAAACAGAGAAAAATATTGGTTCTCTCTTGTTAAAGTTAGAAAACGTCTATAATGTGTCTGTGAAATGTGTCGATGACTTGGTGGAACAGCTTCAGTTTATCTGCACTTCAACAACTCTGTGTATTCCAAAGCTAGTTAATGATATATTTACTAAGAATAACTGTGCTATTGATGAAGCCACTGTCGGCGAACTGGTAGACAAATTGTGTCACTCTAATCCTCTTAGCACAGCCCTAGGTCCCTTTTCTTCCAAGTTTAAGAGGGACAAATATTTTAAGGAAAACTTCAGTTTAATTGAGCCAGTAGAGTATCTTTTGGATCCACATGACAAATCCAAGGGCAGCTTTCAGTATGTTCCCATTCTTCCTTCCATACAAGAATTGTTGAAGAATGAAGACCTTCTTAACCATGTTTTGACTAAACATTCAAACGTTTCACAGTTGTCATCCTTTCATGATGGTACATAAGGCAAAATGAATTTCTTGCTAATGAAGAGGACAGAATTTCACTAATAATTTATTCCGACGACCTGGAAACTTGTAATCCTCTTGGAACTAAACGAAAAAAGCACAAAATCACAGCAGTGTACTGGGTACTTGCTGATGTACCATCTGAACTGAGATCACAGCTAACCTCGATTAATTTGGCCATTCTTTGTAAGGCAAATGATGTAAAAAAGTTTCACTATGAAACGGTTCTGGAGCCTCTACTGAAAGATCTCACAATATTGGAGAAGGAAGGAATTTTTGTACCTCAGCTTGGTAAAAATGTCAGAGGAACTGTGTTTTGTGTTTCAGCCGACAATCTCGGTGCTCATGCTTTGGCTGGACTCGTTGAAAGCTTTTCTGGACAGTATGTCTGTAGGTTTTGTGTTGGGGAGCGTTCTGACTATCAGCAAAAAGAAGTGCGTTCAGGAGCTTTTCCACCAAGAACAAAAGAGAACTATGAAGTGTATGTGAATACTGTAAAAAACTTAAAAAAAGCAGCACACAATCCTGCTATAGTTAACTATCGTGGTGTGAAGAAAGGTTGTCCCATCACAGAGAAATTAAGTTATTTCCATTTTGTAACGGGTTACCCACCAGATGTCCTACACAACCTTTTTGAAGGCATAATTCCATTCGAATTGGCGCTTTGTTTTAATGTGTTCATCCGCAACAAGTATTTCACATTCAAAGAACTTAACGAGTCCATAACTAAATTTCCATACAAATGGACTGATAAAACTGATCAACCCGGACCTATCCCAGCAACTTTTGCCTCTCGCAAAAGTATTGGTGGGAATGCACATGAGAATTGGGCGCTATTAAGATTATTACCATTCATTATTGGTTCAAAGATACCACAGAATGATCCAGCATGGGAAGTTCTCATGAGGTTAAAAGATATTACTGAGCTTGCAGTATCCCCTACTCTTAATGAGGAAAGTATTTGCTATCTAGACACTCTGATATCAGAACACCGTCACAGGCTGTTGGAGTTTTTCCCAGACCAAAAATTGCGTCCAAAGCACCATTTTGTGGAGCATTACCCCGATCTCATAAGAGGATTTGGTCCTTTAGTTGGTCTCTGGACTATGCGCTTTGAGGCAAAACATAGTTTCTTTAAGAAAGTTGTTAGGTACACAAACAACTTCAGAAATATATTGCTGTCACTAGCCACAAAGCACCAAAAAATGATGGCATACTATTCACAAGCAAATGCTTTAAAATCTGCAACATGTGTCACTAAAATATCATCTGTTCCTTTAGAAATACTTGATTTGGGAATACAGCAGTCTTTCAAAAACGTTTATCCAACACAAACCTCTGTGAACTTGACCGATAATGTGATACACCATGGCACAAAATATTCTGCTGGTATGGTTTTGCCTTATGGGTCAACTGGTGGGCGACCTGATTTTGTTGAGATTTCACAGATTGTTATTGTAGATGTCGATGTCAATTTCATTGTGAAGGTATTCAAGGGCCGTTATGATGAACATTATAGGGCATATATGTTGGAATACACTGGGAATATGACCCTGCTACAACATGGTGAACTTGGTGACTCATATCCCTTGGCAGCTTATTCTATGGGAGGCAAACGCATGGTGACATTAAAGCGTCACATTGTTTGTCCACTTTAGGTAAAAGGACAAAAGAAAAGACTTGACTGTCCTACACCTCCCTTTAATTCAGTCTTGTTTTGCCTAGATGTCTTCGGTTGCCTTGAAAGTTGTAATACAACACCGGAGTGAGAAGCTTCTACTGCCATCAGGAATACCCAGCACCGTAGAAGAGTTGCAGAAGACTGTCAAGGACACATTTGGACTCACTGAGACTTTCACTCTGGAGTACTTGGATGTATCCTGGGGTGAGGGTGATTTCTTTGCACTCCATTCTACCGACCAGATTAGTGACAAGGGGACAATCAAAGTTGTAACCATTCCAACAATTCACGTGCTTAACTTATCTACTCTAGACAATCAGATGGGTGCAAACAATGTGCCTGAATTCACTACAGACACCCAGACGGGCGCAAACAATGTGCCTGAATTCTCTACTCCAGACACACAGACATACCGGTATGCAAGGAGTGTCATGAATGTGAGTGCGAGTTCAAGTTCTACTAGTGATACATTGGAAGAAGACCAGACCGATTACTCCTCAGGATCGTCCGACAACATTATACTTTCCCCTCCGCGTGAACACGTTCGAGAAATATGGCCAAGTGTAATTTCCATTCCACTTTTCTCTGTGGCAACAGAGGGAGTACTGATGTGTGCCAATGAAGTATATGTAAAAGATGGTACTCGCTTCATCAACAATAAGATTGCCATTGAAATTAGGTCAAGCTTAGCAAACTACATGTTCAGCTACAAAGGAGGATACCCATCAGCCACACAGATTACTGAGGTTGCAGTGGCATTGGTCAAAAAGCACCCGTGCCTCTCAGATCACAGTTCTAATGGCAGTTCACTATGGATCCAAAGTCTTAAAACCAAGATGCTAAATTACAGGAAAAAGCTTGTTGAATTAGGACTCTCTGAGGTTACCTGCAACACTGTTAAGAACAAGAGGCCTGGTGAAAGGGCATCTGCAACGAATGTAAAGAAAGCACGGAAAGGAGAAGTGCTTTATCTCCCAGACTATCCTATAAGAGACAGTAAGGAACAACAAGAGCTGTACCGACACCAACTGATCGACGAGTCCAAGAAGAAAAACAGCACAGCCATCAGGGACTTGATGTGCAGAACCTTTGCACATAGACGACACGACATCGTCCGGCAGCAGATGAGCATCAAGGATGTAAAGGAGAGATGGCCGGCCTTGTTTGATGCTTCACAAGTGAGTAAATTGGATTCTTGTAGCAGTGTTCAACATAAATGACATCCTGCATGTGACACACATTTACATTGTATTTAATCAATTGTACCCATTCCTGGAGCAACAGTGGTGGAAAATGGATGTACAAGATCACAATGTGTTTTGTTTTTCTCCCTTCCCCTCATCTGTTTTTCAGGTCAGCGCAGAGTTCAAGTTGATCACTACAATGAAGCTTGAACCGAAATTCATGGAGATGTTGGACCTCTACACACCTAAACTGCTGTCCATGTTCCAATCTAAGAGAGGTGCTGTAGGAGAGCGACATCGGGCAAAGATGAGTGCTCTGCTTCAGGTAATAAACCATTTAGACCCGAGGATGATTCTTAAAAACTGCTTCTAAATCCTTCTAAATCAGAAAATAGCAGATATGCAAGCTCACATTGCATCTCACTGTGAAGTTTGTGAACTTGCAGATCTTCTATTTTCGGTATTCATTCATTACTATTTTAACCACTTTAAAAAGCTAGAACACTTTGGTAGAAGTTTGTGTTGTAATTTCCTTGCCATGTTGTAACTTCACATGCGGGTGAGAAATGTTCCTCATTGACTTCCACTGTAGTATCTTGCCTGTAACGCAAACCTATCAAATGTCCTAGACCTTTAATTCCACCTGTTCCATTCACACTAGACGAAATGCATGTCTTAATAGTCTTGTCAGTACTAAACCCCTCTTATTCCTAAACTTCTTTGCCTTTTTTACTATTTTGAAAAACATTTTTGTTCATTTAGATTGGCTAGTTGACCAATTTTGTTTTTCAAAAGAGTAAAAAAGGCAAAGACGTTTCGGGATAATGTGTTTAGCACTGGTGAAAATAGGGCCCTAAATGCTAAAACTGTGTGCAAACAATTGAAACGGTGGACTTTAAAGTTGGTAAACAAAAGCCCAGCTTGAATGTGCAAAGTAATGCATTGTATTAAGGATAAAACTTTGTCTGCAGAGTGGAAACCCCATACAGCTAACCAGAGGAATCGTGATCAAGTGCCTCATCGACCATCTGGGAGAAGAGCCTGGTGCCCTGATCAAGGACGTTGAAGTTAGTAAAATAAAGTATTTAACAATTTGTTGTCTTAAAAACAAAGCTTAATGCCTCAATCTGTGATTTCTTCAACTGGTTGGCTGTATGTAGAACAACAGCAGCAGCAAACGTTTTCAATTGCAAATTCAAGACACTTTTCATGTACAGCAATTGGACTGACGGAGATCCCACCCAGAGCAGGGAATTGTGCAACAGTAGTAACCGTTTAGAATGATAATACCATGAACATCATCATTACGTTTTCATTCATGAGATTTTATTTTGCTTTTATTTTTACAATGTGTGCAGGATGCTGCTGGTGTCGATGTAGAAGAGGAGTTGTCAGGGGAACTGATGACTATCTACAGGCTGCAAACCCAAGAATCACCAGCTGCTGATGTAGGTATTGTTATTGAGGGCATCCCTGTCCTCAACAACCTCGGCGATATTAGCAGAGCCTGCTGCTATCTCCTGGGACTGACCTACGTCTTTGACTTGAAGTACCCCAAGAAGTTCAAATACATCTTGGAGGTTTTTCAAAAGGTACTGCTTGGACTAGACCCTCAACAGCTTACACCCAAAGTGCAGACACTGAAAAACTGTCTGCTTGGCTAATGTCCTGACTGATTTCAGTTTGAATGTTTTCAGTCAAAACAGATTAGTAGGAAACCACATCACACAACAAAAGTCTCCAGGTGTTTTATTTATGTGATGCGATAACTAGATGCACGTACTGTATGTTTTTAGTACAAAAATGTGCATAAGGAGTGTGGGAGACTGAATTGTGAATCAGCACACTGCAGTTTATGGAGTGAGACTGAAATGTGAATCAACACACTGCAGTTTATGGAGTGATAGACTGAAATGTGAATCAACACACTGCAGTTTATGGAGTGAGACTGAAATGTGAATCAGCACACTGCAGTTTATGGAGTGATAGACTGAAATGTGAATCAGCACACTGCAGTTTATGGAGTGATAGACTGAAATGTGAATCAGCACACTGCACTGTTCAAAAGGAAAGCATACAGCAGCATGTCAGATCTGTGCGTCTGACAGACTTGTTTTGAAGTGGCGGTGCTTATGTGTACACGGTGCATATAGCCAATTAGAATGTATTAATCGCTACAGACCTCACCGATAGACAGTAAAACGTTTTTAAATTTTTTCTATATTACGAAATTCTTCCCCATTTGACTTTCCTGCGTTTATTTTTTTCTTATACAGTAATGTGTTAGTGATTGCTCCAAGCACATTACTTTAAAAACTAACATTTGTTGCTTAAAGGGCCACCGTTCTTTTATACTTAATGTTCATTTGTATGGGTCTTGTTAAATAATGCTTTTGAGGTTCATGTTTTTCGGTGCTGTACAATTTTACAAATTTTACAATTTTACAACTACACCAGGTTTCAATTGTATGCGTGTTGGCTGTTGACCAACTATACTTTCAATATGTTTTCAAAAAATATTCAACATGTTGAGAATGGCAGCTATTTTTGCTATGTGTGGTAGAGAATCAAATTTTGTTTTCAGGTGTGTGTGTGCGCATGTTTGTAGATCGGCTAATTTGGGTGCGAAACACCGGCATGCAGGCAATTCATTAAACCCAGCCTTGACCCAAAAAGGTCATTTATAAAATTACCATCCTACAATGTTTGTCCTCCCAAGTAGTGTGTGTGTGTGTGTGTGTGTGTGTGTGTGTGTGTGTGTGTGTGTGGTAGGTAGACGATCAAATTTTGTGCGCGTGTGTGTGTATACTTCGGTATAGTTTCGGTGCTAGACACCGGCAGGAAATTAATTAAACCCAGCCTTGACTAAAAAAGTCAAATGACCATCCTAAAATTAACAAGTATAGTGTGTGTGTGGTAGACAATCAAATTGTGTCCAGACCTTTCTTTTGTTTTATTTACCTGCCATGGAAATTGTTCTTTAATGTTGGAAAATATTCTTTAAAGGACAACTTTAGTTTTTTTTCAACCAAGGTTCATGTTTTAGGTTATTAGAGAAAGTAAAAGATGAGTGTTAATTCTTTTTCATTTGCTGCTTTCTTTCGTTTTAGGGATATTAGTAGTTTTTGACAGGGGGGGGGCGGGGGCATTCGAGCATGGGGCTAAATATGTATTTTTTTACAAAATGTTATAGCGATTTATTTTCTTTATTGTTTACTATAGTCCTAATAGACCCCAGAAAATTACATCTGGCCACAGAAGATTGCAGGATCTACTGAATGTACTGAAGGTATCCTACTGGGGGGAAGCCACACTGTGTGTCATAGGCTCACATTCAGTAGATCCTGTGATCTTTTGTGGCCAGATGTCATTTCTTTGGGTCTAGTAGGACTATAGTAAACAATAAAAAAAGAAATCGCTATAACATTTTGTAAAAAAATACATATTTAGCCCCATGCTCGAATGCCCCCCTGTCAAACAGCTAAAATCCCTAAAACGAAAGAAAGCAGCAAATGAAAAAAAATGAAAAATGAACACTCATCTTTTACTTTATCTAATAACACCCTAAAACAGGAATCTTGGTTGAAAAAAACTAAAGTGTCCTTTTAATGTTGTTACAGACAACAATTTGCACATTGTCTCAGGAAAATGTTCTTTAATGTTGTTGCAGACAACAATTTGCACATTGTCTCAGGAAAATGTTCTGTTCTGAGAATGCACACATTGTAGTTTGTACTTATACGGCCCTATCTTTCGCCACCCCTTATCCCTGAACTTATTTGCCATTTGTTTTACTATTTTTAAACACATTTTAAAATGGTTCAACTAGTCGATCGTAAAGAATGGCAAATAAGTTTACGGATAAGGGATATAGCCCATAGTCTCAGGAAAATGTTATGTATTTGCTGACATTGTAATTTGCACATTGTTTCGTGCATGTGGCCAGACCATATGTGAGTGTTTAATACTTGACTGTTCACTTTATTCACTTTGGTCAATTAAAAATGTACTTATCTGTATAAATGCCTTGTGTATTCTCTTTGACAAAGGTAAATACAGAATTATTTTTGGATTAAAATACTATGAGTTGAATACAGTTAAAATATTGAGTAAATGTAACACATATATTTTATTAAATCATACACGTGTATATAGTTAGATCAACCTATCAATTTCAATCCCATATACTCAAATTTATATGTAGTTTTAACCTAGGTTTTCTAATGCATATTAAGTTTATCTACTAATTTTTTTCATTTCAATGTGCTAATGCTTATTAAGTTTATCTACTCAATTATTGTCAATTCAAGGTGCTAACGCATATTAAGTTTATCTACTCATTTATTTCATTTCAAGGTGCTAATGCTTATTAAGTTTATCTACTCAATTATTGTCATTGCAAGGTGCTAATGCGTATTAAGTTTATCTACTCAATAATTGTCATTTCATCCTGCTTTAATATATTACTTGCACTTACTT
Organism: Electrona antarctica; assembly: GCF_951216825.1. Taxonomy (NCBI): domain Eukaryota; kingdom Metazoa; phylum Chordata; class Actinopteri; order Myctophiformes; family Myctophidae; genus Electrona; species Electrona antarctica. The sequence continues at coordinate 24,067,767 of NC_136807.1, read as the reverse complement.
AATTTTTAAGGTAGATTTTACTTGATTTCATAGCAGTCAAGTTTACTCAATAATTAAGGGTGTAAAAAATGTTCACCAATATATTTGAGTAGATAGTAGTTTCTATTTTCTGAGTGCAGCCGGGGTGATCAAGTCCCGACTTACGTCCCAGTAGCTACCCTCGATCAGTCCCATTAGGGAAAAACCAGGGCCACACAATCCGTTCCTCCTGAACTACCCTGCCGGGACTGGGAGGTACCATTCTGGCGCGTGGAAGGACTAGGCTCTGTGGGTTGACTCCTGTCCGGGCCCCTCCTACGTCTCACCAGGTCCACTCCTGCTCTCACCAGGTCAGGCCCTGTGCGTTGCACCAGACTCCCAGCACCAGGCACTTTATTCAGGAATGGTTATGTATTGATTTCTCCAAGTTACATCAAATACTGTTAAAGTTAAATATTTCCAAAACGTATAAAATGTGTGAGAAAATAAATGAATAGAGGCACACACATGCACGGGCACAAGCACTCACACGCACGTATGCACACTAACACAGACCCTCTTATAAAATAGCTAATCTAATAGCTAATCTAGGGGGCGGTAGTGGCTCAGGGGTAGAGTGGCTGGTAGATCAGTCCAGTTCGATCCCAAGCTCCGCCAGAATTAGTGTTGAAGTGAAGACTCTAGTCTGAACCCCTATTTTTCTCCTGATGTGCAGGTTGGTGTCTTGCATGGTTGCCTCTGCCATCAGTGTTTGAATGTAATGCACAAAGCTCTTTGGATAAAAGCGCTATATAAATGCACCATTTACATGTGACACGTTGAGCCGGTAGATGCCTGGGCTTTTTTCTGCGAAGAACCATTATACTGTATAGAGGATCTAGTATGGAGCCCTGAGGGACTTTAATCAACAAAGTAGGCCACTGCTATATAGGGATTAAGTGGTTAATATTATCTATGCTTAACCACTTGAACCTCAGCGTCCATATTCTGTTGGGAACATTTGGCAAAAAGAGTTTTGGTGTAGACGTAAAGAGAGGGTCAAAGGGTCAAACTCAAGTCCAACAAGGGTTTAATTTCAATACCAACAGACTTGAACCATTGAGGCTTCTGTTCTCAGCAGCTGTACTTTATGGCAGTCATTGTGTTCCATGCCAACACCCGGGTGTGGGAGTTCAGGGCATGTTTCCAGTCGGCCGTGAATGCAGGCAGGCTAATCTAATGGCAGTAACAGTTATTGTGTTGGCAGGGCTCCCTCAGCTGCCTCCAGCATCCTGGCATGAGGCTCTGTGAAGCACCGTATACCATGGGACAGGTTCCAGTGCAGCCTGCAGGGAGCTCTGGGACATTGAGAGACACCCACCTTTTCAGACTCGCATTCCTCACCTAATTACAATTGCGCCTTTTGCCTTTTAACTCATTTACTGGCAAGAATATTTATCCAAAATAGCCCACAGCACCACAATCTTATCTTGAAGGAGACAAAATTCAGTAATTCACCTGAACCGGAAGTAAAATCGGCTAGGTTATTTTAGCAGCAATAGTCACCCGACATAGACTCCAGGCATGAATGTTGTGGCTGCGACCAGCGGCGCTTTAGTTGTGAGCCGTGAACATCGCCATTTTGATCAGGGACTCAATCTGGGATTCAATCCTCAAACCCCCCCCCCCCCCCCCTTTCTGTAAATATATACTATTGCTATACTATTGCTCTTAGTGTTGTTGCTGTTCTGAATTTCATTGTAAAGTATGTATAGTATGTCTTACTGATGAATTGAGTACAAAGGAACACAATGGAAACAACACTTTTTGTGTCCTTTTAGCAGAAAAAAACCCTGTACTGCCATAATGTTTTAAATCTTGCTAGTATTAAACATTAAATTTCAACCTCTACACATTTGATATCTCTGGAACCCAATGTGACACACTGTGAGCTTGTAGACCAACTATTTTCACATCATTGTTTTTAAAAACAGAGCTCAATTGTTAATTCATAATGTAGTCTATTATTTGTACATTTTGGGTCCCAGGGGGTCCCTTCCTTGGAAATGCAGTGGAGTGAAAAGTGCATTATAAATGTATAACCGATTGAAATTGTAATGTATTTCATAGTTGCAGTGCTTCCTCTCTGTCTCTTTTGTTCCACAGGAGAGCTGGATTCTCTCACAACACTATAAGCCAGCTGAAATATTCAGCGCCTAAGTCGGTTGTTCTGCCGTTTACAGAATGCTTTGCCCATTAAAGCCTTTCCAATGCACGGCATCTCCACTGCAACGCACTGACGTGTAATTAGACAGCGTGGTTGTGTAGTGTTTCCCCAAGGCCATTCTCCCCTATCCCCCCCCCCCCCCCCTATTCTCCCACAATGCTGCTGCTGCTGCCTGCCCGTTTTTATTTTATTTTATTTTTTATTATAAGGTTTTAAGCTCTGGCTCCAGATTAAGTCGGCAGTGCTTTGTGTTGGATAGAAAGGTTAACTGGGACTCATTTTAATCAGGATATTACTGTACGTCATTAGATATCCAAGTAATTGTGAGGAGGGAGTAAATTAAGAGCAATGGGTCTTATCATAACAAAGAAGTGAAGATATTAATTAACGAACATTAAAACGTGCTCCAACAGTCATTACACAGTTTGACAGCTAGCACATACATACATACATACATACATACATACATACATACATACATACATACATACATACATACATACATACATACATACATACATACATACATACATACATACATACATAAAAGCAGGTAAAAGCAGGAGGTTTTAATTTTGCTATAGTCACATAAACTTAAATTCATGAAGATCTGCCTTTATCCTAACCTGACCATAGATTAATAAAAGGATAGAGACCAAACCGGAGAGTTAGACACTCCATAACAATTGACTTCATGTGGCCTGTCTATGACATCAATTGTCTATGACAGGGGTTCTCAAACCTCTTCATGTCAAGGACCTCCAAACTCCAAAGTCCCTGCGACATACTAGTGTCATGTCCAGGGGGTGTACTTGTACATCAAGCTGCCTCACGCTACAGAAACAGGAGATAGGCTCCTGCCCTATGGGCCTCATGGCTCGGCAAGGCTACTTACTTACATGAAAACTGATAAACATTTGGCCGCGAACCCCTATCTTTTGTGCAAGTAACCTCCCCAGAAGAAAAGATTTATGTAAATATAAATCTAACTGCCTGCCTACAGTACCTTGTTTTCCGGGGTCGCCAAAGCTGTGGCTGTAATAAACTTTGTGGATGGATACAAATAAATAAAAACAGCACTTTCACTTTGGACGGTAAGTAACGCTGTAAAGGGCACACATTTTAATAATGTATTACCCTTTTTGTAATGCGTTACATTGGGGATCCAATGGTAATTCCGACGGAGCATTAGTCTGACATGCGGGAACAACGGCCGGACTAGCGCTCAAACATGTGCTGCTCCCGTGCTTGCGGTTATGGTTAGGTTAGGATTTGAGGTATACCGGTAGGTTGTCGGTCTAATGACTGTCGGACCAATTATAGTGTCGTAACTAGAGCCTGTACCCATTACATTGCCCACAATTTGGTAATATATTACGTAGCGAGTAACGTAAGTAACTCATTACCCCCAACACTGTCTGTCTCTCTCTATCTCTGCATGTTGCACCATCATCATAACAGACCTACTTAGAGAGTGTTCATATCAGCGGACATGAACACTCTCTGACTAAGTGACTTTGACACTGTTAACGGTCTGGGGGTTGAAACAAAGACATAAGGTGCTCAATAAAAATCAACAAGCCTTAACCTCTGGTGTAATGCGCTCGCTGCAATGGCACGCATGTTAAACACAGCACACAGCCTTGTGCATATGCAGTTAAAATGCGCTATGCATATACAGTGAGCTAGGCCACATGGGTCCTCAAGGAGTGGTGGAGTGGTGGAGTACACTATGTACTCAAGTAGCCTACAAAGTACAAATTTGAGGTAGTCTACTCTTTACTTTACTGGAGTATTTCCAAATTTGTATACTTTTATTCCAATACATCTCAATAAAAAATATTGTACTTCTACTCCACTACAATAATTTTCATACTTTAGTTACTAGTTACTTTGTAGAGTTTTCATATTATTATTATTACATAATGTAAATTAAAGGGGAAAAATCAGTAACATTTGTTACTTTAAGTATATTTTTACTCCAATATGTTTGTACTTTTACTCAAGTGCTCTCTTGTAACAGCTAGTGTTTTGTAGTATTGATACTTTTACCCAAGTAAGAAATGAGTACTTCTCCCACCACTGTCCCTAAGGGGTTTCTTCATGCATGCTAACTGGTAGTTAGAAGCTAGCTAGCGGGCAGAGACCTCTATATAATATACCAAAGCTGCTATAAAATGCTGTCGGGGCTGCATGTGTGACAGTCCCTGGAGGAGAGACGCTGATCCGCTCCACCGGAATCTGTACGAGAGCCGAGCAGACAATGCTGCTGCACCACGGGTGGAAACCTCATACTGTATGTCCAACTGTTACTTGCCAGGATTCAAAAGTACAGTTGGAGGCCATCGATATTGTCCTTTTCTTTTTGCTGAGGTTTGCGTGATCTGGGCAAAAGGACAGTTAACCCATTTTGGGCGGGAACCCCTTTTGGTGTTTTAAACATTATGTTAAAATTTAGCTATTGAAAAATAGCAGATCTACAAGCTCATAGCGCGCCACCGAGTGGCGCGCTACGAGCTTGTAGGTCTGCTATTTTTGAAAAATCATGAAAATATTTATTTCAGAAAACTGGAGGATTTAGAAGGATTTAAAAAAAAAATTGAGGTCAGGCCTAAATGGGTCAAATGATAAGGGACAATATCGGTGGCACCCAACTGTACAAGCTGGTTTTATTCAAATGCAATCAAAGGCTACAGGTGATAATGCAAGCATTGGGATTGCGACCATATACTATTATGGCCATCAATTCTCTCTGCCAGGATTAAACGTGTCCAGTTGCGTGTTTGATCCATGTCAGGCTTTATATCCTCCTGATCTGATCCCATGTCAGCTAACCCTCAATGCCACATGGGAATTATTCAGTAGCGTAAAGAAACTATAAGTATATGTACTCAAGTAGGTTACTGTGCTTAAGTACAAGGTAATTGTGAAGTATTGTACTCAAAGTATTGTACTTTGAGTTCAGTTATAGTTACTTTGTAGATTTTGATTATAATTACAAAACATATACATTTTGGGCGATCAGAGAATATATCCATTTTAGACATACTGTACAGTATACGTTGTGGAATTATTATTATTTTGGTACTTTAAACTTTCAGTATATTTTGATGCCAATGCTTCTGATTCTACATTGTATTGAGTACTTTTTCCACCACTTGATCTCCTCCTGTACCGTATATGCAAGCCAGCAGTATCATCCACTTCTCTGATCTGACACTGACACACAAACACACACACGCACGCACACACGCGCGCACGCACACGCACACGCACACACACACACACACACACACACACACACACACACACACACACACACACACACACACACACACACACACACACGATACTTAACAATCATTCAGTCTATAAAAGGGCGTCATCTCCAAGGTATTCAGTTGGTGTCCAGGTAGCTCAATAATTAAAGGACAACTTTCGTTTTTTTCAACCAAAGTTCATGTTTTAGGTTGTTATTAGATTTCATTTGCTGCTTTCTTTCGTTTTAGGGATTTTAGCTGTTTTTGACAGGGGGGCGGGGGCATTCGAGCATGGGGCAAAATGTGTATTTTTTTTACAATTTTTTATAGCGATTTATTTTTTCATTATTTACTATAGTCCTACTAGACCCCAAGAAATTACATCTGGCCACAAAAGATCACGAGATCTACTGAATGTGTCAAACTGACATATTGAGCCTATGACACACAGTATGGCAGCCCCCCAGTAGGCCTCCTTCACATTCAGTAGATCCTGTGATCTTCCTGGCGTCTATTAGGACTATAGTAAATAATACAAATTAAAAAATTGCCATAATATTTTGTAAAAGAATACATATTTAGCCCCATGTTCGAATGTCCCCGCCCCCCTGTCAAAAACAGCTAAAATCCCTAAAACGAAAGAAAGCAGCACATGAAAAAGGTTTAACACTCAACTTTTACTTTCTCTAATAACAACCTAAAACATGAACCTTGCTTAAAAAAAGTTGTCCTTTAAGGTAGGCTAGAGCCAGACATTTTTTTCCTTCCTTTTTTCACTTTTTTATTGGTGAACTGAACAGGACGCAAGTGACATAAATGACAAGAAATATAGTACGAGGCACACTGGATCAACTAAAACATTTCCATCCGGTGGAACAATTTCTTCTCTGGCCAAAAAGTGTATTTTATATTGTGGTGACTGGAACACACACCCAAGAGACAGAAGGACGTTTGCCTATTCCAAGGCTTTTAATCACAGAATTCAGTTAACAGAATAGTACTTTCAGATTCACTTGCATGGCATCTCACAGTAGGGAGTTACAACACAGATAGTTCAGTTCCTTTGTTCGCCCACTTGATGGTGCTGGCGGGGCGCCACTGGACCTCGTCTCGGGACTGCGATCAAAGGTGCGTATATGACTTCACACAGGTGGGCATGACATTTACTCTCTCGGCAAGGAATGTGAATGAGTGAGTACAACTTAGGCCAGACACGCTCTCCGCAGAGCTGCCGGTTGCAAACGGGAACGCAGGTACGTGATCAAACAGTCTGTGCAGCTCTTGGCCTCGATATATAAGCACGGGAAGTATAGTGGATACTCAGCATTGGATGAGTGCGTCACTCCGCTTCCTCTGCTGTGTACTAAGGTATTTTACTCCGTTTCCATCCCGTGCATGTTTTAGTATGTGCTGTACTAAGGGATTTACTCCGTTTCCATCCTCATGTGCTCCTCTTTCCTCTTCCTCTTCACCAGTCGGTTATGTGACTGTCCGTCAGATAGGCGCTCACTGAGTGCGCCGTAGAAGCCTATATTCGGACACAGGACAGGACACAATAAGTATAATATCTATTCACGTTTACACATAGAATGGGTAGTGAATCGTGGTGCTCGACTTACCGCCCAACTCGCCCGATAGCGTGCTGCTTCACCCCTGGAGACTGGATCTGTACTAAGGCAGAGAGAGCTGCCTTTTGTACTGTCCCGCCCTTCTGACAGAACGCAGGTGACGCGCATTCCAGCTGATCAAGAATGTGACGCGGGACGTACCTGCCCTCTAGGACCCGCCCTAGAGGTTGGTGCGCTCTTCTCTCTCTCTGCCTCTGCTGGCCTCCAGGGGTGCGCTTACCTGTTGGGCGGTGTTCTGCCATCGAGACACCACATATCCCCCCCCTTAAGCGCTTGGCTGGTGCGGGTCCCCCCCCCCCGTCCTCCTCGTACCGTCTAGACAGGGCGTCGGCGTGGGGGATGCTCCGCCCTGGCTTGTGTTCCACCTTGAACTTGTAAGCTTGTAGTTCAAGGAACCAGCGCGTTACGCGAGCGTTAGTGTCTTTGTTGGTGGACATCCATCTGAGGGGGGCGTGGTCGGTGAAGAGTGTGAAGGTCCTTCCCCAGAGATAGTATTTTAAGTGGTGCACTGCCCACTTCACAGCTAGACACTCTTTCTCTACGGTTGCGTAATTTTTCTCGTGGGGTAGGAGTTTACGGCTTATGAACGTGATCGGGTGCTCCTCGCCGTTAAAGTCTTGCGCAAGGACAGCCCCGAGCCCTGTCCCCGACGCGTCAGTGTGCAGGAGGAAGGGTTTTGTGAAGTCTGGCGCTTTTAAGACCGGCTCCGCACACAGAGCGGCTTTAAGCTGTTGGAACGCCTCCTCCGTCTCGGGCGTCCACTTCACAGTGTTAGGGAAATTTTTTCGTGTCAGCTCATGGAGTGGCCCTGCAATAGTAGAAAAGTTGTCAATAAACTTTTGGTAGTATGCCATCAAGCCCAGAAACGACTTCACCTGTTTCTTGTTGGTGGGGCGGGGCCAGTCACGTATCCTCTCCACTTTCTTGTGCTGTGGCTTAATATAGCCGCGACCGATGGTGTGGCCGAGATAGTCAGTCTCGGTCAGTCCAACCTGGCATTTTTTTGCGTTTGCGGTGAGCGCCGCTTTGCGCAGGGCACCTAGGACTGCCTCCAGATGCTCGAGGTGTTGGCCCCAGGTCTCGCTGTGGATGATGATGTCGTCCAAGTAGGCGGCGCTATACTCACGGTGGGGTCTCAGTACCCTGTCCATGAGCCGCTGAAAGGTGGCCGGGGCTCCGTGGACACCAAAGGGAAGCACGGTGTATTGAAATAATCCGTCCGGCGTGGAGAAAGCGGTTTTCGCTTTGGCGCGGTCTGTGAGTCTCACTTGCCAATATCCTTTGGTCAGATCCAGCGTTGAGACGAACCGGGCCGGCCCCAGCCGTTCCACCAACTCGTCGGACCGCGGCATGGGATATGTGTCGAACAGGGAGACGTCATTCAGCTTCCTAAAGTCATTGCAGAACCGGAGCGAGCCGTCCGGTTTGGGCACGATGACGATAGGGCTAGACCACGGGCTATGGGATTCTTCGATCACTCCGAGCGTCAGCATTTTCTTGACCTCGTCTCTAATCGCCAGCCGGCGGGCCTCTGGTATGCGATACGGCCGCTGTCGAATCACCTTCCCCGGCTCGGTGATGATGTCGTGGCGGATCACATTCGTGCGGCCGGGGATCTCTGAGAAACGATCTCTATAGCGAGCCAGGAGCTCCTTCACATCCTGGATCTGGTTGGGGGACAAATCCCCCCCGATCGGTACCTCCTCCACATTCTGAGGGGAGACAATAGTTAGTAGAGCAGAGGGGGGGGGGGCTTCGGGCTGGTGCCACCGCTTTAAAAGATTCACATGGTAAATAACCTCATTCTTGCGGCGTCCGGGTCGGCAAACCTTGTAGTTGACCGGGCCAATCTTTTCCACAATTTCATATGGCCCCTGCCACTTGGCCAGGAATTTACATTCAACGGTGGGGATCAGAACCAGCACTTTGTCACCCACCTGGAATTCTCTTGGTGTGGCTCGTCGATTATAGACCCGGCTCTGCTCTTGTTGTGCCTTTTCCATGTGCTCACGGACGAGCGGCCATATCCTCCTGGCGCGCGCTTGCATCTGTTCCACATGATCTATTACGCTCCGATGTGGAGAAGGCTCGCTCTCCCAGGCCTCTCGAGCCAGGTCCAACAGGCCGCGCGGCTGCCGTCCATAGAGCAGCTCGAAGGGGGAGAAACCTGTAGATGCCTGGGGGACTTCACGGATAGCGAACATCACATAGGGAATCAAGCGGTCCCAATCCTTGCCATCAATATCAGGCAACTTTTTTAGCATCTTTTTGAGCGTCTGATTAAACCGCTCGACGAGCCCGTCAGTCTCAGGATGATACACGGAGGTTTTAATCCTTTTTATATTTAGCCACTTATACAGGAGCGTGATCACTTGCGCCATAAAACAAGTGCCCTGATCCGAAATTGCCGCATCTGGGATTCCCACTCGGCTGACTAACATGAGTAGCTCATGCGCCACTGCTTTGGCTGTTGCCGCGCGCAGGGGGATGGCCTCGGGGTATCGGGTGGCGTAATCTACAATTACGAGGATATATCTGTGTCCCCGATTAGTTTTGGGCAAGGGTCCCACCACATCCATGGCGATGCGTGAGAATGGAATGTCAATGATGGGCAGGGGGATGAGTGGGTTGCGTTGGAACGGGCGGGGCGCCACTAGCTGGCATTCTGGGCAGCTTCTACAAAAATCCTCTATCGCTTTTTTTGCTCCCGGCCAATAGAACCGTGCCATCACTCGCTCGTATGTTTTCTGGACCCCCAAGTGGGCTCCCAACTGGTGGGTGTGTGCCAGGAATAGGACGCGGCTCACATACTGCTTCGGCACAAGCAGCTGTTCTACAATCTCCCCGCCTCGATTTTTTGTTCCCCGGTATAACATTCCTCGTTTTACACAAAAATAAGGATAGTGTAGCTCACTCACCCCCTCCTCGAGCTGGCCATCGATCGCTGTCACTTGTCCGCGGGCGCCGCGGAGGTTCGAGTCCTCCCACTGTAGGGTGGCAAACTCACCCCGGGTCGCCGCCTCTCGGGGCTCGGCGTCCGGGAACTCGGCGAAGGGGTCCGGGCTCTCCGAGGCCGGGGGTCCGCGCGTCGGCACATCTGGCTCCTCTGCGAGGCTGTCAGGCGGGCTTGAGCCAGAGGAGGGGGAAGGCGCTCGATCGTCCTCTCTGGCCGAGCCGCCGCTGGGGTTCTCTCTGCCGCGGCCGCGGAATGCCGGGTAGGCGGGCCGTGCTGCGGTGGTTTGGCGGCGGCGGCGGGGTCTGTGTGAGCGGCGGGGCCGCGCCGCTCGTTGGCCGGGTTTCCAGTAGCGCTCGAAGAGAGCGCAGTCATAGCCTAATAGGAGAGGCACCGGTAGGTCGGGGACGACGCCGGCGGCCACCATCGTGTCGCCGCGGGGCGTCTGTACCCGCACGTTGGCCGTGGGGTAGTGGCGTACGTCTCCATGGACACAGGTGACCGGGATGGTGACAGAGGAGAGCGTGACGTCAGAGGCCCCCCGTACCGCTCTGCACAATTGTGGTGACTGGAACACACACCCAAGAGACAGAAGGACGTTTGCCTATTCCAAGGCTTTTAATCACAGAATTCAGTTAACAGAATAGTACTTTCAGATTCACTTGCATGGCATCTCACAGTAGGGAGTTACAACACAGATAGTTCAGTTCCTTTGTTCGCCCACTTGATGGTGCTGGCGGGGCGCCACTGGACCTCGTCTCGGGACTGCGATCAAAGGTGCGTATATGACTTCACACAGGTGGGCATGACATTTACTCTCTCGGCAAGGAATGTGAATGAGTGAGTACAACTTAGGCCAGACACGCTCTCCGCAGAGCTGCCGGTTGCAAACGGGAACGCAGGTACGTGATCAAACAGTCTGTGCAGCTCTTGGCCTCGATATATAAGCACGGGAAGTATAGTGGATACTCAGCATTGGATGAGTGCGTCACTCCGCTTCCTCTGCTGTGTACTAAGGTATTTTACTCCGTTTCCATCCCGTGCATGTTTTAGTATGTGCTGTACTAAGGGATTTACTCCGTTTCCATCCTCATGTGCTCCTCTTTCCTCTTCCTCTTCACCAGTCGGTTATGTGACTGTCCGTCAGATAGGCGCTCACTGAGTGCGCCGTAGAAGCCTATATTCGGACACAGGACAGGACACAATAAGTATAATATCTATTCACGTTTACACATAGAATGGGTAGTGAATCGTGGTGCTCGACTTACCGCCCAACTCGCCCGATAGCGTGCTGCTTCACCCCTGGAGACTGGATCTGTACTAAGGCAGAGAGAGCTGCCTTTTGTACTGTCCCGCCCTTCTGACAGAACGCAGGTGACGCGCATTCCAGCTGATCAAGAATGTGACGCGGGACGTACCTGCCCTCTAGGACCCGCCCTAGAGGTTGGTGCGCTCTTCTCTCTCTCTGCCTCTGCTGGCCTCCAGGGGTGCGCTTACCTGTTGGGCGGTGTTCTGCCATCGAGACACCACAATATGGAAGTTGGGGGACTGAGAGTCTTTCCACCATGGAGCGTTAGGCTGTCAACACATGATTAAAAAATGACCGCAGGGCCAGTCTTTGTTTTGGTGAGAAGCAAAAGTGTATTTTTTATTCATATTCTTTTACTAAAGTTGAGAGACTGCGTTACCGGCAGTCATACAAAATAAATGCCTGAAGGGTCCCAGTCTCGTTAAGGATAACTATAATGCTATGGACCAGCTAGGTTTATACAGTAGATCAGTGGTTCTCAACCTGCCCCCACATGGTTTTGGGGGCTCCCCAAATGACAGTAAAGCAATAATTTATTTTATTTTTTTAAGAGAGAAATTTAAAAAGACCATTACGTCGGAAGTAATCAACAAACTATACTATAACAACTGGTCAAACATTGGCCAAATAGTCAAATGCAAGAAAATGTATAGACAACCTGCAAGATCTGCTATTTTCACTGTCATCTGTCGAAACGAGGTACACAATATTGAATGCCTCAACTACATTCCAAGTGCTTAATTGTCGGGGTGTGTGTGTGTGGGGGGGGGGGGGGGGGGGGGGGGGGGGAGTTCAAATATTAGGTCTAAGTTCAAATATTAGGTCTAAAACCACTGTCCTAGATTACTGAGGCACTACATTAGATGCATTTGATGCATTACCTTGCTTATTGTAAGTCACGAGCTGGATTAAGAGCGCCGTCTGCTATTACGCCTCAATTGTAAATTGTTACTCGACTGGAGTAGCTGTTTTCCCTCCTGACCACTCCAGTGCCATCCTATCACTGCATTGTTTACCTCTCTGCGCTGCCATAGTCACTCACTGGCAGCCTTTCACTCCCCCTGGGAAGAGAAATGTGAGATGTAAACATCACCCACACACGGCTGATCCAAATCATTACATGGCTCTATGGATCCGTTCTGCATTTCCCTGTCCCATTTAACACCAACATAATATACTGTGTGGCCAGGCTATAAAGCCCACAGTAAATCAATGACAATCAAATGTGTAGAGAGAATGGGGTGAGTCGAGCCACTGGGCAAGATGAGCCACATTCATGAACCCCATATTCCGAGGAATCCAGAGACCATAATGCAGAACATACAGTAGTTCTAATTATAGGCTGATATTAACATTACAGCATCCGCGGGCAGGGACGTGCAGAGAATGTTAGAAAGGCAGGGGTTGAAATTCCCTAAAAGGGCACTTTTGGCACAAAAAAAGCGAGAACAGAAGATCTACAAGCTCGCAATGTGTCGCAGCGTCAACATTCTTTCTACGCAAAATGCTGCGTTCAAGTTCAGGAGAGTTCGGGAAAAGTCCATTCTCAATGGTGCCTTCCCATGGAATGGAAAGGGGGGCATTTTTCTATAGTAACTACTGCATTCATGGTCTGGAGAGGGCAGTTGTTTTACAGATGGGTAACAAGGGCAGGGGCTGAAGGCCCCTTTAATGTCTACTGTATGTGTGCACGTGCTGTGCACCAGTCACAAGGGTCTCACTGTGTCTACAGCACTATAGTAAACAGAAATTAACACATTAACTGCCAGGTAGCCTATTAATTAGTAATTTTTTCTGCCACTGCCAGTGTTTTTCAGTGAAGACCCTTATTTTTAAGGCCCATGGTTCCCGAGGAGTGAACCGGATGTATAAACTCTTTCACCGGGAATAAAAAAATTGTAACAGCGATTATCGGTTCTTTAGTTATGTGCCATTGAATAAAGCTTGTTTTGACCCCCAAAAAAGGCTGACCCCTGCACTGCTTGTTGTCAGTGGTGGAAAAAATAGGACTCACAATTCTTACTTATTAAAGTAAAGGTATCAATACTGCAATATAGAAATACTCTGTTACAAGTAGAAGTCTGGAGTAGAAGTATGGAGTAAAAATGCAAAAGTATTGGCATCAAAATGTACCTAAAGTACCAAAAGTATACTTTTACTTTTGGTCTTTATGCAGAAATGTCCCTTTTCAATTTTTCAATTGGTCTCTAAGCCAAGGGCTCCATCTTGCGCCACCCTTATCCCTTATCCCTAAACGTATTTGCCATTTTTTACTATTTTGAAAATAAATTTAAAATAGTTCAACTAGCTGATCTACATGTTGTGAGCTTGTAGATCAGCTATTTGAACTACTGCATAAGGTTTTTTTAAATAGTAAAAAATGGCAAATAAGTTTAGGGATAAGGGGTAAGGGGTGGCGCAAGATATAGCCCTATATGTATAGGGCTGAAGGGTAATGTATGTTTTGTAATAACAATCAAAATCTACAATGTAGTAACTAAAGTGTTCAAATAATTGTAGTGGCGTAAAAGTACAATATTTGCCTGAGATGTAGTGGAGTAGAAGTAAAAGTATTGGAAATAGGAGATACTCAAGTAAGGTACGAATGCCTTAAAATTGTACTTAAGTACAGTACTTAAGTAAATGTACTTTGTTACTTTCCACCAATGCTTGTTGTAGTATAGTGCACATACTGCCTGCCTGCCCACCATATGGCTGCAGTGATTGGCCTGTTGCGTTTGGAACACATGCTGCCGATATAAACACTCGGAGGCTCTAATCTCTGGACACTGGGGCGATCACAGCACTGTATTCATTTCCTCTGGTGTGTCTAATGCCTCAGGGCCAACTGGAAGACGCAGCAGAGCCGTGGACAGCTGCTGCAGCCTGGCTCTGATCTGTGGCTGCCGTGGGATTTACACTCTGAGGGGGTCATCCTCTCAGAGAAATCCACTTAATGTCACAACACCCTGCACTGTGCAGTATAACATGCCACTGATGCTTTGTATGGTTTGTCGGGATGAGATTTGAACAACAATGAACACGCATTTGAAGATGAAACATCCAGCTCAGATGCATAGACATTTATTTATTTTTTGCTCTACCTCACTCATGTCAGTCAGTCAGTCTTCTATGTGGCTGACACGCACTGACTCTTTTCACTTAATCCATGTCCTAGCACCTTGACTAATGTCTAATGCCCTTAAATATTTGTACCGTTAGCTTGCAAAAAGCTTGTAAATATCTAAGACGGTAAGACCCAAACAGAAGAAAACCCTTTACTTTTTTTTGTGGTAAAGGCGCTCAAGCTTTCTTTCTTTTCCTGCCTTGATCGCCCCCTCGCCTCTCTTCTTCCCTTACTTTGTTTTTCTTACATGAAAATACTACACAACACAGTAGGCCTACATATCGTATGTTGGTGCATGGGTTACATGGGAAGCTCATTTGTATTTAATTCAGCCGTCCTCGCTCCTCAACATTCACAGCTATTCCTCTGCCTAATCCCTTCCTCCCCCTTTTACAGTGCTACTTTAATGAGAACTCCATGTGGAAAGGTTCATTAACAACCATGAAGAGTGCCTGCGTAACATAATCCCTACGAGCCTTAATTAGTCAGTGCTTTGCCTGGGCGTAGTAAAGGAGCGCCAAATAAAAACGCCATTTGACTCTAATCTTCATTCCCCATTTAATGTATCATGGCACACAATATGTGCCTGCAAATCAATACAATGCACAGCAAGGGTTTTTAACTAGTTTAACGATGAATGGGAGACTGTTGCACTGTGGAATAAATGGGCCTTGGACTTGGTCAGGCTGTGTGTGAGCTTGTGCCTACCGCAGTTCAGCTGCGCTATACGACGCAAAGGAGCCTACTATTCTGATATAACATGAATTCTGTGCATTTTTCATTTCGGGTTGGGTTTGTGGACCATCATAACTATTTCAGCCTTAGGCGACATCAAAGGTACACTGCTCTCTCTGCAAGGACAAGCTTTCTGTCCGTAATGAAAACAGGAACAGCAACGTGTCTCATTCATTGTATTTTTAACATGCATATGAATCCTTTTTCTGTAACAATATTATTATTTTGTTATGGCCAAACCCCATACAACCCTCTCCGTTCTATTGTGGTGGCATTTACATGATGAACTATACGCACAATTCAGCTCAAACATTCACTGCCAGTTTTATTGTCAGCGTTAACCATGGGTTGCAATTGCAATGTAGTTGACTCACAATACGCCTGACAAACAATGACTGGCTGGTCTGAACCCCCAGAGCATTGTTGGATTATCACCGAGCAACACAAAGAACAAAACTGTACGCCTTGACAATGTTTTGTTCATCCATGTACCAAAAAAAACCTAAACAAAAGAAAAAGAAACTGACACCATTCCATAACTGGAATACTTACAAAGTGCAAGATCAGAGTAATGGTAAATGGTGCATTTATATAGCGCCTTTATCCAAGGCACTTTACATAGATTGTAGATTACATTCACCCATTCACACAAACATTCCTTCACCGATGGCGGCGGATACCAACCAACACATCACAAGCAATTTGGGGTTCAGTGTCTTGCTCAAGGACACTTCGACACTAACTCTGGGGGAGCCCGGGTTCAAACTGGCAACCTTGCAGTTACCATCCAGCCACTCTACCCCTGAGCCACCGCCGCAAGTAATAAATGGCATATTTTACGCAATCTAAAACACAACAAGATACCTGGTTGAGGTGAATTTTCACACTGGCAGATACAAAGCCTACAGGCTACCATTAATTTTCAATAGAAGCCAGCGACATGAAGATACAAAGCGACAGGCTCCATCATTGTCTCCATCCGGCCCGAAGGCATGGGGAGAGTATGTTTTGCAGTCCGTCCGTTCGTATCCCCGTCTGTGAACAGCTAATCTCTGGCATGTTGGTTTGATCGCAGCCAAACTGTGCAGACACTCCCTGGATGCCAATTCCGAACCTCTGCCCAAAATCTTCACATTATAGCACCACCAGGCGGCTGATTTTTGAAAGACACATTTTTTACAGCACACATACATTTTGTCCATATTCCTACATCTTTTCAAATCAGCCTAATGGTGGCGCTATAACAGGCAGAGTCGCGTCTTGATCTATAACTGCATCTGCATGAAACTTTGTAAGCACACGCCAAGGAAAAATGCCTGGCCTGCATTTTTCAATTCTGCCTTTTAGAGCACCATCAAGGCCAACTTTTGTGAAAGACATTTTCTTTTTCTTCCATCCTGTAAGAAATCCTCTACAACACACTACAAGTTCCAGCTGCTGTAAGTCTATGTCTATTGGCAACTGCTACTTCTATGCCATCTCACCCCTGCCCACTTTGACAGGCTGGAATGGCTTAGGGTTGACGACAGAGTACAGTACAGCATCTTGTAATGGGTCTGGTCCACAAGATTCGCTACACCACCAAGATACCCATGTACCTGTCTAAATACTTCCTTAATGTCAACAAAGTCCACACCCACAACACCAGAGGGAGTTCAACAAACCATGTGCAACCCAGATTCGGCACTAACAAGGCACTAAATTCATTTCGCTCCTATGCCACAAAAATGTATCCTGACTTCGCCAGATTGCGGCAGTATTGAGGTCACAAGTTCCCTCCTCCTGCCTGGATCTGGTCTCTCTCAACGATAAACCGGAAGCACCAGGACAAACATGATGATATCTCCATAATAATTTCGAGTTGTAGTCCTGTTAGGTTGTGTTTACATTTGCACTGTGGCAGCGCTTCAATATGTCATCAGTATCGCGTTGATCCCGCCTCTAGCGGCCGCATACGGCCGCATCTGTCTCCGGTCAGAAATGGTCCAGAATGCATCGTCTCTGCCCGAGAGGGGCCAGATGGGAGCAGGAGGAGGAACTCACTGCTGCCACCAGCTGGCGGAGTCAGGTTAACAAAAATGTGGAACTCCCTGCCAACAGTCATTAAGACATGCAAATCCCTTGACTCCTTCAAAACCGCTCTCAAAGGGCACCTACGGACGGCTGCAATTCGAAACTGGCCCGCGTAAAATTTGAATCCCACCCCCCCCCCCCCCCACACACACACACACACACACCTGTCTCCCCTCACTGTATATGTGTTTTTTCCCTTCTTACCTCCTCTTATGATGATTTCCTGTTTGGCTATATAGAAGTGTATATTTGTGGGTCTCTAAATGTTCAGATGAATTGAAAATTGTGGACTCTATTGTAAACAAGTGTAATGCTTTATGGTGTCATCCCACAGTTAACAGTTTTTGTATGGAGTTGTGCTTGAAATGTACTGTAATTCTGCAAACTGTTAATAAATAATTCAATCAATCAATCAATCAATCAATCAATCAATCAATACCAAACAATGCACTCCCCCACAACAAACATTCCTGACCTGGTGGTGACCTGTGCTCTAAAGAGCACTTTTTCTAGTTTTCAAGATACATAAGGCGAACTGAACAATTTTCAAGCTTGTAGCTCGGCTATATCTCTGATGTGCGACACTGGTGCACGACCAAAGTCCAAATCAAAGTAAAAGGTGTGTCAATGACAAAGCGATCGTTTGAACCAGTGCCATCTCTCCTTGAGCTGCATGGGAATAGAAGGATGAGAAGATGAGATAGAAAACACACACACACACACACACACACACACACACACACACACACACACACACACACACACACACACACACACACACACACACACACACACACACACACACACACACACACACACACACACACACACACACACACACACACACACACACACACACACACACACACCTTCTAGAGCTGGAAGGACACTCCTTTAACTGATTGATGGGCTGCTGTATTGCCTGCCACCTCTCTCTCTCTCTCTCTCTCTGTGTGCCACCTACCATGTGATCTCATAGCACGCACATGGGCACACTTGTGCTTGCTGCCAGCAGGCCAAGAACGTCAATTATCCAATGTCTCTCAAATCGGTCAATGACAACGTTTTTAATTTATAATGGCATAATCGCAGACTATATAGGTAGGTAGGTACGACCTGACGTTTAGATTAACCACTTAAACCCTGTCCTTATAGTTCCTCATGGCTCTATAGTAGTGACCTTTATGTTTTCACTCTATCAATACCTTCGCTACAGAACATTGTAAGCTGGCAGATCGATTTTCAGCCAATGTTTTCCCCAGAAAACGGGTGCTGGTTTAACCCATTCAGGACGAGAACCCCTTTTGGTGTTTTAATCATTGTTATACTTTAGCTATTGAAGAATAGCAGATCTGCAAGCTCATTGACCATTGGAACAGGTTATATTTTCCACTTCGCTGTTTTGGACATAAACGCAACAGCGACGAGATATACATTAAAAGAGATAAGGCCATAAGAAAAAAAGAGGAACCAAATAATAAAGCAATGGAAGAAAGATGTGTTTTAAGGCCCATCCATCCATCCATCCATCTTGGACTGCTCATTCGGTCAGGTTGTAGCGTTCAGCAGCTTCCAGACATCTCTTTCCCCTGACTGACGGCGTTACCGTTGCCAGCTCTGACTGTGGCATTCCCAGCAGGCACAGTGTGGAGATAGAAACCCTCCACCTGGCCCTGGCTCTGCCACATGTCTCTGCCCAGCTGGGCGTGCTTCAATCAGGAGGCATCCGTATTAGATGCCTGAACCACCTTAACTGGCTCCTTTCCAAGTGAAGGAGCAGCGTCTCTACTCCGAGTCTCTCCGATCCCGGGTGACTGAACTTCACCCGGGATGCGGGATGCCAGCCACGAGCGGTGTAGCGATACAATTAGAATGTTGTTATGCCCCTACAGTACGTACCAGCCACCCTCCTGAGAAAACACATTTCTGCCACTTGTATCCACAATCTTGCACTTATTTCATCATGACCCACATTTCATGAACATCGGTTAAGAGTGTGAACAAAATTTAACCGGTGTGGTGAAGCGAACACTATACCAGTCATGCTGCTCCAATGTCCCGGCTGATCTCAGGCTTCGGCCTGCAACATGAGGCTGATCTCAGGCTTCGGCCTGTAACATGAGGCTGATCTCAGGCTTCGGCCTGTAACATGAGGCTGATCTCAGGCTTCGGCCTGTAACATGAGGCTGATCTCAGGCTTCGGCCTGTAACATGAGGCTGATCTCAGGCTTCGGCCTGTAACATGAGGCTGATCTCAGGCTTCGGCCTGTAACATGAGGCTGATCTCAGGCTTCGGCCTGTAACATGAGGAAAATCATTCCTTTGAGAGCTATACAACTGGACATGTGCTACAGTAGAAAAATACATTCTCATGGTTCTGATGACTGCACTGGAAAGCCCTCTAATACAAAATAAATAAATAAATGAAACGTGTACAAACGTACTACTCCTCATGTAGATCTGCTATTTTGGATCAGTTTTTTAATGAAAACAGGGTTAAAGAGTTTATTGCCTTTGCGTTTTTAATATATTATAGTTATAGGGGCAGCGGTGGCTCAGGGGTAGAGTGGCCGGATGGTAACCACAAGGTTGCCAGTTCGAACCGGGACACCCCCAGAGTTAGTGTCGAAGTGTACTTGAGCAAGACACTGAACCCCCAATTGCTCCCGATGAGCAGGTTGGTGCCTTGCATGGTTTCCGCTGCCATCAGTGTATGAATGTGTGTGTGAATGTAATGCACATGCATCTATGTAAAGCGCCTTGGATAAAGGCGCTATATAAATGCACCATTTATTTAGTTTGAATAATTAAGGGAATGTTCGCCAAAAAATTACAGATCCAAACAAGCATATTAAATTACTTATGTTCTACTGGATCTCTTCTCCACTAGTACCTCCTTAAAATTTTAGTCGACAAAATTAACACAGACATAAATATAATGAAAAAATAAAAGACTATTGTTTGTGTTGAGGGAACAAGACAGAAATGTGTGCTTAACAGATAGACGGGTTGATATGTGCCGACTGACGACATTGTATTCCTGCATACGAATGTTGTGTTTTATTCAGGGCTCCTTTCATCCTGCCAAGCCTGCATGCCAGTGATGGCAGGCCGATCTCACAGCAATCTGATCTCACATGGAAAAAATCAAAACAACCGTCAGCTGGAAAGACCGCCGGTCTCATGCATAAGTAAAGACCCCCGTCTGCTGCTGTAGCGTGTACGCACGCACGCACGCACGCACGCACGCACGCACGCACGCACGCACGCACGCACGCACGCACGATGACTTATTCATATATAGGTCCAACACTACATTGTACGGATGGATCATAAATCGTGGGTGACAGATGCATTTCACCCCCTGGGGGGATGTGAAGGCAAGACAGGCACTTTGGCCTCGCCCCAAAGGCATCCGCTGTCCAGTTCCCCCCACACACGCACACACACACACGCACACACACACACACACCTGACCCACTAAGGTTAAGTGGAGCGATGTGCACTGAGGTGATGAGGGTTTGACATCCAACTATAAAATAACCTGCTACAACAGATTCACATCTTTGTTTCACCTCTGTCCCTGTGGGCCAAAGTTACATACTGTGCCTTTAACCCATTGAGACCTGAGACCAGATTCAACAATTGTCAGTGGTGCTCAAACTTTTTCATGTGAAGGATCCCCAGAATTGTCTGTATTTGGACCCCCATCTGCAAATATGTTGTTCCCCCCCCCCGGCCACATGCGGCCCCCACCTTCACTTAATGTGGCCTGCAGGTTAATATCCGAATATTGATATATTATTTATTTCAGCTCTTACAACGGGATTTCAAGGAGGCTTTCCACTCAGTCTCACCCAACATTCTGGCCATCATAAATGCATCCCTCTCTACTGGTACTTTTCCCTCTGTCTTTAAACATGCCATCATCCAGCCCCTACTTAAGAAATCCAATTTAGACCCATCCGTCTTAAATAATTACAGGCCAAACTCTCATTTCTATCAAAACTCTTAGAGAAAATTATCTCCTCCCAATGAATCACCTTCATGAACAATAATGACATCTTTGAACACTTTCAGTCCGGATTTAGAGCCCTTCACAGTACGGAGACCGCCCTTATTAGGGTAACAAATGATCTTCTACTGTCATTAGATGATGGTGACTGTGCCATATACTAGTACTGTTAGACCTTAGTGCGGCCTTTGACACGGTCGACCACTCCATCCTGCTGGCTCGTCTGCAAACATGGGCTGGCGTACTCCTGCGCTCTTACCTGAGCAACAGAACCTTCTCTGTTGCCTCAGGAGACACCTCTTCCCCCTCAGCCCCTCTTACATGTGGCGTCCCGCAGGACTCTGTCCTTGAACCGCTTCTGTTCTCCATCTATATGCTCGATCTAGGTCACATCATCCGCAAGCATAAACTCCATTTTCACTGCTATGCGGATGACTCACAAATGTGTGTCCCGGTCAAATCCCCAACCACAGGAAGCTTAGATGGTCTAAGAGCCTGCCTTGCCGACATAAACTCATGGATGTCACAAAACTTCCTCCAACTTAATCCTGACAAAACTGAGATTGTTCTCTTTCTCACAACCCCATTAAGAGACGACCTTCGCAGGCTATCGAGTGCTGTGCAACCAGTCGCCAAAAATCTAGGAGTTTTCTTTGACTCAGATCTTACTTTTAGTTAAAAAAGTTGTTCAGTCATGTGTTTACCAGCTTAGAACCATTGCGAAAATCAAATCCGTCCTGTCATTTGCAGATTTAGAGAAGATCATTCATGCCTTCATAACCTCCCGATTAGATTACTGCGGTCCGTTTATCACAGAAATCCATCTCCCGCTTACAACTGGTCCAGAATGCCGCTGCCAGGCTCCTGACCAACACCATAAAACGCGCCCATATCACCCCCATCCTGGCCATTCTCCACTGGCTGCCTGTGGGTTTTAGAATCAATTTTCAAATAATTGTAGTGGAGTAAAAGTACAATATTTGCCTCTGAGATGTAGTGGAGTAGAAGTAGTATTAGAGTAAAAGTATCGGAAATTGGAAATACTCCAGTAAAGTATACAAACACCTCAAAGATTTACTTAAGTACAGTACTTAATGTACTTTCCACCGTTGCTGAGCTGTGAGCTGTGCTCCTGCAGAGGGGACCATTAATAGTGTGGTGATAATCATCGATTTCCCTCTGCTCTGCTAATCATCATTCTTCACATCTGATACATTGCACTGGGTTTAATGCAGCATCGCAAATGGCTCCGTGATTAATAGGAACAATGCTCAGAGGAGGCAGCAGCTGTATAGCCGGGGTGTGTGTGTGTGTGTGTGTATGTGCGTGTTTGTGCGTGTGTGTGTGTGTGTGTGTGTGTGTGTGTGTGTGTGTGTGTGTGTGTGTGTGTGTGTGTGTGTGTGTGTGTGTGTGTGTGTGTGTGTGTGTGTGTGTGCACGTGCGTGTGTGTGTGTGTGTGCACGTGCGTGCGTGTGTGAGTGCATGCGTGCGTCAGAGGACCGCCTCTCTCTCTCTGTAGAGCTATGGCGACGCTGCTCTACCGTGACCACGCGCCCTGAGGAACATATCGTCTCTGTCATCGAGGCAGAAAGCTTGTATCTCTGCATATAGGGTTTTTCAACCCTTTTCATATCAAGGTCCATTATTTATTCTACATATCTTTTAATATTTTGTTATCTTTGGATACGTTTTTGTAATTTTCTAGTTATTATTATTATCATCATCATCAACTACACTTTAGACACAAGCCTCAAAAAACGCAAACCGCAACTACCAATATTTACTTTAATAATAAGTTACTTTAGAGAAAAACAAGCCCAACGTCGGTCATATAGCAGACTT
This sequence comes from Electrona antarctica, assembly GCF_951216825.1. Classification (NCBI taxonomy): domain Eukaryota; kingdom Metazoa; phylum Chordata; class Actinopteri; order Myctophiformes; family Myctophidae; genus Electrona; species Electrona antarctica. The sequence goes on along the minus strand of NC_136807.1, from coordinate 24,044,640 downwards.
GGCAACACTGGTCCAACAACAGCTCCTATTGTCTCTATGCACCATGCAGGAGTGCAGCTGGTCTGTGGACAGTAAGTCAGACTTTTATAGAAGGGTCAGCACAGAATACATTATTTATGCTTAAGTAAGTATAAGTAGCTTGGGGATGGTGTGGTTCCTGAGTCATGCGGAATGTTCAGGAGCCAATCTGCTGTTTCTGTAGCATGAGGCACCTCATGCAACACCCCCTGGACATGACGCTAGTACATCACAGGGGCTTACCCCCCATTTTTACACAATCGTTGTAGTCTTTGGTATGTATATGATGACCCGGGCCAGGGATCGTCCTGGGCTGCTACTGAGACAGTATATTCTACTATGCTATACAGTATATGTGTATGGTTTTTGAAGATTACATCATGTGGAAACCAAGTCTATGGACTTTAATGGTTGTTTAGGGCACTAACTGACAACATAAGATGTCATGTGGCCAATATAAATACATCTTGTAACTCTTTCTGTTGTATAATAGCACACTGCATTCATGTCTCGTGGAGGAAGATGAGGATGATGATAGTGTCATACTGTAATAGCCACACCACTACTGTAAAGCACAAGAAGGAAATGGACTTTTTAGAATTTAGACAGTATGACAGTGGAAATGATCAGGGACGATATGCCATGTTTGAGCAATGGTATGATGGCAATGGTCTCTTGACTTTAAGCCAAGATAACACCAGCCAGGTAAATAGAGAAGTACTTAAACATACAAGGTGCCTTATGCCATCAGGTCAACAGTATACATTACACAGTATACATTACAAATGGAGAGGTTATTTGTCCTCTCAAGTATAGCACTTTTGAACAAATGCCTCTAACAACCTGGTATATTTGTATAGGCTACTTTACCGAAAAAAAAAGAAGAAAAAAACTGGCATGCGACACTGTGGCACTCGTTTAAGTCTAAATCAGGCTTGTGAGACCGTTGGTCGTAAATTTAACACACACACACACACACACACACACACACACACACACACACACACACACACACACACACACACACACACACACACACACACACACACACACACACACACACACACACACACACACACACACACACACACTCCCTGGATGCCAGAGCTGAACCTCTGCCCCAACGTTTTCACATTGGCCTGTTATAGCACCACCAGGAGGCCACTTTTTGCAAAACAATTTTTTTGACAGTACACCTACAGATTGTCCAAAAAAAATCACACAAATTGGTACACAGTCTCTCTACAGCCATTCGACGATCATCCTGATTGGCTAAGATTGACTTCCAAAGTTCGCAGGAGTGCTCCGTTTCAAACAAAATGTCACAAATCAAGAACACATTATGATTTCCATGAAATTTTGCATGCACTTTCCCACTAGGCAGAGGAAGAAATGCCACTTGAACATTTTCAACTCAGTCTCATGGTGGTGCCATAACAGGCCGATTCGTGTTTTTATCTATAACTGCACCGATCTGTGTAAAAGCTTGTATGCATACTCCCTAGAGGCCAAGGGAAAACCTTTGCCTGGAATTTTTCACATCTGCTATTTATAGCGTCACCAAGAGGCCGACATTATGTAAAGCACATTTTCTTATTACTCCTTCAGAATTTATCTAAATTTCACTCAAATCGGTACACATGATCTCCATAGTCATGTGATCAAGACGGGTTTGTTTGATTTCTCATATTTCATCCTGATTGGCTATTGTACCCGTTTTGTACAAAATGCCGCAACTCATCAATACAATTGCGATGGAACTGTGTACGCATATTCCCACTAGGCTGAGGAACAAATGCCACTTGACTGTTTTCAAATCAGCCTCATGGTGGCGCTAGAACAGGCCATGTCACATCTTCACATATGCACCGATCTGCGTAAACCGTTGTCCCTACAGCCCAAGGAAAATAATCTGGCCTGCATTTTTAAATTCTGCCTTTTCGAGCACCACCAGGAGGCCCATTTATGTGCAACACTTTTTTACATTAGTCATTCAGATTTTATCTAAATATCAATCCTGGTGGAGACCTGTGCTCCGAGGGGCACTTCTTCTAGTTCCCCTCCGATTTTGTGTAGAAACATGAACTCGGTTTGGCTCCTCCCCTTTCTTAGTCCACTAATTCCCAGGTGCTTATGTGTTTATTCCAACTAACAACAAGATGTTTGAGGCAGGCAGACAGATTCTGCTGTTAGCAGAATACTAACTCCGTGGGATCCATGGGAACACATGCAGGTTATTTAACTTATTTATTTCCCCATGTCCTGACAGGGAACAGATTTGGACATACAAGGTTTCAACTGGACAGCAGTAAGCTATAAGCTTACTGTTACATCACGTGTATTTCATCAGCCAGCTGCTTCTCATTAATTGGTGGCTGTGAGGTCAAAGGTCAAACGGTCAGGGCTGGTGTTGTCTTCTTCAGAGCAGAGGTGGGAAGTAACCACTGTAAGTACATTTACTCATGTACTTTTACTTAATTAAAATGTTGATGGATTTCTTACTTTACTACATTTTTCACTGTACTACGTTTCAGAAACAAATATTGTACTTTTACTCCAGTACAATCATGTTAGCGTTGGCCATTAAAAAAAATAGCAGCTGCACATCTGCTATGTTTGAACTTTTTTTTTATTTTTGATCTTGAAAGTGTGAGAACTAAGAGAATCGGCCTCAGGTCTTAATGGGATAAACAATAATTGTGTACAGTAAGGAATGAATTGTTGTCTGTGGGGGAACTGGGAAAGGGGAGGTTGGGGATTTGGGGAGTTCAACAGAATAATAGCTGATGGAGGAAACTACTGTTTCTGAATTCGGTCCGGAGACATCGGTAACCCACCACTGTGAGCGCCAAGTGGACAAAACCGCGTGCGTGCGTGCGTGCGTGCGTGCGTGTGTGCGTGCAATCTCGTATTGGATCCCATAAGCACCAAATGTCTTGCGCACTCTGCCAACAGGCTACACATTTTTATAGTTCAAAACACTGATTTCATAACACATTTAAAAACTATATAACATCTATGGTTGTTTAAATACCGGTATTTAACTTTAATTTTAATGGAAGTCAATTGGGTCTTTGATCAGGGCTCAAATCCTGCCCAAATATTGTCATGAATATTTCAGGGGTGATATATATATATACACACATCAGAGTCCATTTCAAAGGGTGCTTGATAAAAGAGAGCAGTTGTGGTAAGTAAAAGTATCAATATTTCAATGTAGAAATACTTTTTCTTTTTTATATATAAATACAAAGTACATACGATTAGATCGTATGTATACTTTATCATACATTGAAAGGGAAAATAGGGGCTCGTGGCACAGTCGGTAGTGCTGTCACCTCACAGCTAGAAGGTCCTGGGTTCGATTCCCTCTGGGGACGCTGGGGGCGTGTTCTCTCCTCCGCGTCATCAGTGCCCATACCCGAGGCGGGGTTGGCGAAAGGGCCTTTCTGTGTGGAGTTTGCATGTTCTCCCTGTGTCCCCTAGCCCTAGCGTAGGTACCCTCACAATTTCACAAAACACATGCAGTAATCCTGGTCTCTAAACAACCTCCCCCTGGCCAGCTGGGGCACCTGATGGATGGGAAAAGAACTGGTTGGAATAACGTCTTCCTTCCACACGCTACGTCCGTCCGGGGAAAGTCCCCCTTGTCAGGTGAAAAGAAGCAGCTTGGACTCCTCATGCATAGAAGGAAGCATGAGGTCAGTCCGCTGCCCTCGCCCAGGATTACATTAGATAATTGACACTGGGTGAAAAAAATGGGTTGCAAAATTGTGGGATAAAAATTAAAGAGAAAGGGAAAATAGCTGAGCTTTTAAGGTTTTGTCCTTTTTCACCTGCAGTGCAGTGAGATGCCTATATGGCCTAAATTAGGGACACTAGGTTGAAATCCATTAAAGGACCTATAACATACAATTCAACTTTTTCAATTTATTTTGTGTTTTTGGGGCTCCCATATGTGTTTTCTATCACAAATAACCACAAATAACCAATTTTGAACAATCAGGCTTTCATATCATATGGGTGCTTTAATGGAAATTGCTATCAGGAACAGCTCGACTGATTTTGTCCTCATCGTGATGTCATCAGCTTGGAAATTAGCTTTGGCTAACTCTGGCCCATTTACATTGAGGTGAAAACTGACATGTTGATTAATGAGCTTTGTCCCTGTCAAATAAATAAATAAATAAAATAAATAAAATCAATGTCACCCTACTTTGTATAATTCCTCCTCTTCTTCAGTCCAAATTTGCATTTCCACTTTGTTTACAATGTCCACCATTGATGATTTTCCAAGCTGGCATGGAATGGAAACAAGCCTGGTTTCATCTAGCATCAGTATTATAATGACTCAAATATTAAATAATCTGCATATCAGCACCCCCACCACCTCAGGACATTGTGGTACTGCAGCTAAAACTGCTTTCAAAGTCCAGAAAGAAATGACGAGGACTGGTTATATCAGAGTGGTGATTGAGGCTCAAACCATTAGAAATAACTTTGAGGGACATAGACAATATGATATTAAATATTAAAAGCCGTTTTAAAATGCATGTTATTTGCGCTTTAAGGCCCTCATTTATCAATTGAGTGTAAATTCTGCCCCAAATTCGAGTGTAGGTTTCGTAGTACACCCACGTCGGGTCGGCATTTATAAAGTGATCGCAGACAGCTGATCCTTTCAAATTCATTCCTAGCAGTAATAAATGTGACGGCTGAAATCAATCTGGCACGCCCTGTGAAATCATGCCTCGCCCTCGTTTTTGCGACATGAACAACTGCAATACGACCTGGAAACCATGGACACAGGAAAAACTTACACACACACACACACACACGCACGCACGCACGCACGCACGCACGCACCTCAAGGCTACATGACACATCGCATCGCCATGAATGGAATACGTTTGTAGGCCTATAATAATTTTACCCATTCGTGCGCAGTGCACGGCGAAGGCGATCAGTGAGACTGCGCACTGCTGTGATAAGTCCTGTGGGTGAGTGATGCCTGCATGAGAGATAGGCTACCATGTCGTCAAGGCAGTCATAATCAACGTTTATGGAGTGATTTGATCATTGATGAACGAATCATAAACATATGGATGAAGGTTTGCATGTGTGCTGGTATGTGCTGGGCTGGCGACGCACGCCGCGGCCCCGTCCTCCCGACCCCCGAAAATGATCTTGCTTTTATCTGAACTGTCAAAGCGCTTATTTAAATGGTGAATGATTAAGCCCCTTACGCCTATAGCCTGCTACAATTGCAAATAGGCAAGCTGTATGATTGTCATTGTCACTTGGAAATAAAGGCGTGCAGTCGATGTGCCTTTTTTTATAATATCACAGTGATTCTATAGGCATCTGATGTCACGCTCATGCCGCATGCAATGCCCTCCCAAATCATCTCACAAGTGCGCTCGCATAACAAGGCCAGTAAAGCACTGTTTGATTAAGCACAAACTAATACATTGTAAACATGTTATATTGTTTTTAATTGCGCGATTTTAATTACTTGTAAAGTTGGAAATCTCTCTTTTTCTTTTTCTTTTTTTTACATGTATATACATACAGTTTTTTATTAACATTTTAGGAGTGAAAACGTATGTTTAGATGCCTGTGACAGTGTGTCAGCAGTTCAGACAATGCTGCTCCATTGTTCTACGACAGAAAAACAGCCGAGGACAAAGCGTACGACAGCTCCCGACCAGACGTGACTTTTGTCTTGGCTCAAGTTCAAATTCAAACGTTGGCGCAAATCGTAAATGCCGAAAATTGCGGCAATTTCGGCGTACACTGTAGTGGGAGAGAATACTACCCTGCCTTAAAGAGTTTAGGAAGCAAGGCTTCCACCTGTTGATTGCCTGTCAAGATGACCTATTCTTACCCAAGACCCATGTTTGACCATGTCCACTGACCATTGTGTATAATGTATACACAATGGTCCTCAAATGTATTTGTGTTTCTTCATTGTGTATAAGAGAGACTCATTTCTACAGCTAGGGAGGCTGGCATCCGTGCACCTCCCTGGACTGGTACAGACCATGTTCCTTGTAATAAACGTGACATTGTTTCAGTCCGCTCTCTACCTCGATTATTCCTTAAAGTCTCTGTTATGAGTATTAATAATCCACCACAATTATGGCGCATGTGAGCAGCGTGTTTCTACTGTCCGTCAGCATTCTCTTTTTCAGATGATAGCGCTGTGCATATGGATCTGAGATGCTGGTCCGACAGGGACAACACCTAAACGAACTTTGGGGTAAGAGTGTTTTGACTCAATGTACAACATTTTGTATTTTGAGGCTGTGTCGTTAGAGATACAGTCGTACAAAGTACTAGAATTCTTATAATTAGAGTGGTAACAGTCCCTCATCAATATTTAAAAGTTTATGGTAATATTCCGAGTGGTAACATTCCCTCATCGTATTTAAAAGTTGATGGTAATATTCCGAGTGGTAACATTCCCTCATCGTATTTAAAAGTTTATGGTAATATTCCGAGTGGTAACAGTCCCTCATCATAGCATAGGAAATCATACAGACAGCGTCCACCGTTATTTTCTTTCTTTTCTCTCCTGGTGGGACCAAACAGCCCACAGGGAAGATTAAAAGAGAATGGTGAAACAGCAAATTGTATATGAGATTAATTCATAGGTTCTGGTAACGCGTAAGACTCGAGCAGCAGGTATGAATGTGGAATGTGGAATGTTGAGTATGGAATATGGAAGTGTGTGGACACGTACGTGTGGATGAACGGAAAATACTATTTTTGTAAAAAGTCAAATGGTGATTTAGTATAGTATAAATGTGGCATTGTGAACAAGTAAGTATGAAGAATGTAGTCCTGGTATTTCAGTTTAGTGTCACCACCCATGGTTAGTGAACAGCAGTTAGCAGTTGTCAGAGGCAGACTCAGGCAGACAGACAGTCTCAGAAAATAGCAGGTCTACCGGTACGCACATCCCAGTAAGTGCTGCCTTGTTGGCAGTATAGCAGGCTAGATAGTAGTAATGGTTAATAGTAGGGTTGTTTTAAGGTCCGAGTATTCAAAGTAATTAACAAACAGTAACGTGGTTAGCTGATCATCATGGTCATATATATTATCTTATTACGTCTTATTATAAATGTAATGACAATATAACAATTTCCCAGAGTCACGGCAAGTTGAGTGTAATTGTGCTTTGTCACTTTCTATATTTGGACTAAATAGATAGGCAAAATTATACTCAAAGCATGAAATGTATCGGTAATAAGTAACTCCTCACAATAGGTAATGTTTGTAACTGTCATCGTATTTTTACCCAGTCAAGACAGGAACCCCTGTTTGTGTTTTTCCTAGGAACCTTTCGTTTTTGTCGCTATACAGAATATATCACTATGGCATTTTTTGTGGAAAGATTAGAGAGGTCCTCAGGGAACTTAAGATCAGATTCAAGTAAGGGACATTTTTCAGGATAGGCAGTTCAGAAAGTAGCCCCGTTCTTCTCCCCCACCATTGACAGCAGCTGTCCTGAGTGGCCACACATGGAAATCTGGTGAGTGTAAATAAGTCTATTATTACAGTATTATGAGTGGTGGAGAAATGTGTTACTTTATGGGATAGGAGAGGAGATAGGAATACTCTGTAGCAAGTAAATGTCCAGAATTCAAATGTAGGCTTAATAGTAAATTAGTGTTAGCTGTGGCTGTATTTAAGAAACTCTGTCAATTTAGCAGAATGTCTCATTTTGAATTATAAAATAACTGTAAAATAAGCAGATCTACGAGCTCACAATGTGTTGTTCTTGTAAATTAGTTATTGGCAACATGGGAAAAATGTATATAGGGCTGGAGCGTATGAGTATTACGGTCCCATATACGGACAGGTCATCCATTAGGGAAGACATGGATTGGAGTTGTGTGGAGTTGATCATATGGACAAGCGCAATTCCCTCATGAGAAAACTTGAATTAGGAGCATTTGAGTAATAGTATTATATGGACTTGAAATGAGATGCAGAACTCTTGCAGCAGATGCAGGTATGTGATTCACCAGACATAGAAGTAGTACTGTGTTTTACGGAACCTGATTACTGTGGGACCATGTTGTGCACTACTTATCACATCGCACGGTGGCTAAGAGAGGTCGATACAAGCCACATGTACAGTCAGTAGACTGTTCCGCACTCTGATGTTTGAACATTATATGCATGTGTTGGTTTGGGGCCCAACACAGCCGGGAAAGGACTGTATTCCGAAATGACATTTTGTGAACATGGACACGTGAGTGACAGGAGGCACTCGGACAGAGGAACAATGGAGGACTATGTGAAAAAGGAAACATTCCAGGCTTGATGAACTAATGATTGTTCTTTTTCCTTTCATGTGATTGAACACTGGGCATCTCTTGGGCGGTGTGCGATTGTGGTGGTGGTTTGCGTTGGTGGTCTCACAGTGACTGGGTGAGTAAAGTGGCATAGGAGCCTAAGTGCTATTTCTTGTCAGCATTATGGATAGCTGATCACTTCAATTCAACTTTATTGTGGTGAGCAGCAACCCAGGGCTCCCCTGGGCCACGGTCTCTTGGCGTCATTCATGGTGTTGATTTCGTCACCTCCGTTGGTGCATGGTGACGGCGTTGACATTGTTGGTGATGCTGCGTTCAGGCTCCTGTTGCTACATGCCTAAAAGAAGCAGTTTTGCCAAAGGACACTGTCCTTTGGCTTGTGAGTTGAAATGACATGCAGTATAGTATTTACGTGGTGATTCGATTTGGATAAGGAATGGCTTGTCGATATGATCATACAACTGTCCTATAGTCAATAATCTATCAGACAATTGAATGAGGGGAGTTTAAGGACTCACTCATTTTGTAGGAAATTGGTCTTGATTCAAACGTAATATTAATGAACAAATAGGTCAAATCAGACAACCCCACAGCCAAATAGGGGATGATTCCCTATGTAATGTTTAATGCAGAGTGGTCAATTGCCACTCAGATACATCATGCAAATAGGGATACAAAATTGGCATGAGCACACAAGGTTCGACTTTATACATTGACTAATTATGTAGATTTAAAATGCGCAAATACTACTGTAGCACCTTTAAATAAAATAGGTAATTTATATATAACACAGGCAGATAGATACCTTATACTACTGAGTATCTCATTGTAAGTAAGACTCACATATCAAGGGGTACCTAAATCATTGGGCTTGACTAGTTCACCAGCCCCCCCAACGCCTAAGGCAAGATAGCATAGGCATTTTCAGTTACATAAGTAATGTGTGGGACACGCAAAATGTAAACTTGTCCGCAGAAATAGCCTGATCACAGCTGTTAAAATAACAGTGGGGGCTCATATTGTTCAGTTTCAGTTCAGTTTAGTTTTTCTAATTTAAGGAGAGTTTCACAGCATGACATGTCACTTACGCCAACCAGGTGTCCATTTGCACCCCTGATTTCAGAGTAGCAGTGTGATTGACAGGCATCAGTGTTTGGGGGGGGGCAAGAGAAGGTCCCCTAATAGTTGTCTCTGTCATAAAACATTGTCTCGGGTCAGCAAGATGTGTTGTGAGGTAAATTAGAATTTAGACCAATGTGAACCTTTACTGTCCTCCACGAGGACGGGTGATGATTATTATTCTGGATAATTCACACTCATGGCAAATGCCCTGTTGACTCATTTTTGTTGTCAACATTTAACTAATAGGCCTGTACTCCTATCTGCTTTATTCAGCTAGAGAACGGGGTCAGGCATTTCACTTTTTGATTCCAAGCAGTGATGTAAATAGATTCTCAATGCTCTACTATCTTCCTAAATTTCTTCCTGAATTTAACTTGATGTGTTTACTATCTTCTAATTTAACTATAGATGTGTTTTTTCTTGATTCTAGATGTGTCCAGTAATTTTTTCATTTCTTAGAAGTGTAATTTTTAAAAGTAAATGAGTCCTGGGATGCAGGAATGATTTTGTAAATAAGTCAGGGGGATATACTGTATGTGTCCCACTTCAACAACGTTAGGAGTTATATTTTGTCATTTTTTACAAAGTGCAGCATTTAACTCCACATTTCAGTAACATAGCATAATGCACACATGCACTGACGATGCATGATTCTAAAAGTCACCTCAGCTGTTAGAATTGACAGCTGCTGTGGCGTTGCAGCAGTCAGTCTGTGAGGGTATGATTTTGGAGAGGTCTAAGGAGTAGGTAATGTTGTCCTATTTTGTATAAACAATGGTCAGATACCTGTGCAACCGGATTTCTGAATCCGATTGTGTTTTCATTACTGTTAGCAACACTACCAGTGTTGAAAGTGCGAGCTTCATCTTTGTACATAGAATATGGCTTGTAATATCCCAAAAAGGGGCGTAAACAGTTGTCGCTTCCAGCCGGCATCCTTGTTTCAGACAGGGACTTGTCCATGCAATTATGTGCCGGAGGAGGACTTTAGAAGGAAGGATTTTTATTGTCTGGACTTTCCATCAAACAATCAAGCAGCAAGCATACTGGTCAATTAATTAAGACGCATACACATTTGTATGATAAGCTATGAGGTTCAATTTGAATGTCTAGTTGATCATGGTGTTTATTTATATATCAATAAATATATCAATAATAGTGTAAACCATCTACAGCAGAGTCATGTACATACTATTTTAACAATGAGAACCTACAGCAGTCATGTAAATACTATTTTAAACAATGATAACATTATGTAAATACTATTTTAAGTTACGAGTCATGTAAATACTAGCATTTTATTTTAAGAAATCAGTTGAGTGAACTCGTGGATCAGCTATTTTCAATGAACAAGATTTAACAGTTAAAAACCATTTAACTGTTGTAATATGTTTTATATTTTGATTAACTATAATGGTCACAAATCTTAAATCGGCCTTCCTACTTACCGGAGAAAGTTTATTGTTAGTGTGTGTTAGTTCTTACTCTTATTTTTTCAAAATGTATTTCTAGATGTGTTTTTTTCCAAATTTAAGTATTTCTAGGGTTATCCTTAGTTTATTTCTTTATAGATGTGAGATAATTTTATTTGAAGTTAGAAATTACTTTGTGTTGAGCGACCGAAAGACCGAAAGACCGAAAGACCGAAAGAAAGAAAATGATTTTTAAAAGTAGCAGATCTGCGTGCACAACACATACCTAGTACTGGCAGGAGAAATGTGACAAATGGTGTTAATAGGATGTTGATGCTGTTAAATAGCTTAGGTAATATTAAAATGTTTAAAGTAAAGCGATGGTTCTAGCAATTATGAGCAATTCTATGGATAAATTCTATCTATATCCGAAAGAAGTGCTCAGAGGGGGGACATGTATAGTTTAAAAAGTATAGTTTAAAGTTGAACATAATTTAATTCATTTTAAGCATTGGAACATAATTTAATTCATTTTAAGAATTGGAACATTTTAAATTTAATTTTTAAGGATTGTAAGTGTTAAGTGGAGTGATTAGCGAGAAAAGGGTAGCATCTATTGAAGTAACTAAAGTTATTGATCAAAATAATTCATCATGTATGATCTATTTGTAGTGAGGCCATAGGATGGTATAGCTTTGCACATGAGTAATGAGTGTAACAGTCAGTTTCTTCTTAGTATATAGTTTGAGTGTGTTCTCTGCGGGGGAAAATGCCAAGTTGATCTTTGTACCCTGTACGTGTCGAACTGTCAATGGCACCTGGCCACTTCTGCAGGCAACTTCAGCTAAAAGTAAGCTGGGTCTCCTGTCAAGTTATTAGGGTACATTAAGCAGACAGGTGGGGCCCTCTGGGGTCAGTGACAAATTGATCTTTGCTGAGTCAGTTTATAGCGTTGTAATGATTCCCATTTACGGAGTCTATGACCGAGCCGGGGGTCAAGTGGCGACCTATGGGTTAGGCCACTACGCAGACTCGGTGTGATATGGAGCAAAGTGGAATGAAGACCTACGCAGTGGCAAGTGTGGAGAATGAATGGCCCGGGTATGTGTGGAATGTGATGTTTATCGATTAGGCCTATAAGTAAGTAAAATGTTTTAAGGTATCACTGTGTACAACAGTGTTATTTTTAGGTGAAGTCATTCTAATGAAAATTGTTCTTTCCTACTGTCCAGGACTGGATGGTGTACCGATCAATGAGATGGTCCAAATGTGTTGACAATTTAATGAATATTTTCTTTTCCCATTGTGCATGAGCATGGTTAATATGGCGATATTGACTAACTCACTAAAAACTTAGAATAACTCGTCTAGGAAGAGTGTTGTGTTATTATGAGATACAATGCAATTACAGGAGGAAATTACAAAGGGAAAAATTAGTATCTATAGACATTACATCGACAAGGTAAGAACCCACTCACTCCCACACGATCTCATACATTATTGAAATATTTGTATTGACAGGAGGATAGTGCACTAGTTTGATGAAATACAGTGTCAAGATGCAATAATGTGTAACCTGTCAATGTAGTTAATAACCATAAGAGAGGGAGTTAACCATAAATCAGACTGTGAAAGATTGTGATCAACTGTGATCAAGATAGATCTTAATAAATTCCTAATTATGTATTATCATCTGGGGAAAAGTATAGAACAAATGTTTTAGAATAGGGGTAGTGTGTTGTTTTGTTTTGTTTTTCCAGCTCTGAAATCCAATAAATTAAGAGAAACATATCAGGAGATGTGTTTAAACAAGGAAAAAACAAAAACAAATGGAAACAACCGGGAAAAGCAACTGAAAAGGACATTTGGGTTTGTATGCTGGGTAAATATACACACATACATTGACGTCAGTCTAGTGTTATATGAAGACAAGTTATGTAAAATAATAATGTCCGTCCAGAGACTCCAGACGTCCCTACAAGGCCCACACGCATTCAATCCCCGCAGTCACCCCCCAGTGACAGATGGGATGGGAGCCGGATAAAGACGAAATACCGTGCCCACCATGGGGAAAAAAGACTAAAATGCCATGCTACAACTTGTGACAGAAACATAAGGAGAGGAGAACATTTGCGTGGAGGAAAGAACAACGAAAAAAGACTACACCTGATGCTGGCTTATGAGTGATCGCTCAAGACAAATCGAGGGTCGTAGGTTGGAATTTCCCAATAAGAAGGAAAAGGGTTTTCGCCCCTACCAGCCATCAGAAGTTGTGTGTAATAAAAATAAAATGATCATGTGGGTGGACATTGAATACACTTGAATATAAACCTTTCTTACTTTAGGGGATAGTCCATATATAAGTCATCTTTTGTAGTAAATTTGCAGACAGTATAGTATCTCATTTTCCTTGGTATAAATTAATATTAGAAATTTAATTTACATATTTGAAATGGCGGAATGTAGTGGGAGAGAATACTACCCTGCCTTAAAGAGTTTAGGAAGCAAGGCTTCCACCTGTTGATTGCCTGTCAAGATGACCTATTCTTACCCAAGACCCATGTTTGACCATGTCCACTGACCATTGACCACACCTCAAATGTATTTGTGTTTCTTCATTGTGTATAAGAGAGACTCATTTCTACAGCTAGGGAGGCTGGCATCCGTGCACCTCCCTGGACTGGTATAGACCATGTTCCTTGTAATAAACGTGACATTGTTTCAGTCCGCTCTCTACCTCGATTATTCCTTAAAGTCTCTGTTATGAGTATTAATAATCCACCACAACACCCATATTTTGGCGTACGCACGGTTGATAAATGAGGATACCTGAGGCCGATTTCTAAAAAGGTTTTGTGTGTGTGTGTGTGTGTGTGTGTGTGTGTGTGTGTGTGTGTGTGTGTGTGTGTGTGTGTGTGTGTGTGTGTGTGTGTGTGTACCATACCATCTTTATTTATATAGCACATTTAAATAACAACAAAGTTGTACCAAAATGCTTTACAATAAAATAATAAAAATCACAACTTACAACAACATACACAGTGTCACTTTCAACATCAAAAACAGCTCATACCATGCTTGGAAATGCCAAAGAATAAAGATACGTCTTCTTGAGGCGTGATTTAAACACCTGAAGGGTGGGGGCTTGTCTTATGTGCAGCTCATTCCAAAGCTTGGGAGCTGCCAATGCAAAAGCCTGGTTCCCTCTGAGCTTCAGCCTCATTTTAGGCACCACCAGGAGAAGCTTGTCAGAGGACCTAAGGGTCCTTGTGGGAACATAAGGTTTCAGCAATTCAGAAAGATAAATGGGTGCCAAACCATTTAAACACTTAAAAACCAAGAGCAAGACTTTTAAATCAATCCTGTATCGCACAGGAAGGAGGGAGGCTAGTACAGGACTAATATGGTCTCGCATACATGTACTTGTAAGCAATCGTGCGGAGGCGTTCTGGACTAACTGTAAGCGAGAGATGGAGACCTGGTTGACTCCAATATACAGAGCATTACAGTAGTCATAAAAGCATGCATAGCAGTTTCGAACACAGAGCGGGAAAGACAAGATTTTTTTTGCCAGCCTCCTAAGCTGGAAGAAGATCTTTCTGACTATTTCATTAACCTGTTTGTCCATCTTTAGATCAGAGTTGATTTTAACCCCTAGATTGGTGGCAGTTGGCTTTAAGAAAGGCTCCAGGGGGCCTATATTACCAGGAGGAAACACATTGTTGCTGGGCCCAAACACCATAACTTCAGTCTTGCTGTCGTTAAAGTTTAAAAAGTTTAAAGCCAGCCATGCTTTTACATCCTCCAGGCAAGCAAGCAAGGGTTTAAAGGAGTCAGGGTTGTTACGTTTCAGAGGCAGGTAGATTTGGCTGTCATCAGCGTAACAGTGGAAGGAAACACTGTGTTTTCTAAAAATAGATCCTATAGGGGGAGCAGGTACAACATAAAAGATTGCCCCAAGAATAGAGCCCTGTGGAGAATAGAGCCCTGTGGCACTCCGCAGTGGAGGGATGCTGTGGAGGATGTAGCGTCTCCTAGGGTAACACAGAGACTTCTCCCTGACAGGTAGGATCTGAAAAACTCCAGTGCTGACCCTCTAATGCCAACCCAGTGCTCCAAGCGAGAGAGCAAAATGCTGTAATCTACAGCATTTTGAGCAGCAGTAAGGTCCAAGAGTACCAGAATGAGAGAATTGCCAGAGTCCGTAGCCAGAAATATGTCATTAAAAATTCTTACGAGTGCAGTCTCAGTACTATGGAGAGTTTTGTACCCAGACTGGAACACTTCTAAGATGCCATGGGTGTTCAGATGGGGCATCAGTTGGGCCAGGGCGCATTTTTCCATAACTTTCCTAACTAATCTCTGTCTTAATGGAGTAAAGGCCTCTACCAAAGTGAATCCAGCTCCAAAACCTGTATCCCCAATAACAACAATGTAAACACAGTCAGCAGTTTGTCCACTTAGCTACAACATAATGAAAGGGAAAGTCCTACACAGTGACCACTTTGTGTTCGTTAAGTATTTGAATAGATTCACTAATGAAAAATAATGAGCATATTGATTTTGGTTGGTGTTCATTAAAAATAACAGGCCCTTCTACGGAGAGCTGAATCCATTCAGTGAGGTGCAGCTGCATGGGAATGACAATGCTTCTCCTGTTGATGTTTTTGATATGAATTGCTGAATTGGTTTAGCCTGGAATCCACACTAATTTGCTTCATGTGTTTGTCTTTCTGCATAGTGCATTATGTGATCACGACTTTCACTCCAAGGAGTTAGTCTTTGTTTCTCAGTTGCCGGGCAGATTTTCCAAACATCACCTGTTACGTAGGCACGCCGTTGCCGATTGGATAGTGAAGGAAAGTAACTTTAACTTACATCGGAAGGTTCTTGTTCCGCCCCCAGAATCCTCGGCTCCTGGGCATCCAAAACCCCGCCCCTTTCACATAGGAAGAGTCCCAGACTGAGAAGTGGAGAGAGAGAGAAAAAGAAGTTGGTAATTTATTGGTAATCACATATGGTGAAGAGTATCATACTGAAATCACTTAGACTGCATTATAACACACAATGTAGGCCTAAATGTATTCATTTAAACATACTTAAATAATGGAAATATATGCCAATTATCCAAAAAAAACAACAGATCTATCACAAGCAGCAATATACCAAACACAGTGTATACTATTATCCATAATCCTGTAACGCACATTAAGTCTACACAACTGATCTAGGTTTGCAGCAATGAAGAAGACGTTACACTGTTTTTTACCCACTAAATGCAGAGTAGTTCTAAATGATGGTGATTATCCACTAATTGTCGAACTGACGCGATACAGAGTAATTAAGTACATGTACATACGACATGTTAGCAATCTACAAATTACCACACATTACTACAGTGCACACCACAATGTTGTCTATGTCGGTTGGGTGGAAACGTCATACTGTATGTCCAAAGGTGTTACTTTTCAGGATTCAGATCCAAAAATAGCAAAAGTAGCAGATCTACAAGCTCCAAACGTGACGCAGTGTATAGTGTGATCAAGTAGGGCGTTCATTTACAAAAAAAATCAAACAAACATTTACAACATGGAGATCAAGTCAAGGTCAAGTTTATTTATATGTCCCAAGCTGGGCAATTCATTTTACAGCAGATAATAAAAGCTCTAAAAGACACAATACAATAAACATACAACAACAACAACAACAACAACAGAGACATACGTATGCATTATCACAAGATACAGATCATTACGTGTAGGAGGTTTCTGTCCGACAGCACGATATACTGTAGAAGCACTGTCCTATAGAAACATTTTTTTGTACATTAATGCCCTTATTTCGTCATATAATTTACAATATATGCATTTATGTAACCGTTTGTTGCAAAAACGTGATTTTTGGGGGGATAAATTAAAATTCCCTCTTTCTTACACATGATCGCAGGGGTGGCGTGACATTGTAATTGGCTAGCAGGAAGGGGCCTATATTAGTGATTGAGGCAACCACATCTTTCAAGTTGTTTTATACTTTTGTTTTATGTATCCTAATGTCATTGTGCAATTGTGTTTCCTTTTGCTTGGTGTTCTGTGTAAAGCCCTGTTGTTGAAATGTGCTATACAAATAAAACTGCCTTGCCTCGCCATTCAAGGTTTTCACCCTACATTGACGATATACAGTAGCAGACGTGCTATTGTAATGGATATTTAGTTTAAATCATAAAACTGTCAACAGACAGTGAAGGCAGAGATGTCCCGTATCACCTCTGTGGCTCCAATTTAAGCAACACATCCTCTCACTTCTCCAACGGACTCATGAATTATTTAAAACCGCAGCAACACAGATAAGACATTATGTAAAAAAAAGCAAGGTACCAAATCTCTACAATGGGATGGAATGGTTAATGAGAACATGCAGAGATAATGCCTCTGTCTCCCTGTCTCACACACTTACAAAATAACCTATACAATCCACAAACTGGTCTTAGATTCATATCCACCACCAACTTGTACCATTTTCGGCTATCCCATTTTGTATTTTGTATTTAACCTTAATTTCATATTGGAAGTCAACAGGGTACTGTACAGTACAGTACATCAACCGGCGTAGGGTCCATTGGGCCACGCGAGCCGTGATCAAAAGCCTACTTTGGCAGTCCTTGAGCATGCAAATGTCTGTTTAGTATACAGCATGCAAGCCGCCTTTTTTTTTAATGGTCCCCCATTAGCACGTCGGCAAAATCGTTCACACCTATCGGCCAGAGATGCGCTACCCCCAATCCCCCCCCCCCCCCCCCCCCCCCCCCCGCGATGCTAAATTTGCCCAGTCAATCATTTGATCCACGCTACCTGCAGTACCTGCTGTACATACATCAGATACGTCACATGAAGTCCCTGATACACACTGGGAGCCATACTGTTCCCATGTGGATTCCAAGATCAATACAATTTCCATAGCGTTTCATTTCTTTGGCCCCAGCTCCAAGGTCGAGGGTCAAGGTCAACTTTATCACCCCAAGGGTCAATTTGTTGCATCGCAGCAGTTCATACAGTAGCCTACAGTACCATCGTCATCATTATCATCATCATCCTCCATCCTCAATCACAATCTACACACAAATAATACACGTGAGAATCATATGCTCTCTGTCGGGTGGAAACCATGTATGTCCAAAACAATTACGTTTCAGGAAATGGCCGAAAATGCTTCAGAAATAGCTCAAATAGCTGATCTACAAGCTCACAATGTTTGTGAGCTCATATACTAAAATACAAAAAAACATATTTTTTAAAACAAACCAATACTGCCTCATCAAAGTTGGTATTGTGATTTTATATAATACGGGTGTTCAATACCATTGATTTAACCTGAAACATGGAGTTAGCTGGTTTCTGCCAGACAGCGCAACATTATTATATGGGTCTATACATCCATGCTACACAATACGTAGTGATTGAATGTATACATTCTATACATTCATTCATTCACTACACACACACACACACACACACACACACACACACGCGCACACACACACAGAAACACCACACACACACACTATATTGTCTCTGTCTTGCGGAACCCTCATACAGGTAAGTATATATTCGTACCCCCCTGTATACTCATATGAAGTGGTTGAGCCCCAGAGCAGCTTTTAAGATTGATCCAGTTGCCATGCAACGCCTCCGTCACCACCAGCTATGGGATCTTACAACTGCTCTCCATTTACCTTGGTTACAACCAGGATTTTCAAAGCTCGGAATCTACGAACGCTGCCCTTGGTGATCGTCATCCATCCAAAATTCGGATTAGATGTCATAATTGTGACTTTGTCTCGCATCGCTCCCGACATGTAAACATTTCTGGTGAAAGGTAAACAGTGTGCGCTAATGCTAATGATAGCCAATGGTTACAGTGAGTGTGTGCATGGGGCTACAGCGGGGAGGAAACTGATCCTCTTAAAGTGAACGCCGGTGCTGGCACAGGTTAACTATACATTTATGCTACCAGCTAGCACCACAGAAATAATTAACATTACAAATAGCCATAACTCAGTGGATCTGAAATCTACTCCCACATCGTGCTCTTGAAGACTCTTGAAAACCTAGATTCACTTTAAAAATAACAAAAACATAAGAAAGAGAATAGTGTAAACAGCCAATCGAATCTAAATGTTCACAATGCGTAACATGCACACATATGGTTGATAACACAGGCAGCTGCATTAGCAGTGAGAAAGGTAGCAATTAATCATCTAATATAGCTAACGATCTGTTAGGATGATATAACAACAAAGGAGGCTGATTGCTGTGCGTCCCACCTGATCATGTGTAGGAGGTCCACCATGCTGGTGTTTAATTACTAATTACATCCACCTGTTAACGTGATCACTGAAAATACTGATGTTCTGGAAGTTTTCTCAGTAACAAATATCAGTCTTCACCACAGGGTAACTTGGTAGGCTATACTTACAGGGTCCCTGCTTCCGGTCAGACTGAATTAAATATATTTCTGATATCGTCTCTGTTGGGTGGAAACTAGCTCTGGTCCATAGCGTTAGAAGGTCGTCTCGCTATGGGACTTTCAACTTCCTGCTCTGCACATGACTGCTGCAAAAATAAAATGAACACTTTCGCTACTCACCAATACAAAGACGGTTTTGTGGAGTTGAAAGCCTACTTTCCCTAGTGGACGCACTCTGAGCCCCCCATCACTAGGGATGGAGCTTGTTAATTTTTATTGATAACGAGCACCTTATCAATCAGGCTTATCGATATGGGTTCTTATCGAGCCCACTATCGAGCATTTTCTATTATTTTGTGGGAAGACAGGAGACGACAATAAATTTTGAACAGAACCAGTATCTTTTACTAAGGCCTTCAAATAACAGTACTTTTCTAACAGACGGAAGGCAATTGACCTTTTTACTTTTGGAAAATAATATTGAAGAAACTGTTAACTGGTTAATGTGTGTACCATTACTTTAAAAGCGTAATTTTGTTTACCAGGGCAGCGCTGGTTGGCAGCTATCAATACACTTTTAGACTGACATATTTGTGCCAGCATGGGTGATTAGATTTATTTCTTGATCGCCTCTTGTATTGATTCTTTAAACATGACGTCATGGGCCGCTATGCTCGATAACAGGCTTATAAGCCCAAAGCTTATTGATACCGGGTACTCTATGCTTATCGGGTTTTTCTGGGTATCAGGTTTCGAGCTCCATCCCTATTCCCTACCCATCACATAGATAAAATGCACTTTTTGGCCAAAATATTAAATCATCCACCGGGCGGAAACACCATTTCCTCACTTTTTTAAATATTCTGTGGCACCATCACAGTGCCAACTCACTACTGCTCCACAGGTCAGAGGACCGCATCACACCTTGAGTTACTGGTAAAATGCGTGCTATTCGGTTCTGCAACATGGGAGGCTCTGTTGCGTAAAAATATCGCTCAACCAGGAAGAGGGTGGATTATTTTACATTTTGGCCATAGTGTGTATACAGTATGTGTGGTGGGGGCCTCAGAGTGTGTCCACTAGGGAAAGTAGGCTTTCAACTGCACAAAACCGTCTTTGTATTTGTGGAAACCTATGTTTTTGTGGAAACCTAAATTCAAAAGCATCAAAAGTAGCAGATCTACAAGATCTTCGTGCTGCTCATAGTTTGACCAAGTAGTATTTTCAAAAAACACAAACAAATTAAATATGAATGTGTTTAACCATTCGAACCCCAGCATCCCTATTCAGGGGGGTGGGGCATTCACCAAAAAAAAGCCAATCTACAAGAAGACGGGTACAACTGGTACTCACGATGGTACAACTGGCCGAATCATGCACGATGCATTGCTGAATTGATTATTCTTGACACCACTGTAGGTGGTGCACAGGCCTACATATTTATAGAAATATTTTCACAAAAATTGTTTTTTTATCTGTGGCACCACAAGTGACCGCCACTGCTATGCACTATTTTCACTAGTTGTCACATATAGAAGTATATCGGATTTAAGTGGTTAAGAAACTGTCCCCGCTCTGAACTCTGCATGTTTATTTAGCAGTGTGTATTTGACCTCTACTGCAGGGGTTCTCAATGTTTTTGGCTGGGGACCCCCGGAAATGCTTTGGCCATGTCTCGCGACCCCCCCACTGCCCAACCCCCCCCCCCCCCCCCCCCCCCCCAATACAAACTGACTGCAAAAATAACCTTAAGAGAAAGTACATGAAAGAATACTGAAACCAGATATAATCATTAAGGAAAGTTTATGCATGTACTATGTGTACTATGTAGGTAGCCTACAGTAACTCTTCATTTCCATTTTCAAGCCATTCAGTTGCATTTTTTATAATTTGGGGACCCCCCCCCAAAAAAATAATTTGGCGACTCCCCTAGGGGTCGCGACCCACGGGTTGAGAACCCCTGCTCTACTGGACATTAGCAGGTGGTTTCTATCTATCTGACCATTGCAGCCTGTGATGAGTGGACAGAAAGCAGACAGATGACGGTGCACTTTATTCTCCCGTCAGCTCAGCACAGTGCTGGTGACCTGTGGTGGTGACACTTTCTAACTGGAGCGTGACAAACATTTAAATGTGTCCCGCACTGCTGAGACACCGCTTCCTGTCACCCGTCCCCCTCCCCCCATATCCCATTTACCTAGCTCAGAGAGAGAGAGATATGAACAGCAGTGTTGCCAGGTCTACAGAAACAAGACCAAAAGAAGTGACTAGTTTGCGCAGAATGCACACACACACACACACACACACACACACACACACACACACACACACACACACACACACACACACACACACACACACACACACACACACACACACACACACACACACACACACAGTTAAAATAGCATCCAAAATCAAGGTTACCAGTGGTCAATGTATGTTTTGTAATAATAATCAGTAACTAAAGTTTTCAAATAAATGTAGTGGAGTGAAAGTACAATATTTCCCTCTATAATAGTGGTTTGGTTTTCAACCCTTTACATATCAATTAATGTTATATTTTTACGTACTGTACTTTTATATACTCCACTACATCTCAGAGAACTGATTCATCTCTCACGCTCTCTCTGTCCCCCCTCCCCCCCAGTAAGAACGCATCCTGTCCGTCGATCAATCGGATCCCAAACTAGCATGCGACACGTTAATATGCTAACCGGAGACAATCGCGATCATTTTATTGGCATCCTAAGATCATACTTCATCTCATTTCACCAAATCTGAGGATTAATTCCGAAATAAACTGCTAAAGATCGAGGCCATTATGGGACTCTATAGATCGGATGACCGTTTAAGGCCATAGATGGCCTGGTAAACGGGGGTCGTAAAACGTATATTTACGACATTGGCGGACAAGTGAAAATACAGTAAAACATATAGATACATGTATCGCGGGAAATGTGTTTAAATATGGAGATAGGAGGTTTCTGCCCATGCAGCAGCAACAATGTACAGTTTATATTCATGATAGATATTGCCTTAGCCCCGTTGTGAACCCACAGCTTTCAGTCCATAAATCATGACGGATACTTGGCACAGCCTCCATGGTCTCAGCATAATTAACACCAGCTCTAATGGGAGCCATCTCTACTCATGATTCCCTGACAGGCCCTGAGGCCACTCTGCCCACTCGGACGCTATTAAGGTCCAATGCAGATCTAGTGTCAGAATTCACACAAAGCTGTTTTAACTGATCAAGTTTTGATCAAGCTCAGTACCGAAGTAGATTCTCTCTCTCTCTCTCTCTCTCTCTCTCTCTCTCTCTCTCTCTCTCTCTCTCTCTCTCTCTCTCTCTCTCTCTCTCTCTCTCTCTCTCTCTCTCTCTCTCTCTCTCTCTCTCTCTCTCTCTCTCTCTCTCTCTCTCTCTCTCGCGATGTGCCGAGGAGACATGTTGGCCGATATCAATATCCGATATAATTAAACAGGTGATTTTGTTGTCATGTTCATGAATTGAATACATAGGACCCGAATGGAAACAAGACCACAAGGACTTTTGTTGGTCCTTTTACATGTAGACTGTACTTTGTTGCTGTTTTCAGTCTAATACAGTATTAAATCAATCAGTACAGTACAGTTATCCTGACCTCACAGCGTTATGGCTTTTGAACAACACAGTCACTTTATGACTCATGTGAAGTGAAGCTGACAGAATGTTAAGTCCTCTATCAGCTCCCTGCAGGGAACAAACGGTCCAAAGGAAGAGCACACAACGCACTATGAAAGCACTGTACTGTACTGTTGTCAATCATCTCTAGACAGTATAATAGTACTGTTGTCATCTCTAAACAGCTATGGGTGGGAACAGGAGCTTAATCAAAGTGGAGGGTTTCATTGTCCTTGTGAAAGGTCAGCTGAGCAGCACCTGGCCAATGGGAATTAATGTCAAAACATCAGTGGTGGAAAGTACTGTAACTAAGTACATTTACTTAAGTACAATTTTGAGGTATTTGCACTTTACTTGAGTAATTCCAATTTCCAATACTTCAATACAATACTTCTACTCCACTACATCTCAGAGATAAATATTGTACTTTTACTCTAGCCATTTCAGCCCTATATCGGCCCTTTGAAAATTGCCGATGTACAAGCTCCCAATCCCCCGCGATGTGACGCATTGGAACATTCTGCATGATTAATTTTACATTTTTATGGCAATACATTTGTACTTTTACTCAAGTAAATTTTGAACATATTTCAGTATTTCGATATTGCAGTATGGATACTTTTACTTTAAATAAAACAGTACTTTTTCCACCACTGCAAATCAGTAATCCGTACTGGCTGTCTGAAGCCAGAGGCAAACCGCAAGGGGTGAACAAGCCAAGGCTGTGTATAGGTCTAATAACACCCTGATCCTCACTGCGAAAAAAAACTGCGAAAAATAGCATGTTATTTAGACATTATGCCAGGTTGATTTGTTGACCTTGCATCCTATAGTTTGTATATATAGTTTCAATGTACTTTATAATATATATTTTTTTTATATTTTAATATTATAATGTTTACGATATGATAGCTTCTTTGTTTACCTGTGATCTTAGATTACCGAGGCACTACACTGTCTATGCATTTGATGAATGTGTTTATCATGCTTTCGGCTAAATGCCTGAATTTAACAATTCCACCTTTTTCCCCACTAGCAGTTGCTCCCATTCTGTTTTTCAAAGTGACTGTCACCACTCAGCAGTTATCGACTGGATTTAATTAGCACATTAATTCGTTCTTGACAGTTGCACTGCAAATATATTGTCAAAAGAAACGTTTACTTTCATTCAACTGTTATGCAGCTATCATACTCTTCTGCTTCTTCTTTGTTCGTGTATTGTCGCCATTATGTCCAGTGTCGCAAAGCCATGCTCTTGTCTCTGGTCCCACTTGGACGAGGCCAGCCTCTGAAGGAGGTCTGTACAGAGGACAGAGCTGCTGATTATGTCACATGGAGGGCAGACTGCTCAGGCTCGCCACACTCACATCTGCCAGGCCCCACTGCTTCATGGACCATTTGAAGCGACCCACCCCAGTTCGGAGGAGGTTCAGCAGGGTCCAAAGCCGGCGTGGTAGATGTGTTCTCCTTCGACTCCATCTCCCGGGTCTTGGATGTAGTGGCTCAGCCGACTCCCATTCCCACTTCCAGGAAGTTACCAGCCATGCCCTTGTACTTTGGCACTGCCTACGGAACCCACCTATGGTAGGCCTGCCATTCATGACAGTAAAGCACACCCTCTCGAGTAATATTGCTTAAAGTCCAAACTACACACAGCCACAGCAGGCTCAACATTAAATAAGCAAAACATACAGACATAACAAAACTGATTATCTTCAAGTAGCCTACACTTTTAAAGAACACAGGTTTTCAAACTAAAGTAGCCATGGCCACATACTAAATCTTAGTGCAAACAAAATTAAAAGCAAAGAAATAAACAGAACATCACAGCACACCTGCATGCTTTTAAGTTTTAAGACAAAATTAAACATTACAATAAATAAATAAAAAAAACACTTGTGAAGGCCTACACCTACACCCAACATGGTGTGTGCTTTGGAAATGTTTGGCCGAATCATGAATTGCAATATTGAATATGAAATACAATGCCCAAGCACAATGTCTAAGAATGTGTGTATATAAAGTACTGTTCCCCGCACACACACACACACACACACACACACACACACACACACACACACACACACACACACACACACACACACACACACACACACACACACACACACACACAGGAAATCAACATTTAGGACAGCAGTTGACAACAAGCAGTGAGCTTATAGAGCTATATATCTTTCTGCATAACTAACTCCTAAAGCTAACCTATCATCAGGATCATTGATTCATTCATTGAAATAGTCCTGGCCAAAACAGCAGCACACAGAGTTTCGCATAAAAATGAATGTCAAATGTCAGGCCGTGGGCAAGTAGTACTTCATCCTATTTTCTGGAACGGCCAGGCTGACAAGAGAATGCAGTTTGAGATGACTCTGTAGTTCAAACCAATTTGATGATGCTGATATCACATTAAAAGCAGTTTCACACACACACACACACACACACACACACACACACACACACACACACACACACACACACACACACACACACACACACACACACACACACACACACACACACACACACACACACACACACACACACACACACACACACACACACACACACACACACACACACACACACACACAAAAATATGCCACTGCCGTTCCCACAGATGCTTCCTCACGCTGTGTGCTTCTTTCATGTGTCTTGTGGAGGATGAGAACAGATAAAGTGCTGACTGTTCTAATGACGCAGGGAATAGAGCCGCTCTGAACATCCACATTAAAAGTAGCCCTGTGTATCATTTCAATAATTCATAAGGAAGGGAAGGCACTATAACCCGCCGCGGCGCTCTGACAGTCGTGAGTCATAATTAATGAGCCAAAAATCCCTCTCATTTACATAGATGTGTGGAGATGTGTTGGACAAAATTGGAGTTGCAGGAGTGACAACCTACTGTGACTGTGATTTTAAAAAGAAAACACTCCACGAATAAAACCTAATATATGCTCCATGCAACGATGTTTGTCGCTTGCTCCACGTCTGGCTTCCCTTTCCCGAAAACAGGCCAATTGTGATCGTATAGACTATAGAGTCTAGACGCTTGACAAAGCTGTGTAATTGTGTGTACTTCTGATGATGTCTTTACGGTTGAATTCATACTCAACTCGGCCAGGGATGCTGCTTGCCAAAAGTAAAATAATCTCCCGCATACGAGCAAACAACACTTCTTTGGCAGGATGATATTTGTCATTGCATGAATGCACTCACTCCTACAGGCTGGGGCCTGTCGGCAGGGAGAATTGGGCGGGAAGAATAGGAGAGTGGCTCTACTTCCTCCCGGTGGGGGCTCTTCACTGGCAGGTGAGTCAGAAGGATACAACAGCAGTGACAAAACACAGATGTGTGTGTGTGGAGGAATCAATTGGCATAACAAAAAAAAAGTGGACTCTGTCTAGAGCAATTAGAGGAGGACCCCATGGTTTGGGGATAAAACAAGAGAGGCGCGGCCTGGGCCGTGGCTCAGCGGTCCAGGCACCTTGGCTGGTAATCCAGTCTGGCAGTGTGCCGTGGGTTCGACTCCCGATCCCGACGGCCTTTACTGCATGTCACCCCCCCATCTCTCTCCCCATTTCCTGACAGCCTACTGTCTGTCCCTCCATAACAAATATATAAAATAAAGGCGAAAGCAAAAAAAAAACATAAAAAACATTAAACAAGAGAGGCGAGGTTGAGATGGTCTGGACGTGGTGCAGAGGAGGTGATGAGGGCTACATTGGGAGTTAGCAGGTTTATTCCCATGTTAATTCACACTAGGTGTGACAGTCAGACAGAATCTGCAGCCTCTGTAAACCTTGTTGGTGTGAACTTATGGTTGTTTTTGATCGATGCATGTGCGTGCTCCTGAAAAATCTTAGGGGGCACGGCGTGGTACTGCGTGCAATGACCAATGCAACACTGCATACAGATGGACTTCAGATCAAATTGACCTTTTGTTCCCTGCGATTCCATTGGCCACTCTCTGACAACTTCTCCCCCACGCAGAGGGGGTTACCATTGTCTTTTTAATATCGAACATTTCAATCCCACTCACATCTCACATGTTGGCTGGGCTTAATTTGCCTGATACAGGCAGAAAAATAATAATAATATAGGCTATAACTGGGAATGTGAATGGGAATGGGTAACTGGTAAATATCTTTTACACTAAGCTTTTTAAACAAAAACTTAAAACAGCGCGATCGTTGAAGCAGCGAGCTTGAATTAGGCACACGAAAGGGGTTTGGTAAATTATTATATTTATACTCTTCAGTGAAAAATGGATAACTTACAAATGATTCACTGGTAGTGTTGTTGAGAGGCAACACTACCTGCATTACCTTAGGTAGAACTTGTGAATTAGGTAAAGGCAGAGTAAACAATATATACTGAAGCCGACCTGGCTACAACCTGATCTAAAAGGTACTTCCGCATACGTCACAAACTATTACTTGGAGTCATGAACATTGACGATTTTACTGCATGCACCGTTGTGTGTGTGTGAGAAAGGCAGAGAGAGATGCAGCGAGTTGTCCGCACAGTTTACAATGGGCGGACAGCAATGTTTTTTTTTATCCTTGACACAAGCTATGTGCAACAACAAAAAAACACCTGGAGAAGAGCACAGAACAAGATATAAAGAAGAATAGACTGGAGGGGATGGGTGGCCTCATAGACAGATGAGAAATGGAAATAATTAATCAATGGCCTACCGGTATGTCACAAAAGGAATACGTAGATAAAAGTGTTCTGACATCAACATATTTACTTTCAGTGACAAAGTAAAAGTTTATTGTTTTCTCCCAAAATGTGTTAAACCATAAATAGTCGATCTACCAACCCACAACATAGTGCCGCTATCTTGAGATACTGTATGTTCATATACTGTCCTCAGCCTTCCTCTGAGACACAGGGAGAGTTGACAGAAATGCTGTCACCATCTTATAATGAGCACTAGTGAGGAACCAATTATATGAAGATAAGGTAGACAATGGGTTGAAGTGCTTCTTTTACAGTAGTAGCACAGTACTTGTACTTAAGTAAAGGTACTTAGTTACTTTGCACCCACCCCCCCTCCACCCCTGTGAGCTTTTAAACCTCATCCACTTCACATATTCACTTAGATGATGAATTATGGATCCCAGCCAGACTCATATTCAATATTATATGAACCCGTACTGCATATCCTCCATGTGGCAAATAAACCTTGTATCTCCAGATTTAAACTTATTTTTTATGTTTTCTGGTAAATGAATCCGTCTACTTCATCATACAAGAGTAAGTGAAAGTGGTTAAGTGTGTTTGTGGGTTTTATATTGACCCCAAGTAAAAGTATTAAAGGTAGGGTATGTTACT
Source organism: Electrona antarctica (assembly GCF_951216825.1). Lineage (NCBI taxonomy): Eukaryota > Metazoa > Chordata > Actinopteri > Myctophiformes > Myctophidae > Electrona > Electrona antarctica. The sequence continues at coordinate 24,016,273 of NC_136807.1, read as the reverse complement.
TAAATGTATTACACGGACGGCTTGGTCGAATGCTTGTTTCTTATTGGTCATTTGCTGAATTAAGCGGGTGCTATTTCTTGTTATTACACGGATTGGTTGAATTGATTGGTCAATCGCCAAATTCAGCGGTCTGTTATTTTTGGATAATGACGATGCCTAATCAAACCCTCCTAGCACCTTCTGTGCCCCGCAGATTTACTGCTGTTTCCAACATGACAGCAATGTAAACACACACACTGTCATTTACAGCTAAACATGTTCTCAAAAATGTTTTTGAAAACATTTGAGCGAGGAATAGACGATGCAGTACCCGAAAATGGATTCTATTTGAACAACTCACTTCCTTGATTGTCTCCACCAGGCCGAAGGCATGTGAGAGAGTATGTTTTGCACTCCGTCCGTCCGTCCGTGTGTCCGTGTGTGTGTCCGTGTGTGTGTCCTTCCGTCTGTGAACAGCTAATCTCTGGCACCGTCGATGCCACATTTTGCACACACACTCCCTGGATGCCAACGATGAACCTCTGCCCCAAAATTTCCAGAACGGCCTGTTATAGCGCCACCAGGAGGCCGCTTTGTGCAAAACACGTTTTTGGACAGTACACCTACAGATTTTGTCCAAACATCACGCAAATTGGTACACAGTCTCTCTAGAGCCATTCAACAAAACGGGTCTTTCAGATTTCTTTCAGAAGACTCCATCCTGATTGGCTAAGATTGGCTTCCAAAGTTTGCAGGAGTGCTCAGTTTCAAACTAAATGCTGCAAATCATGAACACATCGTGTGATTTCCGTGAAATTGCACACACACACACACACACACACACACACACACACACACACACACACACACACACACACACACACACACACACACACACACACACACACACACACACACACACACACACACACACACACACTAATTAACACTTATTAATTTATGTATTAAAGTAGCCGTGTAATAAGCGGGATAATGTAAGGCTGAGTGGTCATTGTTTATAGATAAGCCTGTCTGTGATTTATCTATAAACAATGACCACTCAGCCATACATTATCCCTTACATAAGAGACCACTCCGCTCTATAACAGACCGCTGCCTAATCAAAGGCTAAGAGCACATGGTGCGCTGCTTGATTTACTGCTGTATTCAACATGACAGCCATGTAAACACACACACAATGGCATTTACAGCTAAAGATTGCTCTCGTAGACATTTGAAGCGCGAAATAGACGATGCACTACCCGGAAATTGATTCTATTTGATCAACTAATTTCCTTGTTTTCCGACTGTGCTGCAGCTGAGCTGGGCAGGCAGCCAGCGCGACACTTATGGAATACTTGCAGTACTGTAAGCAAGTAAATACCTCGTTTGGTTGTGTTTTGGGCCAATGTATTAGCCGTGTATTATGCGGCATAATGCATGGCTAGGTGGTCATTGTTTATATAAATCACCTTCAGGGTAGATAATCACCCGTTGATTTATATATCACCAATGTATATTTGTTTTTTGTTAAAAGGTTAAAGCTCCATATTGTGATAGTAATCATTGCCGAGTGTTTGTTCAGTAACAAGGGTCTCCCTGTCTCTCCAGCTCGTTAATAAACAGAACATTCATTTTCAGGTGGATGGTCAAATTTCAGCCAATCAGGAGAGAGTATTAGCTTCATGTTTATAGTGCTCCAGTTCCAGTTGTCTCATCATGTCTTACAGTCTTTGTGTCATCACTTCCAATTTCACTTGTTCATCCAGTATCCTGATGGGATACAATTGGTATCCCAACGTGGAAATGCATTTTCTGTTCAATGGTTTATGACTGACAATGATATGTGTATGCTACTGTGTGTGTGTGTGTGTGTGTGTGTGTGTGTGTGTGTGTGTGTGTGTGTGTGTGTGTGTGTGTGTGTGTGTGTGTGTGTGTGTGTGTGTGTGTGTGTGTGTGCGCGCGCACGCACGCACACGTGCATACGTGGGTACCCACGTGCAAGTACGTGGGTACTTTTTTATGTTATTCACATACGTGCATACACGTGCTTGCACTGAATGTTTATCATGTCATGCTTGAGTGTGTTTCCAGAATCGTTATATGCAGGGTAGGCTACTGTACTGTATGTGTACATGTTGAATGAATGCATGCTTGTATAATGTATATTGTTTATGTAACTATACTTAAAGGACCACTTCACCACTTTTCAACATCTCTTCATATGATTGGTCCTCACTAATGTTCATGGTAAAACACCACCATTTTTTCCTACTCAGTCTGTGTCTCATAGGAGGGCTTTGGGCAGTTCGGACACCCGTCCACCAGTGACATCATCATTAGGCAGATTTTTTTTTAAACAAGATTTGTTTTAAAATATATTTAGATTTTTATTATCGTGAGAATGATGGCTTCAACTTTTGCATTGCAACTTTTCAGGAAAAGAAAGCCTGCCGTTTCTATTAGCTTGGATTCACCATCGATGATGTCACTGGTGGACGGGTTTCTGAACAATCACCACACCTACCATCAGCTCCCAGTACCCTGAACCTTATGGTTCAAAAGTCGAGTGCTCTACCGAATACCTAACCCTAATACCTAACCCTATACCGGAACTCCATCTAGGACGCCTGGGGGTTCCCGGACACCCATATATTTTAACCCATTAAAACCTGTGTAATTTTAGATTTTAGCGTTGGCTATTCAAAAAATAGCAGATCTAAAAGCTTGCAGCACGGCACAAAAAATATTCTATTTTTGAAAAGTTCAGAAGTGTAGTGTAGAAGGCATTTGTAGAATCGGCCTGAGGTTTTAATGGGTTAAATAAATCTACAAAGTATAAGAAACAAAATGCATGATTAAGGAACTAAGAAAGGTGACCATGGCAGTGTGCACAAGAAATGCAGTCCAGTGGTTTGTGACATTATACACAGCGGCAGACAGACAGACCCCGTCACGGACCGCTAGCCCTCCTACACTGTTACAAAAGGCGGTGAGTCAATTGTCCTGCTGCACTGCAGCTGCAGGGAAGCGAGAATAATGAGTTTAAGATATCAAGTTATTCAGATGATTATTTTTGCTGTGCTGCTCTGACACAAATACTTTAACAAGCTGTGCATGGTGTGGGCGTGATGCTGACCGGGTCACCGGCAGAGCCTTGTCCTCCAGGGAACATCCATGTGCTCAGCAACTTTCACTGCCATCCACTGATTGGATTTCATAACATGGAAGTACTAGTACTATATATATATATATATATATTTTTTTTACTTAAGTAAAAGTAGTAGCAAGACCCACAATTTAAAAATAGCCTATGGAGTATTTACTGAACCCATTAAGCAGATTCTACATATCTTCTAAATCCATATCTTCTGAAAAACGTATGGTTCTCAAATCACGTTTTCATATCAAGGAGTCAAGGACCCCAAAATTATATATGAATTTGACCGCAAACTCCCATCTCAAAATATGTTGTACAGGGACCACAAGAAGCAAAAAAAAGTTGCTTAAAAGAAAAAGAAAAAGAGCGCTCGCCTTTGGACACTGGTTCATGGGTTCGATCCCGGGCACTGCCAAATCAGCGTATGAGTAGCACGGCTTGGGAGCGGCAAGTCGTGCAAGTCGTAGGCTACTGGGAGCTGTGGCGCTCCACCTCAGCAATCCATCTCCCAGCCATTGTAGCGGGGACAGATGCGGGGGCCGCGTGTTACCGGCTGATACTGACAATAAGCCAGTCCCGATGTTTTTCCTGTGTTTTTATTATCTCTTGAATGAATTGAATACACACTGACAGGACCACAATGGAAACAAGCATTATTGTATAACTGTACATTATGTGCTTTTTGCAAACCATTAATTAAGTATTAAATCAATCAAAAACAAACAATGTCCGACATACAGCAACTTCAAGTGTGTGTTTCTGAAGGTAACCACCACCACAGTCCACACCACTCCAGTGGCTGCTAAACTGCTGATAAAGAGAGAAATGATGGGCCAAGTTACATACTATGCCTTTAGCTACTCCCCAACACTGGCCGTGAAATATGCTACACGGTATGGGTCACTTCAGTTCTTGCAGCCAAAAACAGCCAAAAGTAGTTCTGGCTGCATGAGGATCCGGTCCAACTTTGACAAGCTGCAACAGGACCCTTTTTCCCCCTTTTTTTTCATAGTAGTGGCTCATGGACCGCGGGCAGATATCACACCCACAATGCATTGCATCAACAGCCAGAGCCTAAATTTAGCCGGCGGTGTGTCTGTAGTGTGGCTGACGGTGGGTTTGCTTCACACCAGAGAGAGAGAAAGAGAGCCACCTGCTGCCGTCACGTCAACAACCAGGACCTAGTGGTTCCACCACCAAAACATTACTATTTTCTATAATTACACATCCCATGGAGATGTTTCAGGTTTTGTCGCATTTATAAGCCAATAATTTGATGACCGGGTCATCTGTCAATAGGTAGCACTGCCGGTCATCTTATTACAAAACACACATGAACCATTTACTTTACTATAATACTACTCCGTCAAGTTACCTTTTTGTACTGTTTTTATTGTGCGAATAAATAAAACTAGGTTGTCAAGCAACGGCTACAACCCAAAATGAACTAGAAGTGTACTTTTCTCCTGCCGTCCGCCTCCAGGTTATCAGATCCGGTGAAATCGTCTGTCACAACACACAGGATATATATATTTTTTTGTATTTTACATCCGGTTCACGTCTCGGAGTAAGTGCAATATTTGGATCTGAGATGTAGTGGAGTACTTAGTAACCACAAGGTCTTACAGATCGCACTACCTCCATCCAAGCTGCTGTCACATGGATGTGGGACGCTGGATTTCAAGTGGAGGAGGCTCCACTTTGACAACTACCATTGGCAGCTACATTAAAGTGCATTATGTATGAAGGCCATATACGTTTTGCAAATATGCAGGATCACACACGGGCATACGCACGCACGCACGCACGCACGCACGCACGCACGCACGCACGCACGCACGCACCTTTATATTGCTCTTCCTGCGAGGACATAGTTTCAGGATGGCGCTGAAAATAACCGAAAGATCTTCCTATCGACAATGAGCTTGTCGACTGACTATTTCTGTTTTCGGCGAATGACATTGATACACACCTATTTGTAATATAGGGGAAAGACCTTAACCCCAACCCTTAAACTTAACCTCGAAATGACTAATCATAACCTGAATCTATTTTTCAATATTTCTCAAATTGTTCTATACTTCACTCCCAAGACAGCAAACGGGCGAGTTCTTGGGACGGACGTTCGACTGGAAGGGGGACTAAAATGGAACGTTGACTAGGGGTGATATGTTTTACGATTCTGTCCCTATATGGGGACATAACTCGAGCGGTGCCAAGTCGGCACCGCGGATCAAGTCGGCGTGCCGAGCATTGCGAAGGGACATTGGGCCTTGTGGAGACATTTGGCACGCGCACACACACACGCACCCTCCTTTCAGCGTAGCAAAGCATTGTCCTTGTATTATCATGCGTGCAAGGCAAGCAGCCGAGTGAGGTCTACTCAGCGTCTTGTCATGTGACACACAGCCTCTGTGAATCATGTGGCCTAGGAGTGGGAGTGGGAGGGGTGTGTGTGTGTGTGTGTGTGGGGGGGGGGGGGCTGCTCAACCAAAAACAGAGGAAAAAAACCTTGCAGGCATCGCTAAACTGTGATGACAGAGAGAAGCATGCAACACAATGTGCTTGTCCTCCATGGATTGCACACACACACACCACACACACACACACACACACACACACACACACACACACACACACACACACACACACACACACACACACACACACACACACACACACACACACACACACACACACACACACACACACACACACACACACACACACGTCGATCAGGCAGTAATAGGCACTGTCCCGTGAGACCTATACCCGCTACACACAATATGCTATATGGAAATGAGCAGAGACAGCAGCATGCATTCTATGCATGACGTGCGTGCGTGCGTGCGTGCGTGCGTGCGTGCGTGCGTGCGTGCGTGCGTGCGTTGTGCAAATGCCGATGCGTGCAGAAGTTCCATTTAGTATTGTCTCATTAGAATTCAAGTGTGTTAACAGAAGGATAGAAATTATGTAATGTCTCGGTGTGTGTGTGTGTGTGTCAGACAGACAGACAGACAGACAGACCGACCCTCCGGTCTGAATGTCTATAAATGTGTCACACCAGAGGCCTGTCTGTAGCTTCAGCATTCTCAGCATCTTCTTCAACAGTCATGGATTTCTCTCATGTGTTAAAGAGAAAATAAATTAAAATACACTGCAGAGTGGCCTGGAGGATGAAGAACTGAAACTAATGAGACTGCTGGAGCAGTCAGGGTCTGACTGCAGAGCCTCCTGTACTGTGCACGCTGTGCAAACATTAGACATCTGTACATCAACATAGTAGGATAATACAAACATACAGTAGGACACAACATGACGTGTTGTGAGCATTTAGATCGTCTAGTTTTGCGTGACACCGTTTTGTGATGAGGTGTCACGACAGGGCTTTCATTTGTTCAGTGTACAAAAATGTAAATGGTAAACAGCAGGATAATACCTCCTTCAACTACCCTGACCCCTGAGGCAGGCAGGCAGGCATGGCAGGCGCGCGCACACACACACACACACACACACACACACACACACACACACACACACACACACACACACACACACACACACACACACACACACACACACACACACACACACACACACACACACACACACACACACACACACTGGGGAAAAGAGGGAGGGAGGGCTCTCTCTCCCTCCCTCTTTTCCCTATACTGTCTCTCTCAGTGGTGCATGTCAGCTGCCAGTCATACCAGAGGCAAACAGCTTAGTAACATCATCCTTCCAGAGAGCACAGTGCACAGTACATCATGCACTGCTACACTGATGCTGTGTTCAACACCATGTACTGGCTGCTATGAAACCAACAAAGCTAGAAATTACCGCAAACAAGAAAACAAAGGTGCTCCTTGGAGCGAAGATCCCCACCAGGCCAGGTTGCCTATACCCCCAGGGCCCATAAAGTTGTAGACAGTCATAGCCAATTACAATGGCACCTTCAAAATCTGACTGATACATCTTGATCACATGACTCTGGAGACCTTTTTTTTTATATATATTTTTTATCCCACGATTTTGCAACCCATTTTTTTTCACCCAGTGTCAATTATCTAATGCAATCCTGGGTGCTACACTTCCTCTGCCAACCTTGGGGGGCAGTGGACTGACCTCATGCTTCCTTCTATGCATGAGTAGTCCAAGCTGCTTGAGTTTCCCCGGCTGGACGTAGCGCATGGAAGGAACACGTTATTCCGACCAGTTCCTTTCCCCTCCATCAGGTGCCCCGGCTGGCCAGGGGGAGGTAGTTTAGAGACCAAGATTGCTGCTTGTTTTTTTTTAGGGTATACCTACCCTAGGGGACACGGGGAGAACATGCAAACTCCACACAGAAGGGCCCTTTCGCCAACCCCGCCTCGGGTATGGGCACTGGTAGAGAGAGCACGCCCCCAGCGCCCACAGCGTCCCCAGCGGGAATCGAACCCAGGACCTTCTAGCTGTGAGGCGACAGCACTACAGACTGTGCTGTTGAGTTTGACAGAATTAGTTGGAGTAGCAAAAAGAGTGTTTTGAAGAAAACACTAAATTGCTGAAATGTAGTCTGAAAATGTAGTCTGGCATGTCTGGAGTGTGGATTGTATGACCCATAGACATATAAACGTAGACGCCCTTTCCGGTTCTGAGGTGCGTGTCACAATTGAAGGCACAATTCCTTGCAAAGCATTTGCCTTCAATGAGCAGCTTCCGTGTGCGTAACAAAAGTCCCGGAAAAGACGCGCTGTGATTGGCCAGTAGTCACTTGAGTGACAGCGTGAGACATGGAGGAGTCGCATGAATGACGTCACTTGGGCAGCGACGCAGTGTGCCTTCAGCAAATGCCTTCAGCACTTCTAAATAAGAAAGCTGCGGAGAACTGTTGCTTTGTGTTCACTCTTTAATGTTTTCTATTAGTAATCTAATCCCCCCTGGCTCTGATGTTGTATTCATAACTTTGTTTGTGTTTGTTTGTTTGTATTGTAATGTAATGTATTGTCATGAGATTTGTTTAAAAAAAAAGCCTTCAGCACTGCACTTCCGCCTTCATTGGGATACACGTCGCTCCAATGAACTGCAACGGCCAGTGAGGCATCTATGGTATGACCTATGGTTCAAGAGATACAGTATAGGCCAAAAATGTGAAGCAGGCTGTTATAGCACCACCTATAGAGGCAGATTTGAAACATTTTGAATGGAGGTTCTTCCTTGGCTTACATATATTAACACTTTCAGCGCCCCCTGCTGTTCATTTGAAATGACCGCAGGCAGCCAGCTATATCCCCTATATAGGCACCATTCTATTACCGTCAATACAGCCCAATACAACGAGAGGAGGCGCAAAAACCTTTTCGAGCAGCAGCCGACATGTGTTAGGTTTCACAACAAGCGGTAACATGGCTGGCGGCTGGCGTGATGCGATCAGAAATCACTGTTTACATCTGAACGGCGGGCGGTTTGGACTAAAATAACAACTTTGGAGTATTTTTCGGAGAAAACAAGCAACAAAGAGATTGATTGATTGAAACCTTTATTTATTCTCGAAAGAGCAATTGAGGTTCTCCCTCATTTTCAATGCTGCCGAGATTACATTACATTTCATGTAAGGAGAGACATCATTATACAGACATTGAGACAAAACATAAGTTAAAAACAGTTACATATTGAGGTAGGGAGGTTCAAAAGCAGGTTATTAAATTGACCATATGATATTGGGGTGTTAATTTTCAATGTTTGTTGTAAAGTGTTCCATGTGGTGGGGGCATCGAAGCAAAAAGCTGATTTACCTAATTCAGATTGGACGGTTGGGACCTCTAGAGAAAGCCATTCACTTGAACGGGTCTGCAGAGTATTTCTTTTCCATTGTAACAGCAATGTGATGTATGGAGGTAGCTTCCCATCAATGGCTTTAAAAATAAACTGGTGTCAGTGCATGGTTCTCCTCTCAGAGAGGGAAGACCAGCCTACTTTATCGTAAAGGGTGCAATGGTGAGTCCTATAGTTTTCACCTGTAATAAACCTTAGTGCTGAGTGATAAACTGTGTCTAGGGGTAGAAGAGTGGTAGAAGAGTGGTAAGGGCAGCATTTCTGAGATGACAATGAGTGGATCCTTATGGGAGGCGTGCGCATTGTTCCTCACGATGGGAAGAACGTAGGCGCTGTCTAGCAGCCTGGGCAGCACGGAAGGTTAGTGTTGAGCTTCGGCTGCATGGTATTGATATAACCCTTACAACACGCCATCTGATGGGTATGGCGACCTCCGGGGTTAAATCTTAACCCGTCATCTGACGGGTTGTGAGGCGTTTTGGCGTGCATCCTGTTAACAAATACATATGACTTACCATACCTTCAAAGGGGACCATTAAAGAATCAGACCATCCAGAGGGAATAGTAAAGGATCCCAACCCGACAGGACAGGACAGGACAGGACAGGACAGGACAGGACAGGACAGGACAGGACAGGACAGGACGTGTCTGGAAGGAGACGGCTCTGCTCTCAATACAGTGCAATCATCTAAACGTCAGTGCAACCTGCCTCCACATGGCCTCGAGTGGCGCGGCGCAACACGGTGCATGATCAGGGACTGTGGGAGGACAAAAGAGGGCTTTGAGGATCTATCCCAGACAGACGTTGTGAGTGGTAGATGCTCAGCGACACCTTTTCTATACTCGTGTATATTCCCTTGAGTAGAAAGACTTCACAGGACTCCGATGTAAAAAGATCACAAAAATATTTATTCCAAAAAATATGTTCCTTAATACAGAAGTAATCAAAAACAAGTTCTCAAACTCAAAAATATACTACGGTCAAAAAACTGTGTCGCTCTGACGTTGCCTTGTGCACAAACTGACTCTACTGCTCTGCACACACTCTGCCTCAGTACTGCCCTGCACACACTCAAGAGATAATTAACTGAATCTGCCCTGACCTGCACACACTCAGGTGTTAGCAATGGCAATTAAGATCTCAGTTAGACAACCAGAGCTCTCTTCTTAAAGCTACAGTAACATCATAGTTTAACCTAAAGCACATCACCATGAATTAAACAAATTAACTTATTTAAACCTTTTAACATAGCTAATGTAACAAACATATAATGCAATATACATGAACTGTTAAACCAAAATACAAATCACAACAATAAAGCAGTAATTATTCAAATAATCATATTATTCAAACTTGGCTCCCACATACCGGCCCCTAATTGTACTCTTAACTGGAGACAATTACACAAAATATATAACACATGGAGCCAAAGACATTAAAGTCACTCTGTGTCTTCTTTCTTCGTTGCTTGATTACCATACTTGTGCCATTGGCTGTGTGTGTGTAAGCGTGTATGAAAGGGGGGGGGCATAGTCTGTATGTAGGACTTTGAAAGCACTGTCTCATTCAGCCTCTTGGAGGAGGCAAATCTTCGTGATTGGCCTGTTGAGCGAACTGGTTTTGGTCTTGATACGGACCTGACGTACCAGTCCATACTTGTCTGGGATTGTCTGGATGATCTTTCCCATGACCCAAGAATTGCGTGGGGCAGAGTCGTCGACGATCAACACAATGTCTCCAGTGACGAAGTTGCGTGACAGACGGGTCCACTTGTGGCGCTCTTGCAGCTGTGGAAGATATTCTCTTGTCCAACGCTTCCAGAATATGTCCGCCATGTATTGGACTTGTTTCCACCTCCTACGTGTATACAGATCTTGTCTGTCGAACAGGCCTGGCGGTAGAGACGGCTTGGTCTTGAGGAGCAAGAGATGATTTGGCGTAAGTGCTTCCAAATCATTTGGATCGCCAGACATCTTGGTTATAGGCCGACTGTTGATGATGGCCTCTGCCTCACAAAGCAGGGTGTGTAGGCCCTCCTCGTCGAGAGTCTGTAGCTTAACAGTGGTGCTCAGGATCTTCCTTACAGACCTGATCATTCTCTCCCAGACTCCTCCGTGGTGGGAGCCTGTGGGAGGGTTAAACATCCACTGGATGCCACTCTGACGTAGAGTGTCCTCGATATTGGAATTATTCCACTCTTCAATGGCTCTCTTAAGCTCGCGCTCAGCTCCAACGAAGTTTGTTCCATTGTCTGAGCGGAGGATTTTCACCTGGCCTCTTCTAGCTATGAAGCGACGAAGAGCATGTAAAAAGGAATCGGTATCCAGTGAAGATGCTACTTCCAAGTGTATTGCACGGACTGTCAAACACGTAAAGATGACTCCGTACCTTTTCACCACACTTCTTCCACGCTTTACTTCGAACGGGCCGAAGTAGTCCACTCCAGTGTTGGTGAATGGAGGTTCGTCTGGCAGGACCCTGTCTTTAGGTAGGTCAGCCATCTGCTGCTGTCCTGCAGCTCCATGTGAGCGCCGGCAAACAAGGCACTTTGAAAGGATTCTCCTTATAGCCGAATTTGCGCCAGGGATCCAATACTTTGAACTCAACTTAGAGAGCACATGATTGCGACCACTGTGACCCAAGTTCTCATGGATCTCCCTGAGGATCAGGTTTGCGACATGATGATTCTTGTCCAGGATTGCTGGCTGCTTTGCCTCCTCTGGCATAGCTGCCCTGCTGAGTCTTCCTCCTACTCTGAGGATGCCCTCTTGGAGGACTGGATTGAGCCTGCAAAGGCTGCTGCCTTTCATTACGCCTTCGCCTCTTTGAAGTGCAGCGATTTCTTTAGAGAATGTCTTTTGTTGACAGTAGCGAAGGATCTCCTGTTCTGCTTCTGTAATGTTCTCCAGAGTGAGCTTACAGGAGTCTGCTCTCAAGAGACTTGCCTTGAAGACTTTCATCTCCCGGTCCACTTCAGGGGGAGAAAAAGTAGCATTCAACTCTGTCCTTTTACGCCCGAGGCTCAGTAGAATGCTCTTGAGCTTAAGCATCCAAGCGACTGCCTTCCTAAGGTGAATCCAAGAAGAGAAGTAGTGCATGAACTCCAGAACGGCATCTGCTTGATCTGTAACTGCAGTAGCACTGACCACGGCGTTCCTTACCTCTGGGTCCTCCGTGGTTAGGTCCCCAGGGTTGTCCAAGTTCTCGGGCCATTCTCCCATAGGCTTGGTGAGAAATTCCGGCCCCTGTAACCAAGCGGGGGTTTGGATGAATTTCCCTGTCTTGAGTCCCCTTGAAGCATAGTCTGCAGGGTTCAGTGAAGTATTGACATATCTCCACTGGCCTGGTTTAGAGATCTTCAAGATGGTCTCCACTCGGTTCGCAACAAAAGTGCGGAATCTGCTTGTTCTATTTCTTATATACTTCAGCACAGTAGTACTGTCCGACCAGAACACAGATTCTTCGAGTTCCAGCTGCAGCTCCGATCTCAACATCTTGTCCATCCGAGCAGCCATGGTAGCTGCAGTGAGCTCCATGCGTGGAATCGTCATGGGCTTGAGTGGAGCCACTCTGGCCTTCCCCATGACAAATGCACAATGAACCATGTTGCTGCTGTTCCTCAGTAGCATGTAGCTAACTGTCCCGTAACCCTCTTCGCTTGCATCAGCAAAGTGATGAAGCTGACAGAATACTGCGTCACCAAAGCCTGCAGGCTTGTAGCACCTTGGGACACTGATGTCCACCAGCTGGTGAAGCTCCATTTTCCATGCTGACCATTCACGAGCCAAGTCATCAGGTATCAGATCATCCCAGCCTAACTTCAGTCTGCAAAGTTCTTGCATGATTCCCTTGGCTGGCAACACGACTGGTGCCAGGATACCCAATGGGTCATAAACCGAACTAACGATGGATAGGAGGTTTCTCCTGGTGGGTACTTTGTCTGGTATGACGACCTTGAACCTGAAGCTGTCTGACTGGGTACACCAGTGCACTCCCAAAGCTCTTTCTATAGGAAGTGCGTCACGATCCAGGTCAAGCTCCTTCACTTCCGTAGCCCTCTCCTCTTCTGGGATGGCAGATAGCACAGCTCTGTTGTTGCTTATCCATTTGGTGAGCCTAAATCCGCCCTTTCCACACACAGCTCGCAAGCTGTGGTACAACAACACTGCCTCTTCTTCTGACCTCAGTGATTTTAGACAGTCATCCACGTAGAAGTTGCATAGCACCGTGTCGACTGCTTGGGCGGTGAACTGATCTCTGCTGTCTTCTACACATTTCCGCAGATCGAAGCTGGCACAGCTTGGAGAAGAGGTGGCACCGAACAAGTGCACAACCATCTTGTACTCCTCCATCTCCTTGTTGATGTCGCCTGATGTCCACCAGAGGAACCGGAGAAGGTCAGAGTCTTTATCTGGTACCTTCACCTGATGGAACATCGCTTCCACGTCCGCCATGACTGCCACTTCCTCTTGTCTGAACCTGGTGATGACACCAAGTAGAGTACTCGTGAGATTTGGTCCCTGCAGAAGTTGGTCATTAAGAGTGGTGCCCTGGTAGGAAGCTCCGCAATCGAAGACCACTCTGAGCTTCTGCTTCTTGGGGTGATAAACCCCATGGTGTGGCAAGTACCAAACTCTACCATCATCACGGTTGAGGTCCTCGCTGGGTACCTTCACGGCGTAACCCCTTTTAATGATGTCACCAAAGAATGCTGAATACTCTGTGTGGAATTTTGGATTCTTCACAAACTTCCGGCGTAAGGTTAGGGCACGCTGCTTAGCAATCTTACGGTTGTTGGGCATTCTCATGTCCTTGTTCCTCAGTGGCAGGGCGATGCTGTAATGTCCCTCCACAAGTGTAGCTGACTGTGTGGCCATGTCAATAAACTGGAGATCTTCTCTTGACAGCGCCAGCCTTTCCTCTTGCTCACACTCCGGGAAGTCATTCTTGAACTGCTGACTCCAGAGTTCATCCAGTCTGGCAACTGTTATACGGTTGGCTGAAACCTGTATCAGTCCACTTGTTGTTCTGTGTCCTGTGTATTCTCTGAGAGGTCCGTTGATGGTCCATCCAAGCCGTGTTCTTACAGCATAAGGGCCGTCGTCCACACTGGCAATGACCTGCCAGGGTTCAATAGCCTTGGGTGCATTAGTCCCGATAAGCAGTCCTATCTCTGCATCAACCTTTGGGAGTAACACCTGCTGAAGGTGAGGCCACCTATTGACGTCCTCTTGCCGGGGAATGTTGTCTTTAGTTGCAGGAATGGTCTTCTGGGAGTAGGTATCAGGGAGCTCCAGAAAATCATTACAGCCCAAACTGCTCACTTCTAAGCCTGAAACCATGTGGCTGTGAACAACTCTTTTGTCTCCCATGGTCTTCAGCAAGATGCGTGTCTTTCTGCCTGTCATGTTGAGCTCTTTCATTAGTTCCTCGGTACAGAAGCAGGCGGTACTGCCAGGATCAAGGAAAGCGTAAGTGGTTGTAACGTTTTGGCCTTTGTTGCTCTTGACCTGTACTGGAACTATAGCTAAGACACCTTCTGAGTTCTCAGCACCTGTAGCCCCACACGTCGTTACATCAGTACCCACATACCCACTTATAACTGACAGTCTTTCTTCCTTGTTTGTCTCGCCTTCAGTTCCTGGCTCCTTGTTTGCAACATTATATTTGGCCTTAATGTGCAACACTGTAGGGTGTGACTGTGTACAGACTTGGCAGCTCAGCTTCTCTTTACATGAATTACTCATGTGGCCTTGTTTTAGACAGCTGAAACACAGACCCTTTGTTCGTATAAAGTCAATCTTCTCCTTATGAAGCAACCTCTTAAGCTTCTTACATTGCTCCATAGTATGTTCTCCACCCTGACAGAAGAGACATGGTTTGGAAAAAGCAGAGACTTTGCCAACGACTTCACCCTTAGGTTTAGGACTCACTGCTTGGTTACTGGTGATAGTTGCGGCTGTGGTGAAGCCTGTCTTCCTTCCACTACTCTTGTGCAACCTCTCATCCACTTGAACTTTAGCTTGAGTCTTCGAGGTAACATCCTTTATGTCACCAAAGAGCGGGTGCAATAATTCCTTAGCTTGCTTGTTGAGGAAGTTCACGAGATCGTTGAACTTGGCTCTCCGATCTTCTCTGTCCTGAATACCACAGACTAAGCTTCTCCACCTTTCCCTCAGCTTGTACGGGAGTTTGGCAATAATGGCACACATGTTAACCGCATTGTCTAACTCTTCCATGTATTCCACATCAGTCATGGCGTTACGACATCCTGTGAGATAGAGACCAAATGATTGGAGAGCTTCTCCGTCATCAGACTTGATGTTAGGCCAGTCCATAGCCTTGTTGATGTATGCCACTGCGATCTTGTAGGCATTTCCAAAATGTTCTTCCAGCAGTCTCCTGGCTTCTCTATAGCCACGCTGGGGTTCCATATGGAGACAGCTCCTTATCAGCTCCCTGGGCTGTCCGCTGGTGTACTGCTCCATGAAATAGAGCCGGTCTTTGCTACTCTCTGTCTTGTCCTCTACTCCATGTTCGAACGCTCTTATGAACAGCCGATACTCCAGAGGGTCTCCCTTGAACACAGGTATGGTCTGAGGAGGCAGAGAGGTTAATCTTTGTTGCTTAGCTAACATTTCGGCAACACCTTGTAAAGACTCTGGTGTTGTTGCCTGTTGTGGAGTAGGTGCAGCATTGTTGACATTCAGCCGAGTGTCATTATTTGGTGCTGTGACTGAGGGATGCTTTGATTGCTGGTTAGCTAGCAAGTGTATAGCCTTTTTAGACTCGAAATAGGAGTTCATTCCATCGTGACCTGCAGCTCTGGATGCCCTTGATGCTCTGGATGAGGCTCGAAATACATCATACTCATTTAAGATCTTCATTTTTGCATCCGATGCTGCTAAAGCAGTTTGCATATCCAGTGCCTGCCTTTCTCTTCTTATTTTAGCTTCCAGCTCCTCACTATTTCTTCTTAGTTGAGCTTCCAGCTCCTCATTTTGTCTTTTTAGTTTAACTTCCTGTTCTTTTCTTTCTCTTTTCAGCTTAGCTTCCTGTTCTTCCAACTGCTGTTTCTCTTTTAGAGCAGATGCTTGAGCAAACAACGCAGCTCTCTCCAATTCTGCCTTTAATCGAGCAGACATAGCAGACGATGATGCACGTGAGGATGAACGAAAACCAGAAGCTACCTTGCTCTTGCCAGCTGTGATGGACACACTATCTGATGGCAGCACCTCATTGTTCCATTTTTCTGCTTCTGCAATACGTAGATAGGCCTCTTCCATCCAAGTGGTAGCACTGTCTGCGAAACCATGAAAAGCTACAGCCTTGGGTTCAAACCATGTAGTGTCATCTTTGTTCATTTCTTCTTCAGAAATCTGTTGCAGTATCCCTTTAACACTGTTATGCAATTCACAAAACTCCCCAAACAGACTGTTGTATTCCACCATCAATACAGTTTGGACTTCTGTTAAGCATTTATCATCACCTTCATCCATTAGCTGGCGTATCTGGTTCATTTTACCAGTTAGTTTAGCTAGCTTAGCTTTTCGTGCTTTAATGGCGCGTTGACATTTATCATCCAATGCTTTGGGTGTCAATTTAACAGCCCTTGCTTTCACAACCGTGGCTGAATCTTCGTGTTCCTCCATTGTTTGAACGAACTGGCTTACACAGTACAGTCTGGTAATTACTGTCCAAAGTAGAAGGAGGCTAGTAAGCTGGCTCGTTTGGTGGTACAACACCTGGCAGAGAGTTGAACATAAAACTTTACTCACGACCACTTTAACTTGGAAGATTTGGAACTCTTCTTTCCTTGCGGTTTCCAATCCTTAAAGAATGTCCGTTTTATCCAAGTGGAGCGGGTTTTTTGACTAATGTGAGTGGTAGATGCTCAGCGACACCTTTTCTATACTCGTGTATATTCCCTTGAGTAGAAAGACTTCACAGGACTCCGATGTAAAAAGATCACAAAAATATTTATTCCAAAAAATATGTTCCTTAATACAGAAGTAATCAAAAACAAGTTCTCAAACTCAAAAATATACTACGGTCAAAAAACCGTGTCGCTCTGACGTTGCCTTGTGCACAAACTGACTCTACTGCTCTGCACACACTCTGCCTCAGTACTGCCCTGCACACACTCAAGAGATAATTAACTGAATCTGCCCTGACCTGCACACACTCAGGTGTTAGCAATGGCAATTAAGATCTCAGTTAGACAACCAGAGCTCTCTTCTTAAAGCTACAGTAACATCATAGTTTAACCTAAAGCACATCACCATGAATTAAACAAATTAACTTATTTAAACCTTTTAACATAGCTAATGTAACAAACATATAATGCAATATACATGAACTGTTAAACCAAAATACAAATCACAACAATAAAGCAGTAATTATTCAAATAATCATATTATTCAAACTTGGCTCCCACAGACGTGATCCCCTCGGGCTGCTGGCAGGGAGGAGGACATTGTTGTCATGCAGAAACCTCATATCCCTGTCCCATATTTCAACCTTTTACGTTTTTCTCCCCGTAAATGAATGCCCTACTTTGTCGTATAAAGCCCAAACTTGAATTACAACTGTACTTTGTTGGCGTGTTTACTCTTGAGTGAGAGAACAATGTTGCACATTCACCGCCATTGACGTAGATTTATGTCAATCCGGTGGTTATGCACCAATGTAGATATACGTTAAATAGTCTTTATATTGGTTTATGATACATCACGGTTGTATATTAGCGCTGGGTTGCTAGACAATCGAGTATACAGTAAATGAACAGGATTGCTTGGTAGTCAGCTCTCTTTTCGTCACAACAGTGAGGTACAGCGACTGTAATACCGCCCCTGCAGCTCCGATTCGCCGGCTGATCTCCTTCTCCGTCCTCCTCTCACTCAGAACCCAAAGATAAAAGGGGTTTGGGCTCCATTTTCGTTCGAGCATTCTAAATACACTATTTGGGGATTTAGCAGTGGGGAAGGGGCGTTCCCGCACTAAAGTGACTATTTTGGTCACCTGTCTAAATCCCTAAAACACCTCCGCTACCCGTTACATTATGCATAGGTGTGGTTTGGGTGTTACAATAATGAAACCAATCACCGTGCCACATGGCATTGCCTTTAAGAGATCCCTTATCCGTTGCCCGTTATGCCCAGTTCTATATTGCTTCATAGCCTTATGGTCTATAGCCCATGGCATGGAAGAGTGATGCGTTGCTGCTTTGAAGTCTCACTTGTGTTGCCCCCACCCCCCGTGCCGTTTTCTCTCCAGCACACAGAGCCAAGAACACTCATCTTTTCATTGATTCACTCATTTTTAACATTTCAAAGTGCTGTGTGATCTACGGATTTCGAGCTTTCATTTGGTATATATAGATCGTGCGTGTAGGCAGTCTCTACGAAACGGTATCAAGTGAAAATGAAATGTCGGGAAATCGGATTAAACCACATTTGCTGCGCTGTGATGAAACTGAACGAGCAAATGGAATCACGCACAATGGCTGGCACAACAAGTCAAATAACTTATTTGACTAGACAATTATATAAACACAATGGACACAAGGAAGTGACAGGTCACAGCAGGCACTCACTTCTGCTGATTATAGGAAAATTACAAAGAGATGCAATAGGAGAATAAGGAGATGATCACGCAGCCTGACTCCGCAGACATCTCCATTGCAGGCGCGCGGCGCTCTACCAAACTAATTTGGCATACGGCTTACGGGTGCTTTCAAACTCCACTATCACCATCCCAAATGTGTGTGACCAAAATAGCAATTTAGGGGAAAGCGTGCCAACACGCCCCTGACCACACCTCTAGGCGCAAATACCGGTGTTGGCAAAATAGATAGTGGGTGACACTGGACCAAAATACAATTAAGGGACAGAGCAAGCTCCTATACTCGTAATTTGCGTCGCGGGTAACGGGCGGCGGCAACGGAAATCGAGCCCTGTATCTCAGTGCTAAACTCCTT
Organism: Electrona antarctica; assembly: GCF_951216825.1. Classification (NCBI taxonomy): domain Eukaryota; kingdom Metazoa; phylum Chordata; class Actinopteri; order Myctophiformes; family Myctophidae; genus Electrona; species Electrona antarctica. The sequence continues at coordinate 23,997,337 of NC_136807.1, read as the reverse complement.
ATCCCTAAACTTCTTTGCCTTTTTTACTATTTTGAAAATCATTTTTTAATACCGGTAAGTTCAAATAGCCGATTTACAAGCTCACAACGTGTTGATGTAGATCGGCTAGTTGAAAAATTACAATGAGTGTGTTAACACGTATACCGCCATTGGCCGAGATCTACATCAATTAAAGCCTATTATTTAATGCTATGCTTAACGCCATTGCCGTAGATCAATGGCAATTGCGCTTTTATAGCACTTTCGATCGATTAAGCCATAATGCTACTTACGTTAGCATCGGGTAGCTAGCTGTTGTCACAACACTGGGTCGCCCATCTTAGATCGGCATCACCATAATAATTCATTCTATCCTATTCCTTGTCCCAGATAGCATTTTTGGTCAAAACAAAGTTTATTTGATGGTACAGAGCCGACGATGTGGAGCCCTCCAGTGCCCCGGTATAGATCCATCTTGTAAACAACAGTTGAACGGGACCCGTTTCATTTACTAGTTTATGCTCACTTCCGTAAGTCTGGAAATGTGGCTTTTCAAAATAAGGAAAAATGCTGGCGTGAATTAGATCCTAATTTGTCAATAAATGCTAGCGGGCTAAATGTTAAGCAAATATAATCCCGGTGCATTGGAACACAGGTTATTTATTTTTTTTCCTGAGAAGTAACAGTTGTGAACATATAAGGTTTCCACAAACTGTGCTGTGTTGAGCCGGAGCACTTGGCTCTAAATGCATGGAGTGTGGCAGGCAGAGATCACTGGTGAATCTGGTGATTTTTATTGGTGATTGAACCGAGCGTGATCCGAGCACGCCCAGAGCAGAGGAGCAACGGAGTGTGATCGATGACCCCTGATGTTGTCAAGGAAACCAGCGGCTCTCTCTGACAATAAGACGGATTCATGTGTCATTCCAAAAGCACTGTCATAATACTGTGTGTGTGTGTGTGTGTGTGTGTGTGTGTGTGTGTGTGTGTGTGTGTGTGTGTGTGTGTGTGTGTGTGTGTGTGTGTGTGTGTGTGTGTGTGTGTGTGTGTGTGCGCGCACACGAGAGAGAGAGAGAGAGAGCGAGAGACTATACCGCATAAGACCGATGGGGCAAAGTTGCAGGGGGCGACTTGATTAATCATGAAAATTGAATTTATACATCATGCCAACCGCTGTCATAGTCCGTGCGTGCGTGCATGTGTGCGCACGAGAGAGGGAGCGACACTATACTATACAGTATAAGCTGCAAGCGAGCGACTGGTTTATCATGTAAATTGAATAAAGTATTTTCTCCTTGTTTTTCTTTTCCTACATTCCCTTGAGTAAAAGCCATTTGAGTTCATCATCTGCATCATCCGCCCGGAGGGGCCGCAATGCAGCAAGACCTCTAACTCGTCATTAACCTTCTAACACAGCTGTGGGTGGAGGAACTCTACCACTAGACTCAACGTTAACTCCCATTAGAACTGATGTGGGTGGAGGAACTCTACCACTAAACTCAACGTTAACTCCCATTAGAACTGATGTGGGTGGAGGAACTCTACCACTAAACTCAACGTTAACTCCCATTAGAACTGATGTGGGTGGAGGAACTCTACCACTAAACTCAACGTTAACTCCCATTAGAACTGATGTGGGTGGAGGAACTCTACCACTAAACTCAACGTTAACTCCCATTAGAACTGATGTGGGTGGAGGAACTCTACCACTAAACTCAACGTTAACTCCCATTAGAACTGATGTGGGTGGAGGAACTCTACCACTAAACTCAACGTTAACTCCCATTAGAACTGATGTGGGTGGAGGAACTCTACCACTAAACTCAACGTTAACTCCCATTAGAACTGATGTGGGTGGAGGAACTCTACCACTAAACTCAACGTTAACTCCCATTAGAACTGATGTGGGTGGAGGAACTCTACCACTAAACTCAACGTTAACTCCCATTAGAACTGATGTGGGTGGAGGAACTCTACCACTAAACTCAACGTTAACTCCCATTAGAACTGATGTGGGTGGAGGAACTCTACCACTAGACTCAACGTTAACTCCCATTAGAACTGATGTGGGTGGGGGAACTCTACCACTAAACTCAACGTTAACTCCCATTAGAACTGATGTGGGTGGAGGAACTCTACCACTAAATTCAACGTTAACTCCCATTAGAACTGATGTGGGTGGAGGAACTCTACCACTAAACTCAACGTTAACTCCCATTAGAACTGATGTGGGTGGAGGAACTCTACCACTAAACTCAACGTTAACTCCCATTAGAACTGATGTGGGTGGAGGAACTCTACCACTAAACTCAACGTTAACTCCCATTAGAACTGATGTGGGTGGAGGAACTCTACCACTAGACTCAACGTTAACTCCCATTAGAACTGATGTGGGTGGGGGAACTCTACCACTAAACTCAACGTTAACTCCCATTAGAACTGATGTGGGTGGAGGAACTCTACCACTAAATTCAACGTTAACTCCCATTAGAACTGATGTGGGTGGAGGAACTCTACCACTAAACTCAACGTTAACTCCCATTAGAACTGATGTGGGTGGGGGAACTCTACCACTAAACTCAACGTTAACTCCCATTAGAACTGATGTGGGTGGAGGAACTCTACCACTAAACTCAACGTTAACTCCCATTAGAACTGGTGTGGGTGGAGGAACTCTACCACTAAACTCAACGTTAACTCCCATTAGAACTGATGTGGGTGGAGGAACTCTACCACTAAACTCAACGTTAACTCCCATTAGAACTGATGTGGGTGGAGGAACTCTACCACTAGACTCAACGTTAACTCCCATTAGAACTGATGTGGGTGGAGGAACTCTACCACTAAACTCAACGTTAACTCCCATTAGAACTGATGTGGGTGGAGGAACTCTACCACTAGACTCAACGTTAACTCCCATTAGAACTGATGTGGGTGGAGGAACTCTACCACTAGACTCAACGTTAACTCCCATTAGAACTGATGTGGGTGGGGGAACTCTACCACTAAACTCAACGTTAACTCCCATTAGAACTGATGTGGGTGGAGGAACTCTACCACTAAATTCAACGTTAACTCCCATTAGAACTGATGTGGGTGGAGGAACTCTACCACTAAACTCAACGTTAACTCCCATTAGAACTGATGTGGGTGGAGGAACTCTACCACTAGACTCAACGTTAACTCCCATTAGAACTGATGTGGGTGGAGGAACTCTACCACTAAACTCAACGTTAACTCCCATTAGAACTGATGTGGGTGGAGGAACTCTACCACTAAACTCAACGTTAACTCCCATTAGAACTGATGTGGGTGGAGGAACTCTACCACTAAACTCAACGTTAACTCCCATTAGAACTGGTGTGGGTGGAGGAACTCTACCACTAAACTCAACGTTAACTCCCATTAGAACTGATGTGGGTGGAGGAACTCTACCACTAAACTCAACGTTAACTCCCATTAGAACTGATGTGGGTGGAGGAACTCTACCACTAGACTCAACGTTAACTCCCATTAGAACTGATGTGGGTGGAGGAACTCTACCACTAGACTCAACGTTAACTCCCATTAGAACTGATGTGGGTGGAGGAACTCTACCACTAGACTCAACGTTAACTCCCATTAGAACTGATGTGGGTGGAGGAACTCTACCACTAAACTCAACGTTAACTCCCATTAGAACTGATGTGGGTGGAGGAACTCTACCACTAGACTCAACGTTAACTCCCATTAGAACTGATGTGGGTGGAGGAACTCTACCACTAAACTCAACGTTAACTCCCATTATAACTGATGTGGGTGGAGGAACTCTACCACTAAACTCAACGTTAACTCCCATTAGAACTGATGTGGGTGGAGGAACTCTTACCATTAAACTCAACGTTAACTCCCATTAGAACTGATGCGGGTGGAGGAACTCTACCACTAAACTCAACGTTAACTCCCATTAGAACTGATGTGGGTGGAGGAACTCTACCACTAAACTCAACGTTAACTCCCATTAGAACTGATGTGGGTGGGGGAACTCACGTGAAGTGGCCCTTTTGCAACCAGATCTTATTTTAATGATGTTTGGGGGACACATTCCTGGGGTTTTTATGTGGGTAATAGGCCTATGTGTTTTTAGATATTTTAGTATTTCAAAGTGTCTATAGTGACTATAATTACCATAATGCTTTGGTGCACTCACCCCACATTGTGGAGAGGTGGAGGGCTGACTTACTGAGACAACATTTAGTCCAGGAGGGAAGTGAGACCAGTGTCTGCGACATCACAGACACTTTCAAATACTAAAATATCTAAAAACACATTATTACCCACATAAAAACCCCAGGAAAGTGTTTATTTGAGTGCATGTGAACACCGCCAGGGTGTTGAGACCCATTAATACCGGGAATGCATCAGTGTCATTTTAGAAAACAGCAGATCTCTACAAGCTCGCAACACGTCACAAGATCCGTTTCTTTCCTTTTTTTGGTGTGTGTGTGTGCGAGCGAGCGAGCGTGCGTGCGTGCGAGCGAGCGTGCGTGCGTGCAAATCATTGCATGTAGCCTACAGGTACATTGTACATACATATACAGAGAAGTAAAAAATACCTCAAAATTGTACTTAAGTACAGTACTTGAGTACATGTACCACAACTGATTGTTGTGAAGTGTGTCAATCTAGACAGGTATTGGTATCACACATTGTGCACTTGCAGATCGACCACTTTCGACCAGCAAACTTGAACCGTCGTATAACAGACTATAAATTAAGCATCAATGACATGTTGTCATTCCGTTACCACAGTAACCAGCGCATATAGGTCAACAAATGTTGGAATACAGACATCTGATCTGCAAACAACAGTGAGGACAGACAGTTACAGTATGTCCTATCAACCAGACTCCAGGAAAGTGGATTTCCCTGCAGTCTGGAACCAAACCTAACTGACAAATGATCACTGAGGATTTTACTGTGTATTCACAGAAGCGTGCCATCTATCAACAGACAAAGCCAGTCTCTTTCTTGGCTGAGTTTTGCTCAATTGCTCACTGCCTTGGTAGTGAAAACAAATGCCCTCCAGAGCAGAAGGCTGCCAACCAATGGATGTGAAGGCGAACAACACCCAGGAGAGGCCTCCCCCCAAATCTCCTATTGATCCCACAATCAAAGCCCTGAAGCAGCATTGCATGCAAAGAGTTTTGTGTGATTAATTCCCATTAATTTAAACTTCCGTTATAGATAGAGAACCAAAGTCTGAAATTGAGGCCGCTATATCTCCCTGGAAAATAACATTGATTATATGGTTAATGTGCTTGAAGTACCAAATGCTACTCCAGATCCTGAATCCATACATATCTCATATGTTCAGATTGGATAATCCAATCAAAGGTTACATCAATTTTGCTGGGAGGAGGGTGGTGTTTCTCTAAACACAGACAAAATGTAACTCAATATGATAAACAACAGAGTGCAATAGAAAAACAATACTTCAGGACTTTCAAAATGAAGTGACGTAATTAAATACAAAACTTTAAAAAATTCAACGTAAGTTTCATTTAAAATAAGTGCAACACACTTTCCCATCATTAATTCTTGTCACTCCTGGTGTGTAATGACCTAAACTCAAAACAATGTTTTATTTAACCATAAAACAAGCATTTCTCTTATGATGATCAGGAAATTGGTACACACACACACACACACACACACACACACACACACACACACACACACACACACACACACACACACACACACACACACACACACACACACACACACACACACACACACACACACACACACACACACACACACACACACACACACACACACACAGGGATGTGAAGTCAAACAACACCCAGGAGATGCCTTCCCAAAGCTTGCATCGATCCAGACAGATACTAGATCAAAGCCCCTAAAGTAGCCCGGGCCAAAGCTGGACCAAACGGCCGTCCAAGTCTGAGACCACCAGGGACCACATCAACCTCTTGTCTTTTTTATTGCAGCCATAGACAAGACAGAGAGAAGACCATTCATCTCCTTTGGGTGAAATATCCTCCTAACCTGGTCAATTTTTCCTGAAGCAAAAAACATTTGTAAACATTAGTCGATACTCGCTGACAAACGGCTCGGTTTCTGCCACTAATTCCACGTTACACATACATCTTACTCCTGGTGACAGGACGGTCAAAAGGGCATTGATAAATGCGTGATACAGGCATTAATCTGAAAGGTTGGTGTTTTATTGTGTTGGGTTTGTGCATGTGGAAGTGTGGGTCAAACAGAGTTGTATTTGTAAAACATAAAATAATATAGGGATATATTTTCTGTAACTTTCCTCTTCCACCATGGATTTGAACCCGGTTTCCTGTGCAATTAAGTGCTGCATTTTTGAGGGGCACTAGCCCCTCCTACAGTATATACAGGTTTAATGTTTGTTTTTAGTTCTTGTTTGTTTTAAAAACGCCAATAACGCCAATTGACAATGAAGGGAAAATGGCCATCTTGTCCCTAACACATACATTAAATGCCATTAACAATAAAGATAATTTAATGTTTGTTTTGTCACTGTTGTTTTACATCACCATTACATCACCTAATCAACATGAGTTAAGACTTTAATATATTAGTGCCCCTCACTTCACATGGGTGTTATTTCTTTTTTTACCATTGAACTAATAGAACCTGTTGTGTCAGATCCTGCTGTCTAGGTGAGACATGACCTTTGACACAATCTAAAGTCTCAATAGAAACTAAATTATATTGTATTAACATAGGCCTACAGTATACTCATTCATACATACCATCTATTTGAATGACAAACAGTGAAAATAGCTGATCTACAAGATCACAATACAGCGTGAGCTTGTAGATCTGCAATTTGATATATTTTAGAATTTTAAAAACAAGATTTGTGACACATTTAGGAAATGTCCCCCAAATCAGGCCATCAGGGTTAATGTACAGTAGTTAACAAATATTTTATCAAACATAAATAGCATACCGGTACATATGAAAGAGTCTAAATTGAAGGGGATATCAAAAGTAGAGGCATGGGGTGCTGATGTCCGCGTACCCATTATAATTAAAACCGGGAAAGCGTCTGTGTCATTTTATACTTTTATACTTTATATTCAAAAAGATATATGAGCTCATAGCGTGTCACTTTGTGCCATGCTACAAGCTTGTAGATCTGCTATTTTTGAAAAATGTATTAGTGTATGTATTAAAGGATGGAAATGACAAACAAACTCTAATTGTCAGAGGTAGGTCATTCCAGATTGAACAACCCTGAACTGAAAGGATGTTTTTACCAAAAAGAGAAGCCCCCAAAACATCTTGGATTTACCCCCCGTCCCCCTGGCAAATCCCACCCTGGTCCTCAGGTGAAGCTACAGTAGCAGAGTGTCAGCTGCAGCCGTTCGTTGGTCATGATCCCTTTGTTCATGACCCCTCCGAGCCTGCTGCAAGCACTCCATCGTTCTGCTATCAATGCACTGTCACACACACACATACACACAGACAGTGTTGTCCCTGAACGCGTTCAATGAACGGATTCACGAACCCGTTCATATTTTGGGTGAACGTGAACTGAACGTACTGTATTTCTGCTTGATGCACGTTATTGAGAACTTGTTCATTTCTGGTGTGTGTTAACATGGCTCTATCACAGATTTCCATAGAACATTCCAGGCAAAAACCCAGCTAAAACATAATGTAAACAGGCCTTAATATGTAGAGGAAAACCCACCAATATGTGTACGCATATGTTATTGTACGGTCATTGCACGTTTTCAAGGGTCAACCTTGACCCTTGACTGTCTTGTACAGTATATGCTTGACTATTTATTTTATTTTATTGATACACAAAGAAGGGGTAGGACCCGATAAGTTTTTAACTAAACTTCTTCCTATCCCTTTTTCGAACATAAACTATAAGGATATTAGATATCCCTTGTTTTATTTCTTGTTTTATTATTATTTTAAATCTAGTCCTTCCTTTATTTCCATTGCCTGTTCATTTATGTTTTAATATGTTCGAAATAAATAAATAAATGAAATGAAATAAATGAATAAGCCCAAATCCGACACAAATTAACGTAATCAATCTCTGCCGTGCACTTCTCTGGAGCCCACTTGCAGGTTTATGGGCGCGCGCAGCTCACAACTGGATGATGATGCTCATGCTACCGCTGATGCACGCAGACAGTCAGATACAGAACATGTTCCGACCCAAAAAACACTGAGGTCAGGTAATCTTGCTGTTTGAATGAACATAATGTGCCACGGTGGCACTGAAAAATAGCTTCCAATCGTCGATTGAAATCGCCTCGGCCAACAGAACAGCTTGTGGATCAGCTATTTTCAGCACATGGTAATATACAGGCTGTGAGTGAGAGTCAGTCAGGTGTGGATACGTTCATAAACTTTTGCCTTCGCAATTAAAGCATGTGAGCTTTCACAAGTTGGGGCTTCATTTTCACATTTTCACATATAAAGACAGAAGCAAAGTGGAAAAGGGTTACGCATTCGGTGGCATTTCACATTGCAAAAGGGTGCAGGAAGAGTGCGCACAGGGCACCTATCTATGTGGCAATAATTTTGACAATAGCTCGCAGCAACATCTTGGGGGAAAAAAAACATAAAACAAGAAAAATAACTAAACTAGTTCATTTTTGGAACCATGAACTTTAGTTAAAAATGTTGAATGATGAACTGAACTAGTTCATTTTTACATTTTTTTAACTGTGAACTGAACTAGTTCATGTAGAAATTGAACTTTAAATTACTCCAACCCAGACCTACCTCTAAATGTTGTGTCAGTCAATGTGTAATTTAAGTAAATATTGTTGAGCTACCATCACATGTGGATCATTTTTAAGGTATCCATTTTTCAATCAAGAGTATAAAGTAGCCTAAGCATTTCCCCATAAATGCGCCTATACAGTAATAGAGGGTATGCGACTATGCGTGTGACATGATCATGAAACCCAGAAGTTATGCAGGAATGCCTACTGAGTGGCAAAAAACTACTTTCTGGCCTTGACGGTCCACACATCCAAACAGAAAAGTCTGATATGATTGTATTAAACAACGTTAAAAAATGTTAAACTCACTTTACCTGTCGCTTTGCCACTCAATTTGCCATTCACTTTATGCATGCGCATACCCTCCATTCAATCTCATCACACCACATTGCGCTGTTTTTGTCATAAAAGACTACATGGCTATTGGAATGGATCTTATATCGGACCTGTTACCATTCCCGGTAACCCATTCAAATCCTGTCTGCTTGTAGCCTAACGAGTGAAGACTAGCAGACATGTTTGGAGGTTTGGTAGGAATTAGGTTGGGATGTTAATCAATTTAAAAGGCAATGAAGGCGCTTAAGCCCTGGGGGAGATAGTGACCAATGTGATCGCAGGAAAAACACGGTCAAGTTGACCTGAAATGCATCTGAAATCGCTTGTATTTCTTGCCATAAAACAAGCATTTCTCTTATGATGATCAGGAAATTGGTCCTTAAAAGTATAGTCTCTCTCTCTCTCTCTCTCACACACACACACACACACACACACACACACACACACACACACACACACACACACACACACACACACACACACACACACACACACACACACACACACACACACACACACACACACACACACACACACACACACACACGAGTGTTAAAACAGGCCTCAAAATCCACCTTTCAGCAGGCCCAAGGGAGTGGAAATGAGGGCCTTCCTTTTCCCCCCTCCCTGTACATAGTATTTTATTTTTCCTGTGATGATATTGAATTCTTGTTGTTTTTGTTTTTACCTGTGATGATATTGAATTTTGTTCATCCAGCATGAGATACGAGATAAATACGAGATAAAGGCCTAGAAATGCCTCCAGGGTTGTTCTTATTCCCACCACCATAAGGTTCCAGGCAAAGTGCGTGCGTGCGTGCGTGCGTTTATTCCCACCACCATAAGGCTCCAGGCAAAGTGTGTGTGTGTGTGTGTGTGTGTGTGTGTGTGTGTGTGTGTTCTTATTCCCACCACCATAAGGCTCCAGGCAAAGTGTGCGTGCGTGTGTGCGTGCGTACACAGCTCAGAGCTCAGCTGCTCTTCACAAGACAACGCTGAATGCTGGCTCAAATGCTCCTCTTTGAAAGACCACTATTTCGACGCAACGACACTGTCAGGCTGTAGGGTTCCCCAATAGGCGGCACGTGGGCCATTTGCGGCCCGCAAGGCGCCCACTTCAAAGTTTGACTGAAGTTTTGCTACAAGTTAACCAAGGAGATTGTTTTTTAAACATTGTCCTCTCTGTCCTAACTCTGACAGGTCCATTTGGTTCCATTTCAACACCTTGCCCTAGCCTTCATGACCTTGCGGTCTTATGCAAAGGTTTAAATGTAATTCAGATGTTGGAATTAGACAGATGCCAAGTTAATTTTGTTGACCTGCATCCTATACAGATTTTATACACACACACACCTGGAGCCTTATGGTGGTGGGAATAAGCGCGCGCGCGCACGCACGCACGCACGCACACACGCACACACGCACACACGCACACACGCACACACACACACACACACACACACACACACACACACACACACACACACACAGGTGAGAGATTTTAAATGGAGGTCCGTGGGTTAATGCAAATCCAACTTTAGGTCCTTGAAATTAAAAAGGTTGAGAACCACCAATTTATACATTTTCAAAGTTTGCAGTTTTGCTGAAAGTGTACCTCAAGGGGAATAAAAAACAAACATTGTCCTCTCCCGTCCTGTGATTGTACTCTGGTGTCAGAGACATTGGCACTGCCCTGTCATTATGGGGAAGTATAAGACCACACGGCGTCCGTTGGGATAAGACCAGGCCAGATGTCACAGGGAAAAAAAGCTAAAGAATCACTATTAGCATGCCAAACGCTAAGTGCATAAATAATGCAGAAGTTACACTTTGTCTTTTCAAGGATACATCAGTCAGAGTCTAGGATCAGCGTTTTTCTTTTTTGGGGGCCAGTGGACACTGAGAAGTCTTTGTTAATGAAACATACTGTACAGCATGCAGATTGAAACCACATGCTGGCACTGCCGGGGTCTTGATCTGTGGAACAAAGCTAGGTGGGATCAATAAGGAGAGTGGATCAACCCCCAGGGGGCACAACTGTGGCTGATGAGTTGCGGTGAATCGATCGGTCGATCCTCTCACCTTCCTCGCCAATGGAAGCCTTGCCCTACAGATGTCCCTGGATGGATGGGTGCTATTTAGACCGCAATGCTACACAGTATGTGCAGCACTGAGGTGGACTGTAGTTTACCTCTACCTAGGTCGAATGCCATGAAGAGAGCTGTATTTTTTTTCTCACTTCGCCACTCAGTCTGGCCAAGGTTCTATTTGACTCGCATTTCCAAACGTCACCAACTACAGGCAGTGACTTGAGTTTTACATTGAAAAACACAGATTTCTATTGTAAATAATTCAAATTAAATAATGTCTTTGGGATCCGTATGAATTAACAAATAAATTGATCATCAAACAGATGAGCATGTTACCAAACAAGCATATTATCTGCATGCCAAGATGAGTGAGAAGATATTAAGAGATGTTTTTATTTGTTAACACAACCGATGCCGCCAGCATCTTTCAAAATAAATGCGCTAGAGTGCCAGCAGATATGGCAGATTTTACTCTGAAAATCCCCACCATAATCTTCCATTCTTACCCCACACTGGTCACGCTAAAGTCTCTCTAGAAGCGTTAATATCCCATAACGAGAGGCATGCTGAAGTCAGAAATGAAGACAGAACATTGTCCTTTTCATCAAAACCATGGAGAGTTCCCTAGATTAGGAGATACGAGCCATTATTTTGGAGCCGCAAACCAAGGACTATTTAAAGAGGACGGGAAGCGAAGACCGTATACGGTGGACGCCATGTTGCTCCATGGAAGGAAAGAAACATGTGCAGTTGAGACCAAGGACAGTCTAAGAAGGACGAGACGCGAAGACCGTAAGGGCGACGCCATGTTGCTCCATGGAAGGAAAGAAACATGCGCAGTTGAGACCAGGAAGTTGGACATGACAAATCATAGATATGGCGTAAATGGCCCAGCAGATGGCGTGATGCCACTGACAGGAGATATGCTTGTACATATGTCACGTCCGACCAACATTACTGTCTGTGTGATGATCCATGCTGGGACTTACTTATCCATTTGCTGTTAAAACGTTAATATAAAAAGGTAAAATGCAATGACGTGACATGATATGCACAGTGGCATCACGCCATCTGCTGGGCCATTTGCGCCATATCTATGATTTGTCATGTCCAACTTCCTGGTCTCAACTGCGCATGTTTCTTTCCTTCCATGGAGCAACATGGCGTCGCCCTTACGGTCTTCGCGTCTCGTCCTTCTTAGATTGTCCTTGGTTGAGACCAAGAAGTTGTACATGACAAATCATAGATATGGCACAAATGGCCCAGCAGATGGTGTGATGCCACTGAAAGGAGAGATGCTTGTACATATGTCACGTCCGACCAACATTACTGTCTGTGTGATGATCCATGCTGGGACTTACTTATCCACTTGCTGTTAAAAAGTTAATATAAGGTAAGGTAAGGTAAAATGCAATGACGTGACAATTTCTTTCCTTCCATGGCGCAACATGGAGTCCACCGTACGGTCTTCGCTTCTCGTCCTCTTTAAATAGTCCTTGCCGCAAACAAGGAATTGAATGGCAGTGCGCATGTGCGAATCAACAAGGAGTACATTGAGGAAGGACAGGCCAACCCAAAAACATCTATAACAATCTATAATTTTATATCACTAAAAAGACCAAAAAACACCTATACACGTCCTTAGCACATGGTTTTGACATAAAAGACGTGTATACATGTCCTTAGCAAAAATTGTATAGACGTGGGTTGCTGTGCTGTGTTTTTTTTTTTTTAACATTGTCTTAAACAATGTTAAGAATCACTTACTGAATGATGTGATGATGAGATTGTGTTGCTCTTTACTTGCCGACAATAATAATAATGTCTTTATTGTCCCCTCTGGATATTCATCTTCACTGGATTAAGTGGGCGACATACAGGAAATTCAGGAGTGGAAGAAAGAGTGGGAGGGAGAAAGACAGAAGGCAGAACACACCGGACCAAATGGACTGAATCCATAAACCACGTAAATGCTATGCATTTTCAAAGAACTCTAAAGTGTTCAGTTCCTTATACCGTATTATGCAATTTCATTTTATTTATCGCCCTGACTCACATATCACGTGGCCTATAGTCACTTATCTCAGGCTCGTTTTCTACCCGGCTGCTTGTTTCTCTCACAAAAAACGACACATTGACATGGACTGCGAGGGCGTCTCACACCTACCTACATGGACGTACTAAAGAAAGATGCAGGGGAGAACATTACTGGCAACCTGGATATGTGGGATGTTTGAGAATCTCTCTAGTCGGTCCTCAGACGAACCCTAGAGAGAGATTCCCTACCATTCCCTAGGGAACCCAATAAGAAAAGATTTGTGCATACAATTTTGAAGATTTGAGCGTATAGTTTTCATATATATATATATATATATAAATAAATATATATATATATATATATATATATATATATATAAATATATATATATATATATATATATATACCCGAGGTCTAAACTAGGGTTAAAGTGGTTAAAATGTGTTTAATGCTGTATTTTATTTAATGCAATTTTTCTGAGGAACCCCTGGTAATCCCGGGACCCCATTGATCCACCCCCTGCTCTGATGGAAAGACATCTAATCAAGGGGTGGAAGATACGAGTAATCATCAACATAACTTATCATCATTACTCATCATCATCATCATCATCATCATCATTACTCATCATCATCATCATCATCAGCAGCAGCATCATCCGGGTTATTCAGGAAGGTGGGGGCTTTTGTTATGAACACAGTGAACACTTTCATTATATATAGCTCAGACCCCTTAGCTATCATTATCGTCAGGTGCGCGGCGGTTCACCATGGACAGCACTCGAACCTTTTGAGATACAGCGCTTTGAAAATCCTGTTATAATGGAGGCTCAATGTAGCTGGCTTTAAAAATCCCATAGCTGGTGGGGACGGAGACTCTCCATACTAACCGGAGCAATGCTAAAAGGTAAATGGACGGTCGGCGCTTTCATATATGGAGTATACAGTTGTACTGCGCAAAAAGCATGGAATACGGATGTGTATATTACAGGAAACTCCTGTTAAACTTTCCAACAAACTCCGGTAAACTCCTGAATTGTATCATCACACCTGTATATTACCGTATATTAACTGTATATGCCCACTAAACTTGAGGTTTACGGGCAAAATACAGTGCCCATAATTGCCCGTTAACTCCACTTTTCACGCAGTGAGATACGAACATACGTGTAGATAGCACCAGTAGATACCGATAGCCTAGCTTCATATATAAACGTAGATAGCAGTGAAAAAAAAGTTAATTGGAATGGTGTATCCTGAATCACCATCACCATTAGATTTATAAGCATGTTTTGGAACACTTGCGTAGTTTAGGCTGTTAATATGTTGATAGCGGATGTGTTATGGAGACCAGTCAGTAACTTCAGTTCTAAAGCCCAAGTTCCAAGTTCAACACACCAGACATTCAGAATCACAGCCCGTCTGTTTCGGATTCCGCACGTTAAAATATATTAATTAATTGTTAGTTAATTGTTTTTTAGTCTTTTATCATTTTTTTTGTCGTCATTTTATTAACTACTACTATAGCTGTAGCCTATATGTAGTCTTACCAGTCCTGTCCTGTCCGGTGATAAATTATAATGACGCTAAAGTTGAATGAGTTGGATACCGTTTCTCCCTCTAACATTTCCCCATATTTTTTTGTTTATTGAAATAATATGCACCTTTTTTCCAGTGCATAGCCCACTGCAGGCCTTGTTGACTAGATTTAGAAGAGATTTTGAAACTCTTGCTCCAGAAATGACTATAGAGAAATCCAGTCATTTAACATGCATCCCAATGGGTGACAAGCACAGCTTGCCAGTCCTTGGTCTGGCAGCATTATGGTTGGGTGGGGATTAGTGAAGGGTCCATTGTGTTTGCATAGATGCCCGACAACACCGGTTGCACCACAGTGACTCGACCCCCCCCCCCCCCCACCCCCCCACTACCAAGTGTCCCAAAAACCCGATTTGAGAACCGATACTCTAACAAACGTTACAGTGTCAAGAGGCATGCGACTGTGTCACAGTTATTTCTAGCAGCTGTCAGACTGTTGAATAAAACCTGAGCACATAGCCCGTGCTTTAATGGTTTTGTTTGATATGATGATGCACATACAAATAGGATCTAGGAACATCATGTGGGACTTTCTAAGCTATGTGATACTGATGTGCAATGCATAGAGTGCACTTTAATACTTTATGGGCATATCGATCCCTGATATGCGCATAATATGGCCATATTCTTGGTAACATCAGGGATCTCCATATATGGGTATGAAAGGGACATGGACAGAGAGATAATAGACATGTCCATATATACAGTAGGTACACAAGTAGTCTCGCGTGGCCAGACTGTTCAAATGCTTCCATCATACAGACTGTATGATGGAAGCTCGGAGCACGGAAGTTCTGATCATGAGCAGGCGATAAAGCGGAAGTGAAGCCTCCGTACCACTTCCGTTTCGTCTAACAGTTGTGTAAATGTAACCTAATATAAATAGAAATCATCTATACTAGCTTGCTGCTTTGCAGAAATGGATATTAGAAAAATAAATATTTTACAATATATTTTCCTTAACTGAAATGCCAGCTTCCTTGCTCGGGTTTCGGGAGGTGTACTTCCAGACTCTATATACTGTAGACTTCGGAGGTTGTGGAATAGTTGTCTGGCTACGTGCAACTAGCACACAAGGGACCGTTGTAATGGGTATTCATAACAGAATGGGGCACACATTTCCCAACTTGTATCGTTCCTTAGTAGGCCGGTGCGCAACAGGCAGTGTTTTAGTTATTAGTAAACTGGGCATAAGTTTCCTCTGTATTTGATGTGCTCACCAAAACGGTTTTCCAAAAATAACCGACCTACAAGCTCACAATGCTCCGCCATGCAACTGGTAGATTTAGGTTTAGGTTTTAGGTTTATTTATTTAGCATGTAGTACAAAAAATAGACAATACATATCAAAAAACAAAAATACAATGCAAGGAAAGAAAGAAGCCAGCTGGCTTATTTGGAATCCTTTCCTGTATGAGGTCATTGATTTAAAACAGATTAAAAGATTGCATGGCGATCTTGTAGATTGGCAATTCAGAATCCGGGAATCTAGGGTTCAAGTGGTGAACTCTAAAGTAACTGCCGTGTCCGAGCAACTAGTGCCCTGTCCGTGTGTAATAGTGTGTGTGTGTTGTATCTTAATGGGTACACCGTATAGCAGTAATAATGTGATACGTAATTGAATTGATTTAGACATTCTCTCAATAAGCACGCGGAATGGATTCGATAATGAAGCGATGACTGTGCTCTGAAAAGAACACAGAGTGGATAGACAGATCGAGTGCCAGAGATGCATTCATGAATTTATTTATTGTTATCGTCTCCGTCGAGTGGAAACCTCCGATGTCCAAAACTATTACTTTTCAGGATTCAAATTCAAAAATAGCCAAAGTAGCAGATCCACAAAACGCTTCTTGCAGTGTTTCGAGCTTGTGCATCTGCTACTTTTGATGCTTTTGTGTGACGCTGTAGTATAATCAAATTGGGAGTTAATTTTCCGAAATTGGTAAAGTAGAGGGAGTCTAAACTAATCATACACATTCTGTGCCCAAGACATCCACAGACGTCCTGGGAATTACCGCTATGTGGTGCCCAGGACTTCTGTGGACGTCTTTGAAAAAAAAAAAAAAAATGTCAAAAATAACATTGGGCACCCTGGGTCACTATTTTGAAAATGTTGAAAGGGCACACAAAGCGTTAAAATAGCTCCAATGCTGACTATCATCTTCAGGCACAGCATAATCATCAATCACGTTGATGTTGGGTGGAAATGGGATGTCCAAGTCACATTGTGCTTGTAGGTCAGTTATTTGAATAGCCAAATCTTTAAATACCGGTAGTTAATTGGTTAATTAAGGTATAGTCTGATAACATGATAAATAATTTAATTTTGAAATGGACATTCTGCATAATCAGTACTTTCACTTTGTATATTTTGACACTACTTTTGTACTCTGACTTAAAGGTCCACTTCACTCATTTTCGACCTCAAAGTTATATAATTGGTCCTCGTATATTTTATATTGTGGTATTGCTACTTTCACTCAAGTAAAAACTAAACAAGAAAATCTGTACTACTTCCACTGCCCTCTGGTAAACAGACATGTCCTCTGTGATCCATTCTGGCACGACAGTGCTGCCAGGCCGCTAGGTCTTGACAGATGAGCCTGTCCTGGCCTTGTCCGTCGTCGTCACCCCCCCTCCAAGACTCCTAAGACCCTAACACCCCTAAGACCCAGGCAACATGGCTTATGCCAGAGGGGGGCCTCTCTCTTTCTGAAGGGCTATACTCTCTCATCCCCGTCTGCTCACCTGCCACTGGCCATGTGAAGAGAGGAGATACGTTAACCATTTAAACCCTCTAGACTTAGTCAACTGCATGGACCCCGAGGTGGCTTTACTTTCTGTCTAGAACCAAATCTCTTCACAAAAAAAAACAGGCACTCAGTCAGATAAATTATGGTTATAAATGATGCTCATCTGAAAGCCTCACAAAAGGTTACATTAATGTGCAATGAAGAAAATAAAAATAAAGGATATACCGTGTCCGTCCACCCGCCCGTCCGCCCGCCCGCCCGTCTGTGTGTGTGTGTGTGTGTGTGTGGGGTCGTTTTGACCTGAAAAACATTGAAGATCCCTGGCTGCCATAAAGGAATGTTACAATACAATTGAAAATGTTCAAGATATCATAGGCTCATTTTTGGGTGGTTGAAGTGCTCCTTTAAGGAGAGACACAGAGTGTTAGTCCTTCAAACTGACAAAAGACGACATTAATTAAAAGCCCCCCCTGACGTCGAGAGAGAGAGAGAGAGAGAGAGAGAGAGAGAGAGAGAGAGAGAGAGAGAGAAAGAGAAAACGCAGAGCGATTCAGTATGACAGAGTCATTCTGTGACACACGATGGGAGAACAGATATAAATGCGTCGGGAACAGACGGCAGCGGGGACACAGATAAATGACACAAGACAAAAGACCGGAGAGAAAAGTTGTCCTATCAAGCATTTATACCGACACAGGGAAGATGACAGAAATGGACTGGGGGAAATGAAAGTTGGAGAACAAAAGGACAAAAAAAGAGAGATATGTTGCTTTGAAGAGAACAGTTCGGTACAAAGCAGCAGTGGTGGAAAGTAACAAGACATAGTGTTTTACTCAAGCACCTGAAGTAGTTGTAACTTTACTCGAGTATGTAAATTATACTTTCACTCGACTACATCTCAAAGGCAATTGTACTTTTTTACACCAATACAATCATTTGAAAATGTATTTAGTTACTCTAGTAGTTATACATTCTAGTTTTAGATTCTTAAAAAAACATACATTAACCACTTAACCCTATTTTATACTTTTCTAAGCCAAGCTTTCAGATTAGCTACATTACTTTACTGAGTTTTTGTTATTGTGGGGACACTTTTGCTGAAAATAGCAGATCGACAAGCTCACAACTTGTCGGATGGATGCTGGGGTTTAAGTGGTTAAGTGAAACAATGGGAGTACTTCTTTCACCACTTGAAGAGGATAAACGTGAGAGTGTGAGTGATGAGGTCTGAGGGCCGGGTGTTCTGGCAGCAGAGCTGTCGGAGCAATGATGTATGATTCCTTATCGGCCTGATGTTACCCGATGTATTATCACCAGTGCTGTAGAGAACATTTTGTGGAGGCCTGTTATACCCGACATGTTATCACTAGCGCTACAGAGAACATTGTGTTGAGGTGAGCATATGAGGAACGGTTACATACCTGAGGTGGGTCAGCGTACGATAGTCATATGAGGAACGGTTACATACCTGAGGTGGGTCAGTGTACGATAGTCATATGAGGAACGGTTACATACCTGAGGTGGGTCAGCGTACGATAGTCAACACTTTGACTGCCTCCAGCCATTCAGTTCCCTCACTGCGTGCCGTCCACCTCCAGCAGAACAGATTCATTTTTAAATCCATTTATCTCGGATCTTGTTTCCCAGACTGCATTTTTGATCAAACAAGCTTTATTCACGGCCCATAGGTAAAGCGTAGGGGTGTAACGATACATTTTAACACAGATACGATACGTATCACGATACATGGTTGACAATACGATACATGGACGATATTGGTTCATTATGGCGATACGATACAATTCAATGATTTAAAATCGATACAGTAACAGAAACTATTTAACACAACGGATGCGCCAGCATCTTTCAAAATAGGCGCTATATATTCTTACCATTCTTACCTTGCGCTGGTCACGCTAAAGTCTCTCTAGAAGTGTTAATATTCCAAACGAGAGGCATGCTGAACTTAAGACAGAACATTGCCCATCTGGTCAAAACCATGGAGAGTTCCCTACATTAGGAGATACGAGCCATTCTTTCAGAGCCGCAAACAAGGAAGTGAATCGTTTTTAAAAAATATATCAATGAAAGAGACCAAAAGACACTAGTATACACGCCTTTAGCATCCAGTGGTTTTGACATAAAAGATGTGTATACAAGTCCAAGACAAAAATTTTGTTAAAATACATGAACATTATATTAAACTAAGTAATTAAACCCCTTTTTTATTCTTTGAAAGCAATAAGGTACACCTGCACACTGTGTATCTGCTCGGCACAAGAGTATTGTCTTATTTAATGAAGCTGGCTTCATTAAATAAGACAATACTCTTGTGCCGAGTAGGTACACAGTGTGCGGGTGTACCTTATTGCTTTCATTGATGTCCACTGGCCTACGCACCTGTGCATACGCCTGATTGCTAGGTGTGCGATAGTTTTCTCCTATTTTTTCTTCTTAAAATGGCTAAATACCATGCACAAAAACGCAAAACGATTCCATACCGATTATTTGCATTTCAAAATGATACAATAAGTCAATGTTGCCGTTTTTATTTCGATATACTTCGATTCTTAAAATTAAAATTGATTTTTCGATGCAGTTACTATAGCGTTACACCCTGATCGCGGTTACATAATGTATGTATTGCGGCCACGGGACATGTTACATAGCCGTTCACGGCCTAAGAATTCTTCGCCTTCAACGGCACTGAAAAGATGGTGGCAGTGGCAATATTTTGATTAAATATTATTGTTAGTGAATGAGTTAAGGGAATAAGGTAACCTATTGTATCAGAGAAAATAATAACTGGGAACTTCAGGAGAGGCTACCCAAATAAAATAGAGTAGACAAGTCTGTTTTATTGGTTTTCATGCAGGGGTGACTGACGTTTCAACTTTCATCTTCCTCAAAGTCAAACAGAGAGTAACCTAGTTCCTTCCTAGTTCATCTCTGCTTTGAAAGCGGTAGGCTGTTTATTCTACTGTGCAGATTATATTATTTGTTGTCTTCCTATTCATTCACAAATTGTGCATTGTTTTAATAAGCTGAGTGGTCTGTTACACATACATGATGTACGTGGCTCAAGGAGGGGTAGTTTTTGGAGAGAAAAAAAACAGAAGATGGGTAGTTTTTTTGTTTTAATAAACAAATTATTGGCTCCTAGATTGAGCAATTATACAAACAATGACGACAACAAAAACACATAGCAAGACATTTTCTTAAATAGTGTTTATATGCATATGAAATACATAACAAGTCAGCTATGAGGTGGGTGAGAAAAGAAAAAGAATTCTATCATTTTGAGTATTTTGGGCCGAGTTAAATCACGGGTCAAATTTGACCCACTAACACAGAAATTGGGTTTAACACTTCCACTATATGCATTGGCAATAATAGCCAATCAGATCAAAGTTTCACAACACATCGCAATGTGATCTTGTATCGTTGGCTATTGTTGCTACTTTTGCGTGGCATTGTAGTATGATGAAGCAGGGCATTATTTTACGGAAAAGAAAGAAGAAACAAATACAAGACACATGGAGATACAAGGTTTCTGTACTCTATAGTAACAGGTATGTACATGATCTTAAAAGATAGGTAGGAAATAAGAAAATCTAAGTGTAGTGAGACGGAATGATGGTGTTTGCATGAGAAGGCAGTGAGCAGAACTGTGCTAGGTTGAGGCAATGGCCCAGCTCAAGGCTCACTCTGTTCTGCTAGCTACACTATCACTCCATGGCCTTGGTTCAGTCAGGTTGAATAAGTGGAAAGTGGAAACTACAAGAACATTCTCAGGGTACTTTAAGTTTACTTTCCATTTGTATTATTATTATTATTATTACTATTATTGCCACCAAAGGTCGCAGTTAACTATGGAATCGAGCATTTCCCGTCAGTTAGTGTGTCAGGCACCATACTGTATATGGTGCCCACTGCCCAGGTCTCGTGACATCATGTGACATCATCAGGGATGGAGATGTGGAGACCTTGATGTCATAGTAAATGCGACCTGCTGTCGTAGTTAGCCCATATATGGAGATCCCTGATGTCATCACAATTGGCCAGCAACTCTACATCTGATCTCAAACCCTTAGATCTCCATATACTGTATGGATATATTTCAGAACCTGTTCTGACATTCCATATGTTGATGCTTCCCCATCCATCCTTCTTCGATGTCTCCCTTTTGATTTATACCTGTCCATTCAAATTTCAAACTCTAGACGGGCCTGCCCCAAAGTTATTAGTGCAGCCGCGCCCGGCAGCCGGCGAAAACTAGAGTTCTCAACAGGCCCGAAAATGAAGGCCCTACCTTGGCCCTCATCAAACCCTGTACACTGTACAGTCAAGAGAATATCCGCGCTACCACCCTTAGATCTCCATATACTGTATGGAGCTGACCTGTACACTCAAGACATGCTCCTTATATGGCCAGATCTGACCCCCCCATGCCAAAGCGCCAGCGCTCGCCCAGCAGTCTGCCGTCAACGAGGCGGATGCGTGCCCTTTAGGGCGAGGTCACTTCTCGTCCTTACTGGTTATTATTTTTACAATACACAATACTTTATTATACTCCATCTCAGAGGCAAATATTGTATTTACAATTTACACTTTTAGGCAGCAGACGCTCTTATCTTTATCCACAGTGACTTTCAGTAAGAAAGGTAAACATACACATCAATGAGATGTACATGCAGAGAGACAGTGTAGTGCCTCAGTAAGCTAGGGTCATATAGGGAAACCAAGAACCCAGCATCAGTTTTAACAGTATAATATACCAGTAAGGGTGAGAAGCGTGCATGCATCCGCCTGGGGGACGGCAGACAGCTGGGCGAGCGCTGGTGCTTTGGCACGGGGGGTCAGATCAACATATGGAATGAATTACTGTATGTACTTACCATATATGGCGTGTCTTGAGTGTACAGGGTTTTATGTGGTCAGATCAACATATGGGATGTCAGAACAGGTCAGCTCCATATATGGAGATCTAAGGGTGGCAGTCGGTCAGTGTCTTGAGCGTACAGGGTTTGATGAGGGCCCAGATAGGGCAGGGCCTTAATTTTCGGGCCTGTTGAGAACTGTAGTTTTCGCCTGCTGCCGGGTGCGGCTGCACTAGTAACTTTGAGGCAGGCCCGTCTAGAGTTTGAATGGACAGATATCAGTCAAAAGGGAGACATCGAAGAGGAAGGGGAAGGATCAACATATGGAATGTCAGAACAGGTCAGCTCCAAATATGGAGATCTAAGGGTTTGAGGTCAGATGTAGAGTTGCTGGGCGGCTCCATATATGCAGATCTAGGTGATGATCCAGTCTGGCTATCCAGGTCAGTGTGTCGTGATCTTCATATATGGAAGATACCGACCAACCGACTGACGGGAAATTAAGGTTTTCATAGTAAACTGCAGCCTACGGTCTGAAACTATACAAACTATAGACCAATTATTTGTTTAAAAAACATTGGGACTGGGCGCACAGGTGACTGTTTCATGTAATCAATTCCCAACAGATCTCCAAACCTGTTGTTTTGGGGAGCGCTGGTTTCAGTCCATTCAACCTCCTCTTGTGAGTTGGCTAGTGAGGTGCACCCTAGGAGACATTTATACTTCAAAGCCCAACAGTATTGCGCACAGAGAACAGCCGATATACAAGCTCACATCGCATCGCAGATGCGACTGTTGTGAGCGTAGAGGTCTGCGTGCGCGACACCATCGCGGGACGAAGCATAAATTATACTTGATGGACTGCAGGTGCGCGTGCAGCCGTGCACAAATTTGGCTCTGCTGTCGTGATCATGAGCGCACCTCCCGTTCTTATGACAGCGACTGGAGGTGTGGTTTTGAGGACAACTGTTTTGAATTGCTATTATTGTTCAAACACAACAGAAACCAAGGATTATATATTTCAAGGGCGAGAGATCACAATAAAAATCCTAATCATTCTTCCTCCACACTGGGAGAAAAACAGCATCTGAAAGTTTGATGGGGCATTTTTTAGATATTCTATAGGATGCCGGTAAACAAATGAACCAGGCATCTGTCTATTTTCCTCTTATCACAGCTTTGATAACTGGGTACTAGGTAGATTTGGATTATTATTACAACGCAGACATGAACTATTTGAAAATAGCCCATCTATGTGGTGCGTTGTGAGCTTGTAGATCATCTATGTAGAGCATGATAACCCGGCACGCAACAAAAGCATAAATCAGGCCCTCTAGGCAGCGTTGCTTTTGCAAAGTCACCTGGATGTGCAGACTGTAGGATCCATTCTGGCCTCCTCAGCACATAGCTGCTACATTAGTATTCACCACAGCATCGGCCTCTGATGACTCACTGATGAAACTTTCTTATCATTACCACCACTACACCGCCAGGAGATGATTTTATCCATGCCCGTTCCGCACCGATCGACCCCTAGAGGGCCCGGTGGGGTGGACAAAGTATTATCTACTCATAAGTAAATACTCCAAAGTATACAAATTACTAAGTGAATTTTTCTTTTTCCTTTTTTAAGTCTGCCTTGGTGTTTTATAAACACGAGAGGTTTTAAATTGTAACTGGATCCTGGAACACATAGGATATATTTTTTTTCCTTCTACTTTTTCCCTTCCATTTCATTTCTTGACAAGTAACGGTTTTGGACATAAAAGGTTTCCCCTCGAGATGGATCAAATATTTGTATTGAATATAAAATGCACAGTATGGCAGACGAGACACAATGCCAACGAGCCCAGCTGTGAGCAATGCTTAAATAGTGGTGCTGATGGACGGCCTTCTTCAGATGATTGGTGCAGGTTGATGAGGTGACAAACAGGTACCAGAAGCAGCAGCAAGGACCTGAGACTGAGAACTGAATCAGTACTATTCCCAGTGGCCAATTACATACTTGAATCCCACAACTATGTAACATATCTATTCTTCTTCTCTTCCCTGAAAATTACAACAAATTATTTACATGTGAAAAGCTGTGATATGACAATAAAGCCGATTCTAATATATAGCTGCCCGAAAGTGCCGATACATACAGTAAATCCACGGGAGTGTGCAGCCAGGACGAGCTTGAAAGCCTGCAGCGACGAGGGCCTCGGGTCATTTAAATCAAATTTCTCCAGGCTGCATGGGAGAGTGGCTTCAGGGCAGGCGAGTGCTGCTCCATCAAAGCCCAGCCAGCTGGGCTTATCAGTGGGTCTGTTCCAAAGGTCACCGTGGCAGAGGGGTGATCGTTAACTCAACTGCAGTCAATTTTATATATATTTATTTTTAAAAATGTGCTTTTAAATAGCAGAAATAGCTGATCTACAAGCTCGTTGTGAGCTTGTAGACCTGATATTTTCAAATAGACGATGTACAATTTACAATTTAGGCATTTAGCAGAAGCTCTTAATCCAGAGCGATTTACATTAAGCAAGAACAAAACAAGCATGGGAATACATCACATAAAAAGCATTTATCATGAAACATGCGTACCGTAAGCTAAAAACGTAACAGTGCAGGAATCTATATAATGAAACTATACATACAGTATAAACTACAGTATATACTATACTATGATGTGCTATGACTACATACAATGCAATTATAGCGCTGTCTACATAACATGCTATAAGTCTGTATCAAATTATATCTAAGTCTACAGAAATGCTATCTAAGGGGGTAGGGTAAGTGCTATGGGCCATGATGGAGTCTGAAAAGGTGGGTTTTCAGACTACGGCGGAAGATTGGGAGTGATGCTGCAGTTCTGATTGCAACGGGAAGTGCATTCCACAGTTTTGGAGCCAAGATGCCAAGAGCCAGATGTAACTAGAGGTTAAACTGATTTTGATGCTATATGAATTCATTTTACTGGGGACCCCCTCAAGGACCCCTGGGGTCCCCGGAACGCACTTTAAGGAATTGGCAATTGGAAGGTTCAGCGTCCCCGGCTGCCCTTATGGCTTCATGTCAAATTGTCCCAACCCAGCAAGCATGGTCAGGACCTGGACAAATTAGTGACATCTCGATTGGGGCCAGATCAAGTCAAACCAAGACTAGTCACATCTGGCCCAGAATATCACCTGATTTCAACCAACATACATTTTATCCACTAAGACGGACGTCCCTGGATGAACCAGAGAGAGTCTGATCGAGGCCACATCTACTTAAGTCATGTCATAACTAGTCAGATCTGGCCCAGAATAAGCTATATTATTTAAACTGGTGAAGACGTCCTGGAAATGACGTAAAGATCATCCCCATATGGGCTGTGATCTGGCCTAGTCCTGAACATCACCGGAGTCACTGGAGGACGTCATCATTATGTTATCATGACGTAATTTGGCTTGCTGGGAACTGCTTCCGGTGAGCAGGTTAGGTTTGTGCCGGGTTCTGACGGCTCATTATTCCGGCGTTGGTCTGACTCTCCCCATTACAAACCCTAACCTAACCCTTAAACCAGAAACCTAAGCGCACACAAAGCCACGTTGTTTGACTAATGCAGCGTCAGAATTACGAGAGGATGCTGTTGGTGCCTTCTGCCTTGCATTGCATGCATGGTTTCCTCTGTGTGTGTGTGTGTGTGTACATAAAGCACATTGCAAAGCCCTGTGGAGCTATGAATGCACCATTTATCATCTACCATTTCTACAGCCAGTCTCATGTCCTCATATAGAAAAAACAAATAAAAAGGTACTACATCTACACAACATAGAGCAAGCATTTCCCTGGAAAATGGAATGGAAATTACATGTCTGTCTCCTGTCTTTGACATGTGCCAAAACATGCAACACACACACACACACACACACACACACACACACACACACACACACACACACACACACACACACACACACACACACACACACACACACACACACACACACACACACACACACACACACACACACACACACACACACACACACACACACACACACACACACACACACACACACACACACACACAGTTCATTGCGTTTTTGAAGAGCAAGCTCTCAGCATCCAGTTTTAGTTTTTTTTTTTTTCCCTTTCCCTTTCCTGAGTGGCCTGGACGCTGAAAATAGTTCAACAAGGAGAGGAGAGCTGCTCATTATTATTTGTATTCATGGCAATATACTGTATATATACTTTTTTTAAATGTAGGAACATGTAGGATTTTTTTTACTTTTTAAGTCGTGACCCATAGAAAATGGTCCGTGGCCCACAAATGGGTCTCGACCCAGTGTTTGGGCAGCAGTGCTTTCCAGGGTATGAATCCAGGGACAATGCGGCAGTGAAGTAGCAGATACAGTAATGCCATCATGGCAGGTTGTGCTGAAGGAGAAGCACTGACTCCCATACTAATGAGACAGAGGAGCAAAGAGATGACCACCACCAGTGTGCGTATACGGCCGGTCATACTGTACTGTACTGTACTGTACTGTACTGTACTGTACTGTACTGTACTGTACTGTACTGTACTGTACTGTACTGTACTGTACTGTACAACAGAGATCATATATAAGCAACCAGGTCTATGAAAACAAGCCAAAATATAGTGACTATTATAAGCTGGTTACATCATTATCATATATATTGGATATTTGAACATATAGCCAATCTACATGCTCACAATGCATCACAGTGCAACGTGGTGTCCGTGGACAAATACCTTCAGTCCGTGACATGAAAATGTTTGAGGCCCGCTAGTTTAAACTAACCTGACTACGCCAGATGGGGCAGCAGAGTACACTGGGTTCCCCCCCTCCTGCTCCCATCTGGGAACTCTCAGGCAGACTCGATGCTCCGGCCACCAAACGGCCTGGCCAATCAGCGGCAGCAAGAGGCGGGATCAAGGCATACACAGGTGGCCGGAGCATCGAGTCTGCCTGAGAGTTCCTAGATGGGAGCAGGAGGGGGGGAACCCAGTGTACTCTCTGCTGCCCCATCTGGCGGAGTCAGGTTAAGTTTAAACAACATTAAGAAGAAAGTCCCAAATAAGCATTACAGAACCAATAGAGGGTATGCGCATGCTTAAAGTGAATGGCACATCGAGTGGCAAATCGAGTGGCAAAGCAACAGGCAAAGTGAGTTTAACATTGTTTAATGTTGTTTAATGCAATCAGATAGGACTTTTGTTTGTATGCATGGGTTGTCAAGGCCAGAAAGTAGTTTTTTGCCACTTAGTAGGTGTTCCTGCATAACTTCCGGGTTTGATGATGATGTCACGCGCACACTCTATATTTACAAACTACTTTACAGGAAAAACTAGCCCAACGTTGCTAATAAAATCACACCTGTGTGAACTGAGCGGTGCAGGCTGCTCAACAACACCGCCAGCTGGTTGCAGTTATAGTTCTAGTGCTCAGTGTGAATGGCCCTTGTAGGCTGCTCAACAGTGTCACTTCAGGTCACCCAGCGAGCAGTATTGCAGCTGTTCGTACCCCAAACAGACAGACATACTGTACACATGCGTGTCATTGGAGCGGTTAGGCACCGCTCAATAAGCAGACATGGCAACGCTGCTTATACTGCCTTGTTGGGTAGAACCCCTGCCCTTTCAGCCATTCAGAAAAAAAGAAATACCAATAAGGCTATCTGCTCCTCTACTCGGTTTACCTCCATCTCACACAAAGCCCTCCACACGGCCAGTAAACCCAAGACCTGAGGACCCTATTTGAGTCCTAATCCCAATGACATTTGCTGCGTGTCACACACCATCTCTCTCCTCATTTCCTGTCAGTCTACTGTTCATCTAGATCTGTCAATAAAGGCAGAAAAAGCCCCCAAATAAATCAAAAAAAGGAAAATAAAGACTTTTACAACTTTTCACAACCAGTGTTGGGGTAAACTGTAAATAACGGTGTTAAATAACAGGAATACCTTTTTGGGTAATGGTATACCTAACGAGTTAGTTTGCAATTAGAGAAATCCCTTACCTATACTTTTCCAAAAACAATGGCATTTAGGACCTCTATTTCCCTGTTTGTTTCTGTTGCCACAAAGGAAAAAGAATCCATCTGACAGATTTGCGCAGATTTGTTTCCTGAATAAATGAACTGGGAGAAGTGAAAGGCTGCAAGCAACACCATTGTGTCACAGTGTTACACGAAAATCAGTGACCCATTATGCTTTGCAGTCTGTGGTGATTGCATACACCACTTTTGGTGTGACACACACGGCTCTTGTTGACATTCCGTTCCACGAAATGACCGACATTGAGAGAAGACGGAGAGTTTATCCTTTAGTAAGGCTGTGGAAGTATTCACACTATTTTGGGATCTATTGGGGAAAGGAGGAGATCAACGTCAATGCAAATTATTCATGGTGAAGCAGAAAGCCCAGCACAACACTGGTTGTTTTTTCTTCTTCTCAAGGGTGGGATTTCATTGTCGGTAATGCAAAATAACGCAAAAATAATCTAACGTGTTACTTTTCTCAGAAGGTAATCTTAACGGGATAATTTTTAATGGCAGTAATCCAGTAACCTAACGAAGTTACTTTAGATAATAACGTTACCAAACACAGTTCACAACTTTTCAAAAATAGCAGATATACAAGGTCATACTGCTATGAGCGTGTACATCTGCTATTTTTAAATAGCCAAAGTATAAAATAATGGTTAAAGTGGTTAAAATCGAAAATGACACAGATGCTTTCCCAGTCTTATAATTTAATGATGAAAAAAGAACAAAAAAAACCTACCACTGTTGGGTGGATTACTCCAACAACAATGTGGTTTAGAGACAATTACCGATTAGCCATGATTGGAGAATAATCTGCGATACACAGACCATTATCGATTTGAAAATGACTCGTTAGTTGTTTAGATAATAGGTACACGGTACCTATTAATAGGTAACACGGTCCTAAATTGATTGTCCTTGCATGTCCTTAGGAACTGATAGCCTGTACATGTTAACTTTCAACCTGGCGAAACCAGTTCATAATAAAATGCATCATCGAAGTCATTTGAGGTGCAACTGTAAACCCAGTGTGAAGTATTACTTTACTTTGTAAGTGGAGTGCGTTGCTCTGTAGATTACACTTGTAACGACCAGAACCCAACACTAGATTTACATTCACATACACAATATGTGCAGTGATGGAAAAAGTACTCAAATGTTTTACTTAAGTAAAAGTATCAATACTGCAATGCAGAAATACTGTTAATTAAGAAAAAGTCCGGTATTCAAAATGCACTTGAGTAAAAGTACAAAAGTATTGATATAAAATGTACTTAAAGCACCAAAAGTAGAAAGTACTCATTGTGCAGAATGTGTCATTTCAAGTTTTCAAATATTTTGAAAATAGCAAATCTACAAGCTCACAATGTGTCGCATCGGGACGCATTGTGACAAAAAACAAAACAAAAATGTTTGCCTATTGCAAACAAAACTAAGTGATGTTAGGGCACAAGTTGTTAATAGTTTTCTTTGCCCTCTATTTGCATGACCTATTTATGATTATATGATATGATATTCATGATATGATTGTGATTTATGATCTATTTATATTCACCATTAAAAGTTTGTTGACTATAGGCCACAAGGGCACGAGGCATTGATGCTGATCATACACGTTGAAGACCAAGAGCATCCGATAAATGTAGCGCTGCAACATTGTACACTAGGATATGAAGACTAAAAACCCACTGGCTTCAACTACACTTTTATTTGGAGCCAGTGTAATAATAATGATAATAAACAAAAACGTACTAAATAATAATATTAAGTAATGCCTTGGGTTGCATTCCACCCACACATTGTGTATCAACGTTGCATTATGTCCTTAAACCACTCCTGATTAAAAGGAGGATTCAGTTGAACCACATGAACCCTGTGGCTTCCCTATTCTGGGCATGTTATAATTGGGGAACATTTTGCCAAAATAGCCGATTTACAAGCTCACAAAGGGACGATTTGTTAATTAATATATGTGTTAATACCAAAATTGTCATACAGTATCACTCGCCTGTAATTCATGTTTACAGGTTTTCAGCCGAAATATCATATTGCCATCCTAGGTTATCAATGTAGGCTATACTTAGTTCATATACTTGGTTGACTGGGGTCCCCCAGGGCTCTATAATTGGCCCTTCCCCTCTGCACCAAGTCGCTTCACTGAAAATAAGCAGATATAAAAGCTGACAGCACATAGTGACGCAACACACTGTGAGCTTGTAGATCAGCTATTTTCTCTCGTTAGCCTACTATGACATAACCCACAGACGCTATAGGGTTCATGGTGTTAAGATTAGAAGGAGATAACAGGTGGGGAAGAAGAATTGGAGACTGTGGGACGTGAAGACGTCAGCGACTTTTGGAAGCCCTTGAGAACTACTGGATGAAATGCGTTCCCCCGCCCTCCCCAGAGGATTAATAAAGAGTGAGATTGCCCTGTGATGGCAGACAGATGCTTCCCCAGGCAGGGAGGCGGCCAGCCGCTGATCTGTGTCTTCATGATTACATGCTCTCTGGAGCTGCGTGCAGGTTGTTCAGTTGTTCTTAAGATCTTAAGAACTGGGTGTGACTTTCTGGCACAGTACTAAACTGATTTGAATCATGTTTAGAGAACAGACTATTTTCTATTTTATGTTCTGCATGGGTGCTGGGTCACAAGACAAATTTCAGTGTGAACTGACAATAAAGTACTATAGCCTATCATATATCATATGTGGACAAAGATCACATGCAGAGTTCCGCAAGTATCCATTCTAGGGCCTCTACTGTTCAATGCTTCCACAAGCTCCGATTATGAAAAAAACTAAATTAGCTACCATAGTTATTTTGCAGACGAAGCAAAAATCTAGCCTACAGAACCATATCACAGAGGACTATGGTCAAACACTGAGTAAATATTTTGAACAAAACAATTTGATGTGCCATAATTTCCTTCAATTAAACAAAGTCCAAACTGAAGCAATAGTTTTTGGAGCCAAGGAAGTCAGCACCCAGCTCCAATCAATATATAATATGTTAAAAACCTCTAGCCAAGTCAAAAACCATGGGGTAGTCATGGACTCATAAAATAGAGCTTACTTGCTTAATACGTTTTATAATAAATCTATATAACTTGTAACTAAACCTACAGATCACATATAATTAACTTAAGTTTTTAAATGATTGTAGTAGAGTAAAACAAATCTTATGTAGTGGCATAGAAGTTGTAAAGAACAACTTTTGATATTTCAACAAACGTACATGTGTCAGGTTGTTATTAGAGAAAGTAAAAGATGAGTGTTATTTTTATTCTTATTTTATTTATTTATTTTTCATTTGCTGCTCTCTTTCATTTTACCGATTTTAGCTATTTTTCACAGGGGGCGGGGGCATTCGAAGAAGTGGCTAAATATGTATTTTTTTAAGAAATGTTTAAGCAGATTTCTTTATTATTTTTTACTATAGTCCTACTAGACCCCAGGAAATTACATCTGGCCACAAAATCACAGGATCTACTGAATGTGAAGGGGGAGTTGACAAATATCCTTCACATTCAGTAGATCCTGTCATCTTTTACTTTCTCTAATAACCTAAAACATGAACCTTTGTTGAAAAAAAAAAAACAACTAAGTTGTCCTTTAAGTATGAAAACGTCAATGTACTGTACCTTGGCTCACTTAAGTGCATACTCTATAAGTGCTTGAGTAAATGTAGCCTACTTACTGGTTACTAACTGGTTCAACATGCTTGTCTCTGCATGTTGCAGCTCAGGTAAAGATTTGTGTGAACAGATGCAAGAAATCAACCAAAAAACAAAGTCCTACAAACATCTTACCAGAAATAATTAAAACAAACTCCAAATAACATCTGTCCAGAAAACTCCCATCCTCTCTGCATACACAGTAAGCTGTTACCATCTGGCCAATGGCTTAGTGCCCCGCAAATAAATAAAAATAAGGTACAAATTCTCCTTCATTCCTGCTTCCATCCATAACATCAATAGTGTTAAACTGTATGACGTTTTACTTTAGTTTAATTGTCATCATACAAATAAATGCAATCAACAATTGAATTGTGTTTTTGGCATTGAATATTGGAACTATTTTGCATTTGTTTGCCTATTTGGCTTTGTAACTAAACTAGGTCAGAGCAGATATGACAAGTCCAGTAACTTAAATATACGTACACAAATAAAGGACTGGACTGATCAGTACCAATAATCAAAATAATTACAATGTCTGTCTGTCTGTCTGTCTGTCTGTCTGTGTGTGTGTGCGTGTGCGCGCGTGCGTGTTCTAAAGCTTAGT
Source organism: Electrona antarctica (assembly GCF_951216825.1). NCBI lineage: Eukaryota > Metazoa > Chordata > Actinopteri > Myctophiformes > Myctophidae > Electrona > Electrona antarctica. The sequence goes on along the minus strand of NC_136807.1, from coordinate 23,964,539 downwards.
AGAAATAGATAATTATTCATAAGCTAACAATGAAACACATTGTGAGCTTGTAGATCTGCCAATTCCACAATTTTTCAAAATGTTTGAAAATGTATGAACAATGTCAGCTGAATTGTCAACAGATGAATTAGAGACAACATACTTTTTTCCCAAATGTCTGACTGTACCTCGTGCTGTTTTAATAATGATCTAAACAAAACAGTGATCAGGTGATTATGTAATAATTGTGACATTGTAGTGGCAGTTGACGGGACTGTCAGGGACCGAGTTGGTTGGAAGGAGAGACACAGGGAAACTTGTTGTGGGTTTAACTTAAAAGTTCATTTGTGGTATTTATTTCTTGGTTCCAGAGAAATAATAAACAAATAACAAATGTGGGCCCAAACAAAATGAGATCAACTTAAACATAACTAAACAAAACCTGAACTGAACAACACAACTGATCTAACCAGAATGGCACATGAGGGGAACATATATAGGGATGGGTCAACCCATCCGAAACACAAGGGGGTAAATACAAAGACTGTAACTCAAACCCACTATCAACAACCCCTGCCCCTCCCCATGGTGCAGAGAGACTGTGGTGCAGTCCGATTGTCCCCAGCAGCTGCCAATATGGAGCAGCTGGCTCCCCTTGCTCTGGCCAGCCAATCAGTGAACTGAAAACTCAAAGAAAACTCAGTCAGCTCAAAATGTAAATAAACAGACAAACCTAAATAATAGTCATTCCAGCTGTGTGTCTTGTGTATAGTTATTTCAATGTGTTTGTGTGTTAAGTGTATGTAAAACATCATGAGAATGTATATAACCTAAATAAATAGACAAAAAGGAAAAGTCACCATACAATATAGGCTGTCTCAATGTGAGGCTGCTGAGGCAGCCCTCACACACTCCCCCCCTTCGGAACTCTCGCTGAAACAGCGAGAGAGGTAATCTGAAGTCACGTTGAGTTTGCCGGGGATGTGCTGCACTGTAAAGCGGAAGGGTTGCATGGCCAGGTACCACCTTGTGATGCGGCCATTGGTGTCTTTCATCCGCTGCATCCACTGGAGGGCTCTATGGTCAGTCTGGATAGTGAATTCCCTCCCCAGGAGGTAATACTTGAATGAGTCGAGGGCCCACTTGATGGCCAGGGCTTCTTTTTCTACCGTGGAATAACGAACCTCTCTTGGCACCAGCTTGCGGCTGATGAATGCCAGGGGGTGTTGGTCCTCCATCGGGCCCTGCAGAAGAACAGCGCCGATCCCCCTGTCTGAAGCATCAGTCTGTAAAACGAACGGCTTCTCAAAGTCAGGACTGTGTAGGACAGGATTCGTACCCAGAGCCTGCTGAATGTCTCTAAAGGCTGCCATTGCCTCCTTCGTCCACCGGAGACCATTGGGGCGTGTTTTTCCGGTCATGTCTGTGAGGAGAGCCGCTCTGTCTGACATATTGGGTATAAACCGATGATAGAAGCCTGCCATGCCCAGGAAGGACCTCAGCTGCTTCTTGGTATGAGGTAGGGGACAGGAGTTGATGGCATGGACCTTGTGGACCTGTGGTTTGATAACCCCCCTCCCAATTACAAACCCCAAGTACTCCGTCTCCTCCTTGGCGAACACACATTTTGCAGGGTTAATGGTCAGGCCTGCCGATTGGATCCGCCCCAGGACCTCCCCCAAATGTCGAAGATGTTCGTCCCAAGAGGCACTGAAAATAACTACATCATCAAGATATGAACATGCATAGTCATAACATCCTCTCAATACCTGATCCATAAGTCTTTGAAAGGTTGCTGGGGCCCCATGCAACCCAAATGGCATAACACAGAACTGGAAAAGCCCCCATGGAGTCCGAAAGGCTGTCAGCTCCCTAGACCGCCTGGAAAGATTGACTTGCCAGTAGCCCTTGCATAAGTCAATGGTGGTCAGGTACTTTGCTTTGCCCAGCCGTTCAATCAGGTCATCAATACGTGGTGTTGGGTAAGAATCAAATTTTGACACAGAGTTCAGGTATCTAAAATCAATACAAAATCGTATTGTGCCATCTTTCTTTGGGACTAGAACAACTGGGTTACACCACTCACTTTTAGACTCCTCAATGGTGCCCAGGGACAGCATCAGATCCACCTCCTTTTTCAGGGAGTCCTGGAGGCGTTCTGGGATCCTGTAACTCATACGTTTTATGTCAGCTTTTTCTGTTAAGACAATGTCATGTTCCACAATATTTGTGCGGCCTGGATATTCTTGAAATATTTGCGGATTACATAAAGCTTTCACCTGGTTTTGTTGATCAGTTGACAGATGGCCTAGATCAAACACTGCTGGGGCAGGTGAGGGCAAATATTGGTCGTCTACAGCCTCCTCCTCGTCCACCACTTTGATCATCATAACCCCTGCAGTCTTCTCTGGTCTTTCAGCCCATTCTTTGAGGAGGTTCACATGCAACACCTTACTTGAACGTGGCCGTCCTGGTGTTGCAACCTGGTAGGTGGTAGGTCCAAGTTGTTTCTCCACCTCAAATGGCCCTTGCCACTTTGCCAGTAGCTTGTTGTCGCTGGTGGGTAGCATGACCAGAACTTTCTGTCCTGGGCTAAAGGACCTCTGTCGTGCTGACTTATCATACCACGTTTTTTGATACTGTTGGGCCTCTGCCATGTGCTGCTGAGCCAGTTTTGTCATCCTCCGTAGCTTTTCTCGCATCTGAAACACATAGGTTATTACATCGACATCTCCCTCCTCCCTCTGGTCCCCTTCCCAGGTCTCCTTCAGCAAGGTCAGAGGTCCCCTCACCTCATGACCATACAGCAGTTCAAATGGAGAGAACCCAGTTGAGGCTTGGGGTACTTCCCTATATGCAAAGAGGAGGTAAGGTAGCCATTGGTCCCAGTCAGAGCCAGTGTCATCAACAAACTTACGGAGCATTTGTTCAAGAGTCTGGTTGAACCTCTCTGTTAGTCCATCCGTCTGTGGATGGTAAGGTGTCGTTCGTATCCTCTTGATGCCTAGCAGTTGGTAAACCTGTTTGAGGAGGTTGGACATAAAGTTTGAGCCCTGATCAGTTAAAATTTCCCGGGCCAGGCCCACCCTGGAGAAAAACTGCACCAAGGAGAATGCCACCGTCTTTGCTTTGGTATTTTTTAGAGGGAACACTTCTGGATATCTAGTAGCATAGTCTGTAATCACCAGCATGTAACGGTTTCCAGCTTTACTTTTTTCAACCGGACCAACCACGTCCATACCCAATCGTTCGAAGGGGGTGCTAATAATGGGGAGAGGCTGTAGGGGAGCTCTCGAGGGTTTTTTAGCTGATGACTTCTGACATTGAGGGCAAGTCCTACAAAACTGGGTAACATCTGCTCGTAGACCAGGCCAGTCAAAATGTCGTTTAATGCGTGCCAGGGTCTTGTGTTTCCCTAGGTGGCCCGCCCAGGGAACTGAATGGCCCAAGGTAAGTACCGTCTCTCGGGCTGCCTCGGGAACGACTATCTGCTTAACTGGCCCCTGCTGATGGTAGAGCATACCCTTCTGTAGGAAATACTCTTCTCTAGAGCTGTTCTCCAACCCATCACCCCCCTCTTTGGCATTACCCAATAGTGTAGCTAAACTGGGGTCATCCTGTTGCATCTGCACCATGTTTAAAGGCACCTTAAAGCCCAGTGGCAGATCTGGAGCTATCTCCTCTGTTGTTTTTACCACAGTATGCTGGAACTTCTCCTGCTTCCTTTGTCTCTTTGGCTTTCGGGCTTTCCCTGGCTGTTGGTCTAGGTCTGCATCATAAAAGGGCAGGGTACTGAGGGTTACAGAGGGCTCATCTACCAACTTGGCTTGGGCTCTGGTTACGGCAACATTACAACTGTGAGGTTTGTGCAACAAATCAAATAAGACAGGCAGGTCACTACCTAACACGGCTGGAAAAGGCAGATTATCGGCCACTCCAATGTTCAACAGATACGTTTGCCCTTGCACTTCAATGTACATGTCTGCTGTGGGGTACGGCTTCTTATCTCCATGCACACAGCAAATGGGGATTGTCTCAAACGGGTGAATAACATTGGGTGGCACAAATTTCTGGTGCACAAGGGTCTGATCACTGCCGGTGTCAATTAGGGCCTTCAGTGTCTTCCCATTAATTTTAACAGTTTCCATATTCATGCTTTGATCATTATTCGTTTTTAAATCATGTTTTCGTGGCACCACACACATTTGAGTGAGCTTCATTGGGTTCTTCGGGCAATTGGGTTTGATATGGCCTTCCTCTCCACACAAGTAGCAAGTGGGTAGTCTATTAGCCTGTTTAGTTTGTGTATTCGTTGGCTGGTTTTCCCTGATGGGAGCCTTACCCACACCTGGTGTTGACTTCTGGTGGTATTGAGGAGAGGCAGGCCAGCGATTGTCTTTTGCAGCCCTCCAGGTGCTGTAGCTCCATGGTTGTCCTGTCCTCCTGGCGGCCACAAACGTATCAGCTAGCGACGCAGCCTCTGCTGCCGATTGGGGATCACGCTCCTTGATCCATATCTGAAGCTCAGGGGACAACATGCGTAAGTATTGCTCCAAAATGATAATTTCACCCACATCCTTAACAGTTTTATCTTTAGGTCGGATCCACTTCTGATAGAGCTCCTTTAACCTTACATACAGTTCTTTGGGCGTTTCACCCGATTCAACATCAGTGTTGCGAAATCTCTGCCTATAAGTCTCTGGATTAATGTCATACTTTCTTAGAATGGCATTTTTAACATTCTCGTAATCATGAGTCTCATCAACATCCATATGTACATAGGCACTTCTCGCCTTGCCAGTAAGCAATGGAATTAGGCGAAAAACCCAATCTGATTTAGGCCACCTACATGCTGCTGAGATTTTTTCAAAAGTTATCAGAAAATGCTCAATATCATCATTCTCAGATAGTTTTTCTAATCTAGGCTCTGGAGAGAAACGAAACCGACCTGAGGTGGTGACATCTGGAGAACCATCTGGAGACACTGTTGCTGGGGCTGGTGGACCAGGTTCAGGGCCTGTAGCCTGCTCTGGGGGAGCATGCGCCTCCACCTCCAGCTGCAACTGTTGGAACTGATTTTTCAGTGCATTGTAACGTTGCTCCTGACGAGCATCCCGGGTCTCCTGCATGGCCATGTGGGCCTGAAACATACCAGCCAGGTCTGCCAGTGTTGGCTCTCGGCTGGTCTCCTCAGTGTCCTCTCCAGTGGCTCCAAGTTCTGGATTATCCTCCTCATCCTCCTGTGTTGGTTTTGTTGGTGCTCTTGTTCCTCTTCCACGTAACATGATTCATCTGTTTTTTTTTTTTTTTTTTTTTTTTTTTAAACAAACAAAAAAAATAATACTGAAACCCTCCTGTGCTCTCCACCGGCCGATCCCACCACTGCCACCATCTGTCAGGGACCGAGTTGGTTGGAAGGAGAGACACAGGGAAACTTGTTGTGGGTTTAACTTAAAAGTTCATTTGTGGTATTTATTTCTTGGTTCCAGAGAAATAATAAACAAATAACAAATGTGGGCCCAAACAAAATGAGATCAACTTAAACATAACTAAACAAAACCTGAACTGAACAACACAACTGATCTAACCAGAATGGCACATGAGGGGAACATATATAGGGATGGGTCAACCCATCCGAAACACAAGGGGGTAAATACAAAGACTGTAACTCAAACCCACTATCAACAACCCCTGCCCCTCCCCATGGTGCAGAGAGACTGTGGTGCAGTCCGATTGTCCCCAGCAGCTGCCAATATGGAGCAGCTGGCTCCCCTTGCTCTGGCCAGCCAATCAGTGAACTGAAAACTCAAAGAAAACTCAGTCAGCTCAAAATGTAAATAAACAGACAAACCTAAATAATAGTCATTCCAGCTGTGTGTCTTGTGTATAGTTATTTCAATGTGTTTGTGTGTTAAGTGTATGTAAAACATCATGAGAATGTATATAACCTAAATAAATAGACAAAAAGGAAAAGTCACCATACAATATAGGCTGTCTCAATGTGAGGCTGCTGAGGCAGCCCTCACAGGGACCATCACCATCACGATGATTGTGTTTTTACATATTATTGAACCAATGTAAATATACAAATGTTGTATTGGTTTGTCTGCGTATGACTACAGAGGTGTTGCTGTGAACACGGATCTTGTGTGTTGTTCGTAATGTGTATCTCTTTTTTTAATCTTGTTCTTATGTTTTTAGACTTGCTCTAACATAATTTGCTCATCCTGGGACAAATAAGCTTGACCTTGAACTCCAGCTGGTCTGACACTGTGTTGCATGTATTGGAGGGGTGGGAAGGAACAGCACTGCGTGCCACTGCCCCACCCCCCGCCATCAGTTTGCCCTCCAGAATATAACCTCACGTCAAAACACTGGTGTTTATTCAATGAACCAGTGTGATCCAGTCTCTAAAGGCTGCCCCTTGTGACTGTATCGAGGATAGCTGCCTCCATCCTGTTGCAAAAATGATGCAACATGGTGTTTACAGTCATGAATGATGCCATATTCATTATGCCATGTCTGCACACATTCAGACAGGGACAGTGATGCCTCTGAAGAGTGATGATGATAACCTCATTTAATTTAATATACTTTATCGCAATAATTCTCAACATTTCATTTAATATACTTTATCGCAATGATTCTCAACATTTTTCAATTTCAAGGACCCCCAGTTTGACATGCATTAGGCCACGGACCCCCATTTGATGACACTTTGACTCTGGGACCCCTAAATATATACTGTAAAATCCTCACTGTTAATTGAACTCTGAACTCTTTAACCAGTGTACTCTTTAACAATGTCTATGACTAGGTATAAATTAATCGGCTCTGTGGTTGCCTCAGTAGGAATTTACAACACACAGCTCAGACAGACAGTGTTGTGTGGTTAGTCAGTAAAATATTCTACAGGAGACAGACAGTATGAATTTACAGCAGACAGACAGCTCAGGGTGACCTGGGCATAAAGCTAGAATGCAACAGCCACCATGGCAGTAACAACAGAGGCTCTGAATCATCATTCAACATTGTGTGCCAGCATGTTGCCTTGAAGGATCCATAGCACTGTTTCTGCAGGGGTGGCCATAGCTGAATGGGTTGAGACTGAGAGTCTTCCGGGGAAGCAGAAGGTCCCAAGCAAAGGCCATCAATATGTCTGTATACGGACAAATGTGGTCTTGTTCCGTGGCAAATACTGGATTTTCTGTTTGACACACCATTATAATGTTCTTATTTTGATCAAAAGACCCAATTACTGATTGTCAGTCTCCAGGTTTTCTTCAGAATATGTATGATACTATGGCACAGTATGAGTCCACTAGTACAACTATTTGTTCCTCAACTGCCAGCATTTTTCAGTAAAACCCTTATTTTGAAGGTTCCAACAGAACCCACAAACTTAAACCAGATGTGGGAAAACGATGTGTGTTGTCTTGACAAATTGTTTCCCCATTTGTTTTCCGTTTACTACATCGCCCAGCAACCCAATTCTAATGTATGTACTAAGCATATGCCCAGGGACCTAACTTAAACCACTGAAAAGATATACAGAACATAAATGTACGTCTTCGGCACAGAAGTGTCGGATTTGACAGGGCGGAAAGTTACACCTTTGGCAATCGAACTGTACTATACACAACTCAGAGTCACCGATCATATATTATTTTGCAGAGGTAAAAAAATAAAAGGTTTTGAGCGAGAGGAAGGGAAGGAGTGAGAGAGAAAGAGAGGAAGTCATGAGTGTATGTGTGTGCTTGTTTGAGGGATTTTTCATTCCACATCAGTGTCAGTGTGTTGCTTGCAGCATCCAAATGCAATAGAACCAAGGGAGCAGCAGAGTTTAATACATCTGCCTCCTGTGTTGCTAATCCAGCGCAGTAACAGAGCAACAGCGGTGTGACTATTACATCATGACGCCCTGTTCAATAAACACTGCTGAGAGCTGAGAACACACTGCACTGCTGCCTCTGATAGAACACAACAGTATTTAGGCTCAAAAATCACTAACGCACATAACAAGATTCACTAAAAGGTATTTTAGGACTCACATATTGACCGCAGCTCACCTTGTCAGACTGGAATAGAGTACAGTGACTTGCAATAGGCCTGGTCTTTAAGGCCCTGTTTAGCTTGCTGTCAAATCTGATTTATTTATTAAATCTGATCTGTTATGAAGGACCTTTTTCATATGATCTGTAGTTCACACTGTTAGTGATCAGATCTGATCTGTGTGTTCAGACTGTTTTAAACACCGTCAACCCGGAGCCACCCTGCGTGACCTATCTGCTTTGGTTGCTGTGGTATCGATGTCATGGTGTGTAGGCGCTATAGTTTTTCGCTTACATTGAAGAAACAACATAAAACAACAGAGTGCATGAAAACGGTGGAAAATTGACATATCTCAACTCGCCATTTCTTTGTCAACTCGCCATTTCTTTAGTAAAATGTTGTTGTTTTTTCATTACAATTACCCCTCGCAATCGTAGATCAAAATCAATTGTAACGCTCTCTAATGACGTCGGTGGTGCTTGGGTGAAATGAAATGAAATGAAATGAAATGAAATGAAATTAAATTAAATTAAATTAAATTAAATTAAATTAAATTAAATTAAATTAAATTAAATTAAATTAAATTAAATTAAATTAAATTAAATTAAATTAAATTAAATCTATATTTACCCAGGGTATCTGGGCTAAGCTCAAGAACTTGTTTCCAGCCAGGCCCTGCTCATAGAACACATTTCATCGTAGTGGTTCAATGCCTTGTTCAAGGGCACTTCTGCCTGGGTCACGCTGCAAGTGATGTTTTGGACAGTTAGATAATAGATATGTGACCTGGGTGGTTAGAGCGTTCAGACTGAGATGCATCTTTAGATGTCAGATTTAAATCTCACTTGAAACCACCTCTGAATGTGGCTGTAGTTGAAGTTGGATTTGTAAAAATCGGATTCGATGTAACCTTTTTCTGTTTCTCAAACTTCATAAAACAACTCTGGTGACCTGTAATGTAATCATGTCAAGACTGTGGTGTACTCGTTTTGTCTTTATCTTTTGTGTTTGTTTGTTTTTTTGTCTGTGCATTGTAATGTCCGTATTGTGGTTCTTGTTGTTGTCTCCACCAGGCCGAAGGCATGGGGAGAGAGTATGTTTTGCACTCCGTCCGTGTGTCCGTCCTTCCGTCCTTCCGTCCTTCCGTCCGTCTGTGAACAGCTAATCTCCGGCACCGTTAACCCGGTCGATGCCAAACTTTGCACACACACTCCCTGGATGCCAACGATGAACCTCTGCCCCGCATTTTCCAGAACGGCCTGTTATAGCGCCACCATGAGGCAGCTTTTCACATTTTTTACCTAAAACTGCACCGATCTGCGTGAAACGTTGCATGCACACTCCCTAGAGGCCAAGGACAAACCTTTGACCTGCATTTTCCGCATCTGCCTTTTATAGCGCCACCAGGAGGCAGACTTTTGTAAAACACATCTTTTGATATTACTCCTCCAGATTCTGTCCAAAAATCTCACAAATCGTTACACAGTATCTCTATGGTCATGTGCTCAAGTAGGATCTGTCCGATATTTCATATTCCATCCTAATTGGCTTTTACAGTTTGCAAGATTGCCCCGTTTTGAACAAAAGCCTCAAATCAGGAACGCAGCATGCAATTTACGTGAAATCTTTCACACATTTTCTTACTAGGCTGAGGAATATATCCCACCCTTTTCACATTGGCCTGTTATAGCGCCACCAACAGGTTGATTTTTGCAAAACACATTTTTGGAACAAAATGCCTCAAATCATCCAATTGCCATCAAAGGCAAACATGTTTATATTACTCCTAAACATTTTGCCAAACATCTCACACAGTCCTATCCTCCTGGTGGAGACCTGTGCCCAGAAGGGCACTTTTTCTAGTTTTCCTATGTTATGTTGAAAAAAGAAAAATGTGTGGTTCTATATACATTGAATTGTGATTGAACAGTTGTGAAATCTCAGAGCCTCAATAAAAATACAATCTGGATATGGCAAAAAACTGTTGTATGGATTTGGGCTGCAAGTCTAAACGGGGCCTTCGATACTCAAGGGAAGCGTGCCGTGCCCATGTACTGGTCTTAGAAACCCAACATATACTGGTCTTAGAAACCCACCAGGTGCGCAAGCGTAAGCGCACGGATGACAATTTTTCCTCCACTCCATGTTAACGAACTCAGCTGTTCTCACTGCCCGCGTAGAAGTAAAAAAGCCCACTGTGGTGGGGTTTGGCAGAAAAAGTTGCGCACAAAGCTCCACACACAAAAGTGGGGAAGCTCACATCTACACACCAAGCTCACAACACATCACAACGTAGGTCAGCTATGTTCGCTATTTGTTGTACAAAGAAGTACTGTATAATTGGGATTATTAAGTGGTTAAGAAAATGTACCCCCCTCTGTTTTGTTATGATTATGACTATATAATTAACATATTAGAATGATTATGACTATATAATTAACATATTAGCACCCTGGAGGCATGCTTGAAGCAATGCACTCCACATACTGTCTAAAAGCACAATTACAGCATGATGGATGTACAGCAGCAATACGGTACGAGATCACGTGTCAATGATTCCTATGACATCAAAGGACGATCCAGTTCACACATATGGAGATGTACATGAGTACCTACAACCAGACTTAGCGTACTCCAACTAGGTTGACACACACACACACACACACACACACACACACACACACACACACACACACACACACACACACACACACACACACACACACACACACACACACACACACACACACACACACACACACACACACACACACACACACACACACACACACACACACACACACACACAGGTGAAGAAGTATTTTTGGCTAATCCACTAATCTCCTGCCCCCCAAAAGTGCCATTTAGTTTTAAGCACATGATATTGTGTTGATATTATGTACTATTTGAAAATTGTTAATCACAATTGTTTTTGTCACAATTGTGACATTACATTTTATATCGTCTCATCCCTACATGAGACACAGGTCAAATGTTGGGAGGAGAATGAAGCCAAGACAGAATGCAGACTAAGGCTTCACTCACACCTGCACAACAGATTGTTGTATAGCTGATGCATGAGACTTGTTGACTGTTGCAAGCTCGCAATTAATTTCCAATGGGAGTCACATGGTTTGACACAACATTTGTGTTGTATGAGGGGGAGGGGGGCAGTCGAAACACAGCCGAAAGCCGTACAACAAAAATGTTGTGTCAAACCATGTGACTTCCATTGGAAATGCATTGGGGCGGCCATGACACTTACCCTTTGTTTACATCTACCATGCAACATTGTTGTATGCTAGATGTATAGGTGTGAGTGAGGCCTATTTGAGACAGGTCTACTGTTGGAGGAGACTGAAGCCAAGACATGCAGACTTCTTTAACAACCAAGGCTGACACATCCGCTTAGTGAAATGGAATGCTACTATTCATGGATCAAACAAAGAAAACAAGCAGGTAATTGTGACTTAGCATAACGCCTCTGTCAGGTAATAACCCCATATGTCCAAATAAAAAAATTATAATATGTTGCATAATAATATATATATTTTTTTAAATGCGTAGGGAAGTACAAGTAGGGCATACATTTATAACAGGGGGAAAAAAGAGATAAGAGGTTCCTGCCCGACAGAAACATAACATCCATTATGGTGGAATAAGTGGATGTCAGGCTGCCTGCTGTGCAGTGAGGAGAGGCTGCAGACAGTTTACCTCTGGTGAGAAAAAAACAGCCACGTCAATTTGACAAACACACCTAGCAGCACAAAGGGAGTGTTGACGACACAGACGTCCTTGGAGAGACATGTTGTTATCAACACATTCTCACTACCAACTCATGTGCACGCAGCCGCACGCACGCACGCACATGGGCACGCGCGCACACACACACACGCCCTGAAACATGACTGTCATGATTATCATGACAGTCATTACGCAACTGAAGCCAGTTTTACGCAATCGCTACATTTACACGAAAAACGTGTACATAAACATTCAGATTTAAAATATAAAGTCCTCGCTACATGTGCCACGGGTGTTAGAAATTTGCTGGTACAGCAATTAGCATTGCTGCATCCCACGTTGTTTAATAAAAAGCATTTTTATCCGAGCACCCCGACTACTTTTCTGAAACGGGGTTCGTTTGGGAAATTCACAGTTGCACACCGGGAGTGCACCCGCCTATTAGTCTGTATTGGCAGTGTGGTCAGCGTGCCTATATCGAACACACCCAGTGCCACACTCCTCCCGGCCGATAGGGGCGCGTACAGTAGTTGAAAGCCAATGGCAAAAAAACAGCTCGGATAAAAATGCCTTTTATTAAACAACACAGGATGCAGCAATGCTAATCGCTGTACCAGTACATTTCTAACACCTGTGGCACATGTGGCGAGTACTTTATATTTGAAATCTGAATGTTTATGTACACGTTTACAATGTAAATGTAGCGATCGCGTAAAACAGGAGGAAGTTAAGCCATGACGCTCGTGAAGTACGAGCGTCATGTGAACCATGGCTACCTATAGGTGAACCATGGCTACCTATAGGTGAACCATGGCTACCTATAGGTGAACCATGGCTACCTATAGGTGAACCATGGCTACCTACTGTAGGTGCCAGAGTGTAGAGTAGGCCATAGAGTCTTATAATGATGGCGATCTTAAATTGTTTTTTCAGATTGAGGTGTTAGAACAGAACGTTGATGTTAGGGGTTCATTTCTAAATCCTCGCTACCTTGCGGTTACAACGCTTCTGATGACCTTTAAAATCACAGTAGAGTTACCGTGTGGGGGTCCCCATGGGGTCCCTCTACTGTACTGTACTGTCACTGTACTGTACTATCACACGAAATCATCATATATACAGTTAATATGTACATGTGCGTGTGTTGCGTGCGTGGGTTGCGCAACAGTGACACTTGGTGGTGAAAACCAACCAAACGCTATTTCCGTGCTCGGACACAGCCACAGCCATCGGAGTGGTTGCACCACTCAAAAACAATCACACCCGTGAGACGTGAGGGGCGCTCTTATCATACATCATCTCATTCTGGCCAATCACCTTCAATATGTACTTTTGAAGTACATATTCGAAATCATCTAAATCCCAAAACTTAGATTACACGGCGATCTTTAGAGGTATTTTTCTCTGAATTGAGGCTCAGATTGAGGTGATATGGTGAGGGACGATGTTAGGAGCTCAATAGCAAATGCTAACCCGCGGTTAGCATATTAGCGCTTCTGTACTAGCAAATGTAACTTTTGATACTTTTGAATTTAAATCCTGAAAAGTAACAGTTTTAGACATATGTTTTTGGACACATATCGTGATGCGAGGCGTTGTGAACTTGCAGATCGTCTATTTTCACTATTTTAAACCATTTAGAAAATAATAAAAAGGAAACGGTTTTGGACATAGGCCACAAGGTTTCCACCCGACATTGATGATATATTGCTCAGCCCTCGTGTAGGTTGGCGTTGGATCACACTGAATGTGTGTTTAGCCAAGAGAGAGGAAAACCATGTCAGCGAGTACACTCCAACATCTCTCCTACTGCAAAGAATCTACAGTAATCCTTGCATTCTCCACAAGGCAGCACATAGGCCTATTCATGTCTGAAACACTGTAACATCCCTTTGAGAGTGCACAAATAACACATTCAGGCCTTGCGGTAAAATTGTAGATTTAGGGGGGGGGGGTAGTTGCACCTCGTAAAATTTCGCCATATCTGAGTGAGTGTTTATTTATCTGCTGTCGCGGTCACGGCCATGAGCAAAACAGGCCATATATTTGATCATTTAATACTTTCAAACAAGTTAAAAATATAAAGTAGGAATCTTCAAGCTCAGCCGATGATCATTCTTTGAGCGTGGAAACGATGATGATGAATAAATTATGCAAAGCAATTGCGATTATCTCAAATAATTGAAAGAGAGTGTGCGTCGTTATCATCATCACAGGTGAAACGGGTTGACTCTGCCTCCATTGTGAGAGATGGAGAATAGAACAGACAGGATTAAGTTGAATGGGAGAGTCATGCTGGGATTTCACAGTCAGTCCCACACTGCAGTTTAACTTCTTCATCTGGGATTCACAAAGGACTGCAGCAATCCCTGTTGAAATCCTCTAATGAATGCACATGTAAATGTACGTGCATGCAGTGTGCGTGCATGTGAGTGTACTTACTATACTTGTAGGGCCGAATGTCCTCACAATTACAGCAGAATTTGAGAACTAGACATTATAAGGAAGGATATTGTTTCTGGTCCTCACAAGAAAAAATGGTTGTTTCATGGTAAACTAGAAAAAGTGCCCTTCCGGGCACAGGTCTCCACCAGGAGGATAGGAGTGTGTGTGATGTTTGGCAAAATGTTTAGGAGGATGTTTTTTTTAATTTGTTTTTGCAACAATTTTCTTCATTTTGTTGAGGAAATGCAGAGCCAGATCACTCATAGCATCTCTAAGGATAGAATTCTGGATGAGCAGGACATGTGCAGCATTTTGTACAAAACGGGCCACTCCTGAAAACTTTGGAAGGCAATCTTAGCCAATCAGTGTACAATCTGAGAAATCCAACAGACTCGTCTTGATCACATGACTACAGAGATCATGTGTACCGTTTGCCATTTCTTCATACGCCTTTGATGGCAATTGGATGATTTGAGGCATTTTGTTCCAAAAATGTGTTTTGCAAAAATCAACCTGTTGGTGGCGCTATAACAGGCCAATGTGAAAAGGGTGGGATATATTCCTCAGCCTAGTAAGAAATGTGTGAAAGATTTCACGTAAATTGCATGCTGCGTTCATGATTTGAGGCTTTTGTTCAAAACGGGGCAATCTTGCAAACTGTGAAAGCCAATTATAACCAATTAGGATGGAATATGAAATATGGGACAGATCCAACTTGAGCACATGACCATAGAGATACTGTGTAACGATTTGTGAGATTTTTGAACAGAATCTGGAGGAGTAATATCAAAAAATGTGTTTTACAAGAGTCGGCCTCCTGGTGGCGCTATAAAAGGCAGATGCGGAAAATGCAGGTCAAAGGTTTGTCCTCGGCCTCTGGGGAGTGTGCATGCAACATTTCACGCAGATCGGTGCAGTTTTAGGTAACAAATGTGAAAAGCTGCCTCATGGTGGCGCTATAACAGGCCGTTCTGGAAAATGTGGGGCAGAGGTTCATCGTTGGCATCCAGGGAGTGTGTGTGCAAAGTTTGGCATCGACCGGGTTAACGGTGCCGGAGATTAGCTGTTCACAGACGGACGGAAGGACGGAAGGACGGAAGGAAGGACGGACACACGGACGGAGTGCAAAACATACTCTCTCCCCATGCCTTCGGCCTGGTGGAGACAAAAAACAGGGTTTGAGTTAAGCTGGTGTCAAATAGCTGATCTACAAGCTCACAACTCTTCACAGTGTCTCATGTTTTGAGCTTGAAGATATTTTTTGGGCGGCTTTACGGTTAGGGTTTAAAAGAAATGTGACAAATTGTAAAACTCGCATTCATAAAACACATCATGTTGATGTCCTCACAAGTAATACGTGTGTGTGTGTGTGTGTGCGTCAGGCGCGCCTGAGCCATGGAGCAAACGGAGCAGCTGCGACACCATGTTAAAAAGAGGGGGCGCATTGCGACACCACTTTCAGTCCCCCCCCCCCCCCCCCCCCCCCCGGCCGCCGCCGCCGCCGCCACGCTCGAAGCGCACGGTGCGCGACAGCGAGAGAGAGAGAGAGAGAGAGAGAGAGAGAGAGGAGGAGAGGGTGTTTGTCTATGTGTGCGTGAGCGCGGCACGCGCGGAGAGAGAGAGGGAGAGAGAGTGGGATGCTGCGTGTTAAAAAATAAATAGGCTACTAATTCGCGCATTGCATCCAATAATGCCCGGCTTGCCCACCTGTGTGAATCACTTACTTTGTGCTTGCTGCTAGTTTTCAGAAGAATTAATCCAAGGTTTGTCATATTATGTTTTAAAGTAGGCATACATTTTAGCTGGTCAGTCAGTGTGTGCAGACTCAGAGAGAGAAGCAGCACTGCTCTGCTGATTAAATTGATATGACCTAGATATGTCATATGCGCTGACTGGCAAGTTAATTAGTTATTTGGCAACACCTGTGTGAAATACCAGAATAAGCTTTTTCTTTTTTTTTGTGGCCATCTACAGGCCGGCCATGACTGTACTACAGCTGGAAGTCTTTTCCACAGCTGTGGAATGTCACGTTATTATTTATATAAATAAAAAGTGGACTGGTTGGAGGATAAAATAAATAGTATTCTTAAACTACATTTGTGTGACTTTTTGGTTTTTTTTATCATCGTCTCTGCTCTGCTTTTTCTCCCTGGAAATAAAAACGTCTGGGTTTCCGAGGCTACTGCTCTGCTGCTGACGCTATTTCCGGTTACCTTTACGCACGGGGCGCACGGATTTGAATTTCTCCGGTCAGCCTGAATGTGTGTGTTGTTGTTGTCAACATGGCTCAGAAGAGAATGAGTGATTTATTTGGTGGGTCCAAGCCCAAATCAAGTCTAGTTCATGAACCCTTGGCCTTCATGGGCACCAGCAGCAGTGTTCAGCAGGGAACGAGTGCTAACGTTGTTGGAGGAGAAGGAGGACAATAATAAAAACAACAGCAGCAGCAGCAGCGCAAGCAGCAGTGTCCATCTCACGTAGCCTACATAATGACATTCTGGACACGTAACTCACGTTGGATATACAGTAAATGCCATGATGAGGGAATTAACCACCCCGGAGCGCAAGAGCACATTTGGGGTTTAAGGTAAAGCATTTACAATTTAACTATATTATTTCTCTAATAGTCACTATTGCAGTGAGAAATAATATAGTATTTACTAATTACTATGGCCGCCGTGCCAACTGAACTGCTGAATGCTGCTGCAATTTAATGTTAGATATTAGATTCTGACGGGGAGGGATCTATGATGAATGATGACGATACAACACCGGGGTCGCCGAGCCCAAGCGCGCTGCGCTGTCAGCTCGTCTGTTGTATAATAGGGCTATAATTTATATGTTTTGTTTTGATATCGGCGCCTTGCCAATGTCATGTGTAGCCTAAATAGGCCTATGCCTTTTTATGATGCATTTTGTCAGTTTGTTCATATAACTTGCGTGTGGAGAGGGAAAGTAAAAGCCACTTTTCCTTGTGAAAATGCGCGAAAACGCGCGTGCACGAGGCACATGCACGCGCATTTTTGCGCGCGCGCTACGCGCGCGCATGAGTCCAAATCTGTGCTCCCCCACCTGGAAACGAAGTTAGGCGCCCCTGGTGTGCGTGTGCGTGCGAGCGTGTGTGTGCGCGTGCGAGCGTGCACTGTACACGGTTACACTTGGGACCAAGTGTACACATAGATGTGTTTACTTTCGCTCTACTTTAATTAGTGTAGAAAGCTTTGAGTGAAGTGTTTACATAGTTTTAACCAGTAGGTTGTTTTTTGTTTTGTTTTTCATTTTGGTTCCTTCAACATATCCATTATTGTCAATATGTGGACTGTGGTGATCGTAATAGGGTTTATGCTGCCAAGTTGAAGATGTATAGCTTATTTGCGGCAACATATTTGAAGCATTAGCCTATTCAGCGGAACAGGATCTGGAAGTCTGGAGGGCCTGGAACGCCCTGCAGGGAATGAGGAGAGTGTGTAAATCTGACACGGGAGATAAACTCAAGAGGTTGCTGCTGTTCATACTGTAGCTACAGTGGAGTCAGTACTGTTGTATGGGGCTGAGACATGCACCCTCACAGTGGAGTCAGTACTGTTGTATGGGGCTGAGACATGCACCCTCACAATGGAGTCAGTACTGCTGTATGGGGCTGAGACATGCACCCTCACAGTGGAGTCAGTACTGTTGTATGGGGCTGAGACATGGACCCTCACAGTGGAGTCAGTACTGTTGTATGGGGTTGAGACATGGACCCTCACAATGGAGTCAGTACTGCTGTATGGGGCTGAGACATGCACCCTCACAATGGAGTCAGTACTGTTGTATGGGGCTGAGACCTGCACCCTCACAGTGCAGTCAGTACTGTTGTATGGGGCTGAGACATGGACCCTCACAGTGGAGTCAGTACTGCTGTATGGGGCTGAGACATGGACCCTCACAGTGGGGTCAGTACTGTTGTATGGGGCTGAGACATGCACCCTCACAGTGGATTCAGTACTGCTGTATGGGGCTGAGACATGGACCCTCACAGTGGAGTCAATACTGCTGTATGGGGCTGAGACATGGACCCTCACAGTGGGGTCAGTACTGTTGTATGGGGCTGAGACATGGACCCGCACAGTGGAGTCAGTACTGTTGTATGGGGCTGAGACATGCACCCTCACAGTGGAGTCAGTACTGCTGTATGGGGCTGAGACATGGACCCTCACAGTGGAGTGAGTACTGCTGTATGGGGCTGAGACATGGACCCTCACAGTGGAGTCAGTACTGCTGTATGGGGCTGAGACATGGACCCTCACAGTGGAGTGAGTACTGCTGTATGGGGCTGAGACATGCACCGTCACAGTCACACACACACACACACACACACACACACACACACACACACACACACACACACACACACACACACACACACACACACACACACACACACACACACACACACACACACACACACACACACACACACACACACACACACACACACACACACACACACACACACACACACACACACACACACACACACACACACACACACACACACACACACACACACGTATTTTCTTTTAACATTGTATCATGGTTATAAGATAACATACGTTGACAAATTAGTTCATGAGTAAACTTCATTTTCTTATTGGATGATGTACACACGGGTGTTTTTTTCATGAATGAACGCCCTGCTTGATCTATACAGTGTCACACAAAAGCATCCAACGTAGCAGATCCACAAGCTCAAAATGTGGCGTGAAGCAATGAGTTTGAGCTTGTAGATCTGCTACTTTTGATGCGTTCGAATATGAATCCTAAAAAGTGAGTTTTGAATCAGTCCTACAGATTCGTACAATGCCAAACCTTTTATTTACTCTTGTTCTAAACACACACATCATAAACAAACAAACAGCTCGCTCAGCACAACACTGGTCTGCATTATCAGCACAGAACAGACACACATAATATAAACAAGCAGTAAGGGAAAACATCGGACAAGGTCGCCGTTTTTGGGCCGACATCGTTTTGGTCGATCTTTGTGTTCAGATTTTGGTATCCAGCATTGGCCGGGTTATTGCATGGGTGAAATAGGCTTTGAGCTGGCACGTCCAGTCCACATACAGTATGAACATACTATGCCGATTTGCACTGCTGCCGGCGATAAATGGTGCATATATATAGCGCCTTTATCCAAAGCGCTTTACAGAGATTGTGCATTACATTCACCCATTCACACACACATTCATACACCGATGGCAACGGAAACCATGCAAGGCACCAACTAGCACATCGGGAGCAATTAGGGGTTCAGTGTCTTGCTCAAGGACACTTCGACATTAACTCTGGGGGAGCCCGGGTTTGAACTGGCAACCTTGCGGTTCCCATCCAGGCACTCTACCCCTGAACCACCGCCGCCCCCACCGCCGCAATGTCCAGTCCATGTGGACATACAGTATCATACCGTCGCTGTATCACCAAATTTCCACTTGTTTTTGAGAAAATATCAGATCTACAAGCTCACTGAATTGGGTTGACCTTGGGTTGTCCAGTCCATAATGGGCATATCTGCAGTTCTGCACACCCACCACAGGCAGACAGCTGCCTTGAACGTACAAAATAGATCATATCTGTTGATCATATCATTGCTGTTGGTCAGAAACCTCATCTCTCCGTATTGTGACTTTGTTTTTTCCTAAATTAATGCCCTACTTGATCACACTATGTAGCTATGTATCAAAAGTAGCAGATCCACAAGCTTGGAATGCGGCTCAAAGTGGAGCGCTTCGAGCTTGTAGATCTGCTACTTTCGCTGTTTTTTATTTGAATCCTGACAGTTTTAGACATATGATGTTTCCACCCGACAGAGATTATATAATATGCACTTGCACTATATAAAGTTCAAATTCCATAGAATGAACACAATGCACAGCTCAGATGATAAGGGACATAACAATTGAGGTAGAAATCCAACTCCTCACAGCAGTGATTTGAGCTCAGGTATTGAATAATGCTTGCTCTTCCGCAGGGCTATGGATTATCTAGGCACTCCTAGAGAAATGAAGGATTTAATACAGTTAATAATGAAGGGTTGGCTCAAATCAAACTCACACAATCCCCTCAGACTCCAGGAGGCTGGAAAAATATTCTGGTACAGTGCATTCTCAGCTACATAAATAGAAATGGCTCCTACAGGCTCTAGCCAGCATGGGGTAGTTTCACTGAGATGAATGAAAAAGAAAAAACATCTTTGCGAGCAGTGATTTTCAAACTTTGGAATTCTCAAAAGCGTCTGCAGCGCACCCATCTGACTGGGGAGGGCCGCGAGCATTTTCAGTTTATTTTATTGATCAATCAATTGATTATGTTCCGACTTTGATCAAGGGAACCAAAGGCCTATGTATACTCTATACATAGTGATAATCTCTCTTTGACATATTATGTTCACAATCTCACCTTCTGTTCCTGAGTGATGGTGTTAAAACATGTTTTTTGAAGATCATTGTGGTGTTAAAACATGTTTTTTGAAGATCATTGTGGTGTCTCAGTGAAGTTGACCCAAATGTCATGAGTTCATAACTTTGTCATATGACATTTTGTCTGTAATTTGTCATAATTAGCAGATTCACAAATAAATTTCAGTTATGGCCATAACATGTGTTTTGTGAAGGACTATCAACTTCTAATCAGTTTATTCTCGAGTCCAAGTGGGCGTTTGTGCCAGATAGAATTAACCACTTAAATGGTTTATGGTTGAGCAGACGTAACTAAGCCTTGAAGATCCTTGATATGAAGATCACGACACTGACCTCATCAAACCATGGATAGCCATACATACATACAAATAATAATAATAATAAATAAAACTTTATTTGTATAGCACCTTTCATGACATGAAATGCAGCTCAAAGTGCTTTACAGAGCAATGGAGAAAGAAAGAAAAGAAAAGAAAGGCATAAACTTTAAAAAAGACTGGAAGACTGGAAGACTGGATCATCACCTAGATCTGCATGGAGCCGGCCAGCTCTACATCTGACCTCAAAACCTCAAACCTCAAACCCCAAATTAGATCACAGCTGACCTGTTCTGACATTCCATATGTTGATCCTTCCCACCCGTCCTTCCTCTTCGATATCTCCCTTTTGACTGATACCTGTCCATTCCAACTCTAGACGGGCCCGCCCCAAAGTTATTAGCGCAGCCGCTGCCGGCGAAAACTAGAGTTCTCAACAGACCCGAACATTAAGGCCCGGCCGGGGGCCCGCCTGGCCTAACTAGCACACATATTATGCCCAGAGTCCATATACAGTATAATGGGCATTCCCAGACCTGTTTCAGTGCAACCTCACCCTTTAGGTCACTTCTCACCCTCAGGGCGTCTTACTGGTATTATCTTAATAAAGTTGTTTCTTTTGTTCAGTTCATGTAGAACAACTTTCAGTTCATAGAAAAGCGCTATATAAATTGAATGTATTATGATTATTGTCTCCACCAGGCCGAAGGCATGGGGAGAGAGTATGTTTTGCACTGTCCGTCCGTCCGTCCATGTGTCCGTCCGTCCGTCCGTGTGTCCGTCCGTCCGTCCGTGTGTCCGTCTGTGAACAGCTAATCTCTGGCACCGTTAACCCAGTCAATGCCACATTTTGCACACACACTCCCTGGATGCCAACGATGAACCTCTGCCCCAGAATTTCGTGAACGGCCTGTTATAGCGCCACCAGGAGGCCGCTTTGTGCAAAACAAGTTTTTGGACAGTACACCTACAGATTTTGTCCAAACATCACACAAATTGGTACACAGTCTCTCTAGAGCCATTTAACGAAACAGGTCTTTCAGATTTCTCAGACAACATCCTGATTGGCTAAGATTGGCTTCCAAAGTTCGCAGGAGTGCTCAGTTTCAAACAAAATGCTGCAAATCAAGAACACATCGTGTGATTTCCGTGAAATTGTGCACGCACATTCCCACTAGGCCGAGGAAGAAATGCCACGTGAACATTTTCAACTCAGCCTCATGGTGGCGCTATAACTGGCCGAAAAGTGTTTTTACCTCTAACTGCATGGATCTGTGGATAACTTTGTATGCCAACTCCCTAGAGGCCAAGGAAAAACCTTTGCCTGGAATTTTTCACATCTGCTCTTTATAGCGCCACCAGGAGGCCGACATATGTAAAACACATTTTCTAATATTACTCCTTCAGATTTTATCCAAATTTCACGCAAATCAGTACACATGCTCTCCATAGTCATGTGATCAAGACGGGTTTGTTTGATTTCTCATAATCCACCCTCATTGGCTACGATTGGCTTCTAAACTTTTCAGGAGTAGCCCGTTTTGTACAAATCGCCACAACTACTCAACGCAGCGTCCGATTGCGGTGAAACTGTGCATGCATATTCCCACTAGGCTGAGGAATAAATGCCAATTGACAGTTTTCAAATCAGCCTCATGGTGGCGCTACAACAGGCCAAGCCGCAACACACACACACACACACACACACACACACACACACACACACACACACACACACACACACACACACACACACACACACACACACACACACACACACACACACACACACACACACACACACACACACACACACACACACACACACACACACACAAAATTTTGCCAAACATCACACACACTGGTGGAGACCTGTGCCCAGAAGGGCACTTTTTCTAGTTATTATATATTATTAACTACCTGAAATTCAAATAATGGACAACCGACCGGCTTTTTTTGTATGTTACATCATGTAACATACAAAAAAAGCCGGTCGGTAACTTACATGTCACATATGTGTGTGACATACGTTTTATTTCATGATCAATAAAGATGTCAATCAACCAACCTGTATTATACAACAGGTCATTTCGAGGAAGCAATCTGATTAGTTGAAACTGGCCTTCTAGCCGTGCTTCAAACCAGCATGAAGGAACACCTAATCAAAACAAAGAATGCAGCTGCTCTGTTCTCCCAGAGAACACCGCAGACTCGGTGGCTACATGGCTAGGCTAGCTAGTTTCTTGGGACAATTGTTCATAGTGGCTACATCTGTCATTAAAAAAATATTTTTTTAGCGATTATAAGGGTAACTGTTGTATAATTGCAATATTACACGAGAGGGGGTGGTTTAACGTCATTAATGCACTTCTGCGTTGCTTACAGAACTCGACCTGTGGGCGAGTTCCAGCAGCATCGCAAGCGTGCATTAATGGCGTTAAACCACCCCCTCTCATGTAATATTGCTTAATTCTAATGTAATACAACCTGTTTGAACTTTAAGATGCGTTTCATTGATTGATTGATCAGTTCAATATGGAACATATGTCTTTTAGTTTCCAAAAAAGGGACGATTGCGTTTTTCCAAGGGAGCGGTTGGCGATGGGCCCCTTGGAGGAATGGAAACATAATAATACCTCCTGCGGCCTGCCACAGCTGTCGCTGGTGGAGGCATAATGCCCGCATGGCAACAGCAGCCATAGTCCGGTTTCAAAACATACTCAGCTACTCAACTCTCTCTTTCATGAGTCTTTTTTGTAGTAGTAGAAATATATCCAGGTCTTAAAGGGTTAATTGCCTGAGAAAATACTCAATTTGTCAGGATTGTGGCATGCAGACCCGTTTCCTCGTCTCAACTTGGGGGTAAATATTACAGAACGCCATAAAAACAGTGACAGTAAACAGACAGCTGTGCCCTAGCTCTCGTCTCTGTGTTGGGGAGCACAAGACATAATTAATCACCTGCGTGGGGGGGGGGGGTGCTGGGGGACGACGACGACTCATTAATTGCTGTGTGCTGATTAATGGACCCCAGGGAGCAGCAAGCGTTTGGCTTAACATGCAAATGTGTCCATCCAGCCCGCACCGCACAGCACACAGCCTGGGCTGGGCTCTGACTGTGGAATGACAACAGGCAGGAAGATAACAAGATGCCATGGCAGGGCCCTCTGTCTCCAGCACATCAGGTTAAATGGCAGGAAAGTCACACGTTTTGGTGCAGTGTTTGAAACACTGTTTCTCAAGCTTTTTCTATGTCAAGGACCTCCAAATTAATCTTGTATCCACACCCACAGCTGAAAAACATTTGTGTTGTTGAAGGACGACTTCACCCATTTTCTACCTACCTTCATATAATTAGTTCTCAATAATGCTTAGGATTCCTCATCGATGATGTCACTGGTACGCAGATTTCTGAACTGTCCATAGAACATCTCTGAGAGACAGACCGAGTAGACAAAATTCTACCATATTATAATGAGTGAGGGCCAATTATATGAAGATAATTTGAAAATGGGTCATGTTGTCCTTTACCAGCTTAAAAAAAACAAAAAAACATCTAGATTCATGTCAGGATCTACTGCAAAGCACATCTCTGTTTCCAGCCATTACATCAGGTTAAATGGTGGAAAGTAAAACAAATTCAGGGGTGGGCGACCACAGGCACAGGTGCCAACATTGGCACAGGTGAGAGTGATCTGGCAGAGTGTGATAGAAAGGATTTTTCTTTTCAAATAAAATATTTAAAAAAATATGTATATTCCATTAAATTGTCGTGAGACATGGCCAAAGCATTTCCGGGGGTCCCCAGCCCAAAACGTTGAGAACCCCTAGTGTATAGCACTAGAGTCTCTCTGTCTCAACACAGAGGGGTTGGCTGCTACAAGTTTTCCAATACTTCTTCCTAACACTGTGTTCATGGGAGGGATGTTCGTGACTGGGCCGGTGTCCCCCAACCCCTGCACCCCCCCATCTGAAGGGGGTCCAGATGCACACTTCATGTTTGTGAATGAATAACATGCTGCTGAGATAAAGGC
Source organism: Electrona antarctica (assembly GCF_951216825.1). Classification (NCBI taxonomy): domain Eukaryota; kingdom Metazoa; phylum Chordata; class Actinopteri; order Myctophiformes; family Myctophidae; genus Electrona; species Electrona antarctica. The sequence continues at coordinate 23,939,507 of NC_136807.1, read as the reverse complement.
CTAACACCTGTTAGACCCCCCCACACACACACAGCTGTGCCACATACTGTAGATCTGTGAACATTTCACACGCAGCTGTCAGTTATGATGAAGGACCCTCGCCTCTATTATTTAAACAAATCCCACACACAAGCACCTGACACTTAGTATTATGATTGCATGTGCAGTACAAGTACACACATGCATCTTACTGTATATCGTTGATGTCGGGCAGAAACCTCTCATCTCCATCATATATTAACTTGTAGTTGTTTTTTTTCATAAATGAATGCCCTACTTCATCATACAACAGCGTCACACAAAAGCATCTGGGCAAAGCTACGCGTTTTGAGTTTGTGGATCTGCTACTTTTGAATTTTAATGCTGAAAAGTAACAGTTTTGTATGTATGAGGTTACCACTCGACAGAGACGATATACTTATAGGAGCCATGCACTCACCACCTTACAAAGTGTGCCATTACTGTATATATTTACATTTCGTATCTTACTAGGTTCTTCAGTTGTTATTCCTTTTTCTTTTTTTTACTGTTATTGTTGCAACAAATCCAAAGCATTAGACTCTGGTGTAGCGGTTTATGTAATAACCAATACAAATCTTTAGTGATGAATTATAATTTCACTTTAGTGCCTCAGTTCTTGTGCAGGGAAACGCCATTTGAGAGACTGTCAAAAAATAAACAAACTGGAGAGTAGAGGTTAGGAGAGGGGAAGAGAGGAGAGCAGATCAGAGTAGAGCAGAGCAGAGCAGAAGAGAGGAGAGTTAGATAGGAGAGGAGGAGGAGAGAAAGAGGAGAGGAGAGGTTAGGAGAGGAGAGGTCATTGACTGCAGCTCAGATCAATGTCAGTACAAGCTGTGTCTGGACACTTCCATCCACTCCATCAGCTCCAATGTGTGACGCTGGTGGATCGATGGTCAGAGCTGATGAAACCAGGATGGCGTGAGGGCATTATATACCTCCAGATGAAATTAGAGCATTTCATTGAATAGGACTCCCAACACATCCACATATTTGAGAGGGTGCTGGTGGTATTGGCAACAGGGCAGACTACCCCTCGTATCCCTTCTTGATGCTAGCTTACCATGCAAATAAATCTTGGTCACTTAATTGTTCTCACGTTTTTGCGACTTAGATGTTCTCCTCTCAACCACAAATGTTACAAATGTGGTTTAGATAGCCATTTACACAGATGCTATATGTTACTGTATATTGCACTGTTTACCTGGTATCCATGTTTCATCTAGTATTTATCGTGTCGTTTATTGACTAGAGAGCTCATGCTTGAGCATTGTAAATGCACACAAGCTGTATTTAGGATAATATTCCTCTGCCTCGCAATGAAGCCTTGATTCTATGGTGAATACAACAGACAAGGAAATAGAAGAGCAAAGTGTATTTGATCTGTATTTGATGTACTTTGACTGACTGGCACCAGGCTCTTTTCTGACATCAAAGGACCGCCACACAGCATCAGTGTTGCCAGATTTTGTGACTGAAACAAGCAACCATGGTCTATGAAAACAAGCTCAAAAGAAGAGAGCATTTGATCCCCATTACATAGTGGAGCAGATTAAGTCAATATATCATAAGAATCGTTCACTTGATCATACAAGCACCAAAATTGGCACACAAGTGCTTCGGAACCTACTCTCTCAGAAAAGTACGTTGTCCACTTGAAAAAACCAAATGGACACCATTTTTCAAGATGGCCGCCATTCGAGGTGGTTTTAAACAGTGTTTGAGTTATATTGAGCTATAAAATCATATTTTGATGGCCTATACATCAAAATATATGAGTATGAGAAATCCAATTCTGCATTTAGAACATCAAAAGTATTTAATATTATGATGATACAATGGGAATTAAACGATAAAGTGGGGCAGATTAAGTCCATATTCCATAATAATCCTTCATGTGGTGGTACAAGCACCAGATTTGGCACATTTGATGTCCAGGATGTACTTTCTAGGAAAAGTATGTTTTCCAGCTGAAAATCCAAGATGGCCGACCAGTTTTCAAGATGGCCACCTCGTCAAATTAATAAGTAGAACTTTAGTGAACAGAAATGTGTGATCCACACATTGATTCAAACATCAAAATGAATGTATTCTGATGGTGTCAATTTAATTCCAATATGGCCGCCAGTTTTCAAGATGGGGGCTATTACGCACCTCAAAATTTGCGTTTTCGGAAGCCGTCTGATCACAGATATTGTTGAAGGGCAACATCACCATTCATTGAAATGCTGTGATCAAGCTCTATTGGTTTGTAATTTTGTATATAAGAGTGATGTCAAAGCACAACCAGGACACACTGGTGACATCACTGCTGTGAGACTCCGCATGGGGTTCAGTGTCGGCTTGTAACGTAGCTGTAGTTGTGGTTTACTAACTGTTGTAGTCGTGTACTCACTGTAGTTTGTAGTATACTTTAGTGTCCTAAATGCTATCTAATAAGCCCCTGTATACCTCAAATAGAAGTTTAGTTAGTTGTAGCATTTTAGTTGATAGCCGCACCTGAATTGACAGGATGTGTCAGCGTGGGAGAGCTGAGACAAGGGTAACAGGGATTCAGTTACCTGGATGGTGTACAGATCGCACAGGACTTGCACTGGATGAATGGTCGGGCTAGGTGTAGGGCACCAGATGCTTGAACCTAGATGCATCCCATATTTCAATGTGCTTTGATGTTTGTACGGTTGGGTGGTAAAAGGATATAGCCCCCGGCCTTTAACCGTATAACACAAGATGTTCCGCTACTAAAACTGATTGGAAGTGTCAAACAGATACGAAAGAGGAGTTGAAGTCTCACCGTATTTCAGGCAATACACCTGTTGCCCATCATGTTAGACTCATCCAGATTGGATGATGGAGGTGGCAGTGAGGATACATTGAGGCAAAACAGTACAAAGTATCACCAAAATTGTCAGGCAAATGTTTAGCAACTGAAACTCCAGCGTTCCACTAAGAGAGCAGCTGAAATTCAGAATGATCCTGGTGAAGGACACGCAGTGCAGCGGATGTGATCTCCCCCCCATCGAAGCCCTGTATGACGATCGTTGTGTCAGCAAAGCTCGTCGTGGAATTATGAGGGACCCAAGCCATCCCAACCGCAGACTGTTTGAGATGCTGCCACATGGAAAACGTTTTCGCAGTCTCGAAGCCACTGGAAATAGACTGCAAATAAGCTTCTTCTTCTTTCCCCAACAATCAGATACATGAACGAACTGATAAGAACCAGGGCGAGTTTACCTAACTTTGCTGCTACAGGGAAACATGTACATATGTTACTATTTTTCTAGCACTCTTTATTCTATCCCTTTGTTTTGCTGTGCTTGCTGTGTTTTTTGTTGTTTGAATATTATGCTATCTATGCCGCTGCATTGTCTGTAAGGAAGCCAAACAAAAATAAGTTTTACTCTTATATACACCTGTACATAAGATGTAACAATAAAGTCCAACCTACACCTACACCTACACCTAGCCCGACCGTTCATCCAGTGCCATTTAAGTCCTGTGCGATCTGTACACCATCCAGGTAACTGAAGCCCCGTTACCCTCGTCTCAGCTCTCCCACGCTGGCACATCTTGTCAATTCAGGTGCGGCTATCTAACTACAATACTACAACTAACTAAACTTCTAGTGGAGATATATACATACATACAGGGGCTAATTAGCATTTAGGACACTAAAGTATACAACAAACTACAGTGAGTACACTACAACAGTTAGTAAACCACAACTACAGCTATGCTACAAGCCGACACTGAACCCCATGCAGAGTCTCACAGCAGTGATGTCACCAGTGTGTCCTGGTTGTGCTTTGACATCACTCTTATATACAAAATTACAAACCAATAGGGCTTGATCACAGCATTTCAATGCATGATCAACAAATGATGTTGCCCTTCAACAATCATACAGCTTCCGAAAACGCACATTTTGAGTCACGTAATAACTGCATCTTGCAAACTGGCGGCCATATTGGAATTCAATTCCAACACCATTAAGTTCTTACAGTCAGAATATTTTCATTTTGATGTTTGGATCATTAACACATTTGAATCCTACTTCGAAAACCTTTGTTTTGTTTTCTTGCATTTGACGAGGCGGCCATCTTGAATACTGGCAGCCATCTTGGATTTTCAGCTGGATAAGGTGCTTTTCATAGAAATACATCCTGGACATCATGTGTGCCAAATTTGGTGCTTGTACCACCAAGTGAAAGATTCTTATGGAATATTGACTTAATCTGCCCCAGTTTCTCGTTTAATTCCCATTGTATCATCATAATATTCAATCATTTTGATTTGCTAAATGCAGAATTGGATTTATCATACTCAGAAACATACATTCTGATGTATACGCCATCACAATAAGATTATTCAATCAAACCATAGTTCAAACACTGTTTAAAACCATTTTGAAAGGCGGCCATCTTGAAAAATGGTGGCCATTTTATTTTTTCAAGTGGACAACGTACTTTTCTGAGAGAGTAGGTTCTGAAGCACTTGTGTGCCAAATTTGGTGCTTGTATGATCAAGTGAACGATCGTTTCAGTAATCTGCTCCACTATACATCAGCTATTTGAAAATAGCTGATCTACAACACAGGTTCTTGTAGATCTGCTATTTTCAAAAATAATCTTGAAAGATATATATTTTTAATGTATGTTTAGATTTGTTTTTAACAACACCTTTTATGACCCCTGTCACTGTCACAAAATATTTCCAGATGAGCTAGGGTCCACGGACAAAACATTTGGGGGGGGGGGGGGGTCCTTGGCATGAACATGTTTGAGAACCACTCGTTTAAACAACATCAGGAAGCAAGCCTAACTACACTTTAACTACACTTTAGAAACAAGCCCCGCCCCCCAAAAAAAACACTTTACAGAAAAACAAGGCCAAAAGTCACTTATAATAAGCAGACCTGGCAACACTGCTCAGACTAACAATGCTCAGACTACAGGGATGCACCACTGCTGCTGTATGTTTACATTGTCTCATATACAGTATGCTGCTGAGACATAATCGTGGTCAGGCAATAACCTCTTATCTCTTACATTTGGACCACAAGGTCATGGTTTGGTTCTCGCCATCCCGGATATCACCATCAGAATATGAGTAGCATATGGCTTGGGTGTGGCAAATCGTGTGGTAAGTACTGGGAGCTGATGGTAGGTGTGGCGCCTCCACCTCAGCAATCCGTCTCCCAGGGGTCTAGTGCAATTTAACGGGGACAGACTCCCACGTTGTCGGTTAATACCAACAATAAGCCACTCCCGACCTACTTATTTTGGGGGTGCCCAACTCCCCAGATCAGATGACAGTGAAGTAACAATTTAAGGACATTTAACACTTACAGCGCTAGAATGTATTGAGAAATGATATAATTCACGCCAGCATTTTTCCCAGTTTAGCTCTCATTTTGAAAAGCCACATTTCCAGACTTCCGGTACTGATCATAAAATAGGAAGTTGAACAGTGGCCTGGTTAGGTCCTCTGTAGCAAACGGAGCTAAGCCGGTGCAGTGGGGGGCTTCACATCGTCGGCTCCCTGCCGTGTTATGACAACAACAGCTAGCAATGGCGTTAAGGGTAGCATTAAATAATAGGCTTCAATTGACAATTGTCAATCGCGCAAAGCGGGTTAAGACCTTTTTAAAGGTTAAGACCACTTTTTGGGTTGTGTAGTTACCTTGCCATGATGTGACTCTAAACATGGACAAGAAATCCCCAAGAAATGCACAGGTGATTAGAAATGCATCATTCAAAATATGCTCCTCATTGACTAACATTGTACTGACACTGAAACAACTCTCAAAGTCACTCTTGTTGTAAACAAACACAAATAAAGTTGATTCAGACATCACCAAAACCTTTTCTTTTAAATAGAAATGTTAACTTCCTGTTGATTTTGCCATTTTCATTAGGAAGAAAACCCGGACTTGAGCCATATGGACCCAGATCCAGATTTTCTTTGGTGATGTTCTATATTGTCTGAATCAACTTTGTTCACGTACTAAGAGAGTGACTTTGAGAGCTGTTTCAGTGTACAATGTAAGTCAATAAGGAGCATATTTTGAATTATCAATTTCTATTCACCTGAGCATTTTTGGGGGATTTCTTGTCATGTTTAGGTATAACTACAGTTTAGGTACACAACGCAAACCTCTACAAAAGTGGTCTTACCCTTTAATACCTAACTGCATCATAAGTAATCAACAAACTATACTAAAAACATTGGCTAACTAATATAAGGAGGCAAAAATTGTGAAAATAGCCAATCTACAAGCTCACAACGCCTCCTGATGCGAGGGATTGTGAGCTTGTAGATCTGCTATTTCACAATATTTTAACAAAATGTAATGACTCAACTCCTACAATCCAAGTGCTTGTCAGGGTGGGGGGTCCCCAGTTGAAGAATGCCAAGAACGCGGGACCTCTTCTCTCCACGACCCGCCTGTGCCAAAACGAGGGAACTCGTCTTTCTATAATTTAATTTAATCCAGCAATTAATTTATTTTTTACTCGCTATGTTAGTTAGACAGCCTACATACGGATCCAACGTGCACGCACGCGCAAGCTTATAACTCCTTTTTCTGCTCAAAATGAGCCAGTTGCTGTACTTCCTGGTTGCCGACAAGGACTATTAAAAGAGGACGGGAAGCGAAGACCGTACGGTGGACTCCATGTTGCTCCCTGGAAGGAAAGAGACATGCGCAATTGAGACCAAGGAAGCTGAACGCGGAAGTGTTGGCTGCATATAGCCCATTGTACGGTCTTCACTTCCCGTCCTCTTTTAATAGTCCTTGGTTGCCGAGGATCTCTTCTTGTACTGTGGCATTTCGCGCATTAGACTGGCACTGGCCTCATGTGTTAAAATGTGATTATTTTGGATTATTTTTCTGCCTGAAAAAAATTGAGAACCACTGACCTAATCCATTGCCATTTTTATTTCTTAATGTTTTTTTGTGGCTTTCGCCTTTATTTTTTATATTTTTTATGGAGGGACAGATAGTAGGCTGACAGGAAATGGGGAGAGAGATGGGGGGGTGACATGCAGTAAAGGCCGTCGGGATCGGGAGTCGCACCCGCGGCACACTGCCAGACTGGATTACCAGCCAAGGTACCTGGACCGCTGAGCCACGGCCCAGGCCATTTCTACCTATTTCTAACCATGCACCATACCTTACTATAGGCTATACTGTATGTTTTGTGTTTTACTCATTCTCTGTCTGATCCGTTTTTGAAAACAGCAGTTCTACAAGCCCACAATGCGTTGCATCGCGGTACATGTGAATTTGTCATTTTCAAAAAAGAATCTTGTGGAGAATTTTCTTTTTTTAAATGTGGTATATTTTTTAAACATTGTAACACCACAAATCTGGTACAGGGGGGGGGGTACATAACTTCCAATATTTACAAGCGTTGCTGCGTCTCTACAGAAAAACAAGCCCAAAGTCGCTTATAATAGAACTATGAACTATGAACTCTTGGAATGGACCAAGAATTGGAGAGTCTGGATTGGTCCGATGAGCTTAACAGCACACTTGTCGAAGAAGCTTGGCTTGGCTTCAAAACCAAATTTACATCAGTACTGAACTAGAAAAAGTGCCCCTCGGGGCACAGGTCTCCACCAGGGCAGGTCAGGTTGTGGCCTCCTGGTGGCGCTATAATAGGCCAATGTGAAAAGGGTGCCATTTCTTCATACGCCTTTGATGGCAATTGGATGATTTGAGGCATTTTGTTCCAAAAATGTGTTTTGCAAATATCAACCTGTTGGTGGCGCTATAACAGGCCAATGTGAAAAGGGTGGGATATATTCCTCAGCCTAGTAAGAAAATGTGTGAAAGATTTCACGTAAATTGCACACTGCGTTCATGATTTGAGGCTTTTGTTCAAAACGGGGCAATCTTGCAAACTGTGAAAGCCAATTATAGCCAATTAGGATGGAATATGAGATATCGGACAGATCCAACTTGCGCACATGACCATAGAGATACTGTGTAACGATTTGTGAGATTTTTGGACAGAATGTGGAGGAGTAATATCAAAAAATGTGTTTTACAAAAGTCGGCCTCCTGGTGGCGCTATAAAAGGCAGATGTGGAAAATGCAGGTCAAAGGTTTGTCCTTGGCCTCTAGGGAGTGTGCATGCAACGTTTCACGCAGATCGGTGCAGTTTTAGGTAAAACATGTGAAAAGCTGCCTCATGGTGGCGCTATAACAGGCCGTTCCGGAAAATGTGGGGCAGAGGTTCATCGTTGGCATCCAGGGAGTGTGTGTGCAAAGTTTGGCATCGACCAGGTTAACGGTGCCGGAGATTAGCTTGTAACAGACGGACGGAAGGAAGGAAGGAAGGAAGGAAGGACGGACGGACGGACGGACGGACGCACGCACGCTAAGGCATTCACTTCTAGTCATTTTTACTAGTTGACTAGTTGCCTAGTATACTAGTCGACTAGTTGTTAAACCACCTTTTATGTTTTGAAAAAAAAAAAAAAAAGGGGGGGGGGGGTTTTGGAAAATAAATATTTGTACATTTAAAAACTGTGTACATTGGTGACTATAACTATAATCTACCTGATATTGAGGCCTACAAAATCGGGAAAAAAATAAAAAATATTATATATATATTTTTTTTCAACTAGTCGACTAGTACCAGCAAGGTCGACTAGTGGATTTACTAGTCGACTAGTAAACTAGTCGACTAGTTGCTTAATGCCCTAACGCACGCACGCACGCACGTTTGAGAACCATCAGGGTCAAAACCCGCTCGGAGCCATGGATGAATTCGGACATACTGACTGCAATGAAAGCCAGAGACAAAAAATGCTCTGAATTTCTAAAATGCAAGTCAAAGCTTGCCAAGCGCTTCGACAGTGATCTCCAGGCTCAGCTGGACAACCTAAAAACCCAACGAAACAAGAAAAGAAATATTGTTACTGCCATGACCAAATCCGACAAAAGAAACTTTATTAATAATAAAGCTGAGGAAAACAAAAACAATCCTCGAGAGCTCTGGAAGCTACTCAACAACCAACTAGGCTGCGGTCAGAAACTGAAAACCAGGTTTTCAAACATAAACATTAAAGTGAACGACACTCTCATCACTGACAAGCTTGATGTGGCCAACTACTTGAACATCTTCTTTACAAACATAGCAACAACGCTGGTTAACAATCTGCCCTCCCACTCTGGGCTCTTTGGTGTAGAGCACATTAAAACCTTCTACAGAAACCTAGGTGTTTGTAAAGAAAAAAACTAGTTATGGTAACAACTGATGAGGTACTTAAGAAACTGAGTGCCCTCCAACCCCACAAGGCCACTGGCCATGACAATATTCCCTCCAAATTTCTCAGAGAAGCAGCCATCTCTATAGCTCCAATCATCACCCACATAGTAAACCTCTCCATCAAACAGGGACAGGTCCCCCAAGATTTCAAACTGGCCAAAGTAACCCCCCTGCACAAGAAAGGGAGTAAATTAGACCCCGGCAACTACCGCCCTATTTCTATTCTAAGCTCCATCTCGAAAGTGATGGAAAAAATAGTCTATGAACAGGTTGAAAAGTATCTTGCCACTAATAAATTAATGTACGAGTTCCAATCTGGCTTCAGAACATCCCACTCCACTGACACATGCCTTCTCTATTTGAGCGACCACATCAAACAAGAGGTGGATGCTGGCAAATACTGCGGCATGGTCATGCTGGACCTCCAAAAGGGTTTTGACACCGTGAACCACTCCATACTGGTTAACAAGCTAAAAGCAATTGGTTTCGATAGCACATCAGTGAGCTGGATGCAATCCTACCTGGAGGGGAGAGAACAGATGGTGGAAGTGAACGGAACACTGTCCCCCCCCCCCCCCCTCCCAGTGAGCTGTGGCGTTCCACAAGGAAGCATACTAGGGCCTCTACTGTTCCTAATATATGTAAACGACATGACTTCAGCTTGTGACTGCAACTTGTTCCTGTTCGCAGATGACTCGGCACTGCTGGTCTCGGACAGGAACAAACTGCAGGTTGAAAATGCCCTCAGCTCTGAACTCGGTAGAATCTGCACCTGGCTCGCTGATAACAAACTATCTTTACACCTGGGAAAAACTGAATCCATTCTCTTTGGATCTAATAGTAATCTCAGCAAGGCAAATGGCTTCTTGGTTAGAGTGGGTGACAATGTTATGACACGTAAAGATGAAATTACCTACCTAGGTTCCATCCTGGAGGCTAATCTTTCCGGTGATAAAATGGCCACCAACGTAATCAAAAAAGTCAACCAAAGAACAAGATTCCTTTACAGGATCTCCTCACTGGTCAACAAAAACACCTTGAAGACCTTAACAGGAGCCCTCGTACAAGGCTTCTTTGACTATGCATGCACCTCCTGGTACCACAGCACCTCAAAGGCCCTTAAAACTAGGCTCCAGACTTCCCAAAACAAACTGGTCAGGCTCCTACTTGGCCTCACCCCCCAAACCCACCTCACCCCTGCCCACTTTGACAGACTGGAATGGCTTAGGGTCGACGACAGAGTACAGCATCTTGCAATGGGTCTGGTCCACAAGATTCGATACTCCACCAAGATACCCATGTACCTGTCTAGATACTTCCTTAATGTTAACGAAGTCCACACCCACAACACCAGAGGGAGTGCAACGAACCATGTACAACCCAGATTCGGCACAAACAAGGGACTAAATTCTTTTCGCTCCTATGCCACCAAAATGTGGAACGCCCTACCAACAGTCATTAAGACATGCAAATCCCTTGACTCCTTCAAAACCGCTCTCAAAGGGCACCTACGGACGGCTGCAATTCGAAACTGGTCCCCGTAAAAATCTGAATCCCCCTCCTCCCCCCGCCCCCCTTTTTTTTACCCCTCACTGTATATGTCTCTTTTCCCTTTTTACCTCTATGATGAATTCCTGTTCTGTTCTTTGACTATATAGAAGTGTCTATTTGTACGTCTCTAAATGTTTTGATGAATTGAACATGGTGGACCCTCTTGTTAACAAGTGTAATGCTTAATTGGGTCGTCCACTCACAGTTAACAGTCTTTGTATTGAGTTTGTGCTTGAAATGTACTGTAATTCTGCAAACTGTTAATACATATTTCAATCAATCAATCAAACCAGAAAGCAGTATATAGAGTGCTGAGTGAGTTTTATGCTCCAGTGTTCATGCATGGAAATTTGCCATTTCATGCCTGCTGGTTGTCATACGACATGCTTCTGTTGCACAACAAGTGGCCAATGACACGCAAGCTTAGTGGATGTAGTGTACTGTAATTTGATTGGATCAAGTGACCCTATAGGCCGGCCTACTCGCCACATAATGCGAAAGGAAGTCAGCAAATTAACCACGTGAACCCTAGGCACGTGTTACATCAGCTATTTATGTATGAACTAGAACAGTGCCCATTGTGCACCGGCCTACTCGTGAATGGTTGGAAATGCATGGCACACCCAGTTATGGTGATCAGGTGTCATCGGCTAATTTGGGCCCTGTCCAGAGCCAGAGGCTTTTGTGCTGGTTCTGGACAACCGGCCATCCGACGGACTCGACACTGGGCACTGCACTTCCTGTGGTGGTGTGGAACGTGTGTGTCAATTTTGAAATCAGTTCCGAGTTACGTGGATTACAGATGTACGTACATACATACACACACACACGTACAGAGACTTGGTGCAAGATGAATGAAAGGTGTATGTCTTTGTTCACAAATCAAAAAAAAAAAAAAAAAAAACACTACAAGAACATTAGTATCAGAAACGTGCATGTCCAACCAAATCACACACAAAATACATATTCAAGCAAAAATCATTGGGACAAAGATGTTTGTATTTGGAGGCTACCAGCACCAGAACAACATCATCAGAGTGTTTGGCACAGAGACCATCTTCTGGCTGATCACACCTTCTACACAACTTCTTCCAGAAGGACGCATGCAGGGGTCATTCCGCCATTGCCTACAATAGAAAGCTGTACATGTGGCTACAAATGCTATGTAACTGCTTCAATACGCAACTTGGGCATCGCCATCTACCGGGAGAAGTTTGGACACCAACATTTGGTGTCCAAAATACAGAAGTACAAGCACTCCGTGTTAAACCCCTGCTGCGCTTGGTTTACTCGTGCTAAAAGCATGGGCCAAAAAACACCCGCCTGCGGTTCAAGCTTTGACCACTGGGCTCGGCTACTTAACTCTGTGATGGTCCTGGCTCTGTGGGGGCGAGGGTGGTGTTAGGTCACAGATTCTGAAGATATGGGATCACCGCTGGCTCCAGAATCTCATCCCAATATATCACTGCATTGATATTGTCTTCATCTTCAAGTTCTTCTTCTTGCCTGTGAAAGAGATATACTGACCCATACCATGCCAAGCTGTTGTGGCTGTGTATGGATCTTCCTCCCGCTACCGAGTTCCCTAACACTGAGTGTAAATTAATTAAGTAAATAAAGTGTACTACCAACAGGAAGAGAAAACTCACACCCGTGTGAAGTGAGGGGCGCTCTTATCATCGTACATCACCATATATCATCTCATTCCGGCCAATCAGAATTTGTCTTTAATGTTCGTGTTACGCAATGTTTGTGTTTACACTAACACTCAAAATTGTCCATTCATTGTCAATGACATTACATTTAATGTTTGTGTTAGGACAAAGTTTGTGTTTGCACACACTCTAAAAGCTGGACATAGGAGGAGCTATCGCCCCTCAAAAAACTAGAAAGGAACATTTCAGAGAATTATTGTGTGCCTGTAACTGCTAACTCTCATGTCACTGTATGATGAGCCTTTTATCTTTATTAACAATTTAACTATAATTCTGGTATTTAATTATGTTTTTTGGCAATTCACATTTTAATCAAATTTACATTTCTTTTAACGTATTTTAGGCTTAGTAAACAGCCAATCACAAAAGCTTTTGCACACCTTCACTTGCTCAACAAAGAAATATATTTTTCATACTAACTATACTACCACAAGACCAAATGAAAGGACATTCTTCATGCCGCAGAAGAATAGAACTTTATTGTCACATCACATGAATTAGAAGAAGGTCCTTTGGTTTGTTTTTGGTACGTGGACTGCCCTTGGGCTCCTTGCTTTTTTGGCTGACTCTGTACGCTTTGTTTGTTCCCTCCACTGCTTTTATGTGCGCACAGCACTTTGCAAAGCTTAACAAAAAACTAGATAAACTAAAATAACATCTGAAACATTTTTTAAATATGAATTTAGGCATACTTATACCATCTCTGCCTTAGTTTTCGGTCAAAATGACCCCTGTCAACCTTCCTCCCCATGGGAGTGGACTTCACACACCAGACAGCCCATTGTTCAATTTTAAGATGGACTGCCGTGACTTCAAAAAAGTGTACAGAAAGTGTTAAAATTATGTTTTTACGTGGCCACACCCACCAGTTCATCAAGTATGCCTGGTTTGCCTGGCGAGTGGTAATCCACCTGAACTGAAGCCCCACCCACAGCTTTTGTTGTATGATAAAGGGAGAGGGATTAGGGGAGGGGATGATATTGTGATGTCACTATATCACTGTCATTTCGATTGGGCATTTTGACCTGGGTCTTGATTGGGCCTTCTGAGAAACCAAAAATACACAGGGAAGACATATTTCAATATTCCACACCTGGGGCTCTATTATGGTAATGTTAACTCTGTAGACACACACAAAACATAAAAAAGTACAATAATCACAACACTATCTTTAGAAGACACTGGCTCTACCCCGTGGGGGGGGGGGGGTAGAGCCAAATAGCAAATAACAAATAAAACAATAAAAAAGGGCTTTTTGACCTTAAGTCAGTTTGTGTGGTACCTGGCCTTACTTCAGTCATGCGAGTGTTCAAAGCAACCAGATTCAATAATTAAAAGCAGCTAAAAAAAAGGTGAAGCTAGCAGCACTTCCTCTTCTACCCCGGATTTGAACCTGGTTTCCTGCATATAAGTGCTGAAATGTTTTACCATTGAGCTGATTGCGCAGGGGATACATTGAATCTTGGCCATCAGGTCAAAAGTCAGATCCTGTGTCTAAGTGACACATGACCTTTGACACGATCTAAATGTCTCAATAGAATAGCAGGGAGATGGGTGGGGAGGATTTGGAAAGGAGTTGTGGGAGAAAATATAAAAACAAAGAGTTGTATTTTCTTTCTGTGAAACTTGCATAATATGATGTCATACTCTTTGAATAAAATGTATTAAAAAAAAAAGAATAGCAGGGAGACAAAATAGTTATATCGAATTAACATACTTTACCATATAGATTGGACAAAATGTATTCCCTTTTTTTGTAGTGCCGCTTTGAGGAAGGTGGTTTAAAATGTGACACTACTAGTGTAGCATACTTTGATATCCTAGTGCATAGTCTGCATACTACTACCACGGTCTGGGGGCTCTGACTGAAATATCTCATTTTATGATATTGTGATTAGGCAAATATGTAATATTGTGACAGGCCTAAATACAGATGTGCCAGTAAGACGGCGCGGCGAAGAGCGAGAGGTGTAGAGGGAAAAAAAAAAAAAATCAGACAAAGTACCGAGCCAAAGGCCAACTTTACAAAGTATTGAGAGTTTAATTGGTTAAATGTCTAAAAACACACATTTAACTTTATATGTAGTAGGGGTCTCTCTCAGCTTTCCTTGGCCTGACGTTGAAGACCCCTTGTTGTAGAGGTCTGAAGTGGTTAAATAGTGTGAAGAACACGGGCAGCTTGGTGATGTTACCCATAGCACAGTGGTAAAAATGTGTTGCATCATATCTCACCCCTCTGTTCTCCTGGTAGAATGTGCTGCATCATATCTCATCCCACTGTTCTCCTGGTAAAATGTGCTGCATCACATCTCCTCTCTGCTCTATTCTCCTGCATGGTGCTGAACGTGACTGAGCCACGCTTTACGAACACCCACCATTCTGGACGGAGGCCAATAACTCTAGTCTGTTCTCTCTCACCTCACTGATGCATGTTGTCTCACTCTCTCTCTCTCTCACCGGCTGCACATAATGTACACACATACGCACCCCCAGTGACTAAGCAGTGAATCTACAGTCCAGTCAGTGTAGCAAGAGGAAGGTCCTTATACTCTATTATATGTCTGTCTGGCAAACAAGAACCCCCCCCCCCCCACACACACACACACACACACACACACACACACACACACACACACACACACACACACACACACACACACACACACACACACACACACACACACACACACACACACACACACACACACACACACACACACACACACACACACACACACACACACACACACACACACACACACACACACACACACACACACACACACACACACACACACACACACAAGTTTTGTTTTTACAATGTCATTGTGGCTGCAAAGTCAACGTTCAATGTTTTGCAGCACAGAGAAATCCAATGTATACTTTTCCTTGAAACGGTGTTGCGTGTGCCCAAAAACAAAACAGCCAAAGAGTAGCAGGCGCCGAGTACGAAAATAAAGAACTCTAGTCCAGTGGTTAGAGTTGGGGATGGGGGGGTCCCAGATGGCAGTAAAGTGACAATTCAGGGGCGTTAAAGACCTTTTTAATACCTCGGTAAAACAAAGGAAAAATACCATTATACACTGACACCATGCTAGACAGGAACGCCCAAAAACGTCACATCCGGTTTTAGCCTGGGGTAAGAATTCTCTATGGCTGCCAATGCAACTAGGTCCAATCCTTAATCACATACGGACAAACATCTATGCCGATGCTATCTAACTTGCGGAGGTAGCGTGCCTTGTCCACGGGCAACAGATCTTTCAACGTATGGCATTGCAAATACGTTTGATAATCGCTACTCTGCTCAATATTGTTTTGAAAATGCCGCAAATTGCATTGCAGTGAACGAGCGCAAATCACAACTTCGGCCAACTCCCCCGGTTGTGGGCGGAGTCACAGTTTGAGGCACTGTTTATGCGCCGTGGTGTCAGTGTATTGCATCAAAACTATGTTGGCCAAATTGTCAAATAATAAGAAAGAGGCACAAATTGTGAAAATAGCCGATCTACAAGCTTGTAGATCTGCTATATTCAGTACGCAATATTTATCTGTGGAACCCGAGTCAAGCTAAATGTACAGTAAAGGTGGTTGCACACTGGACGCGTTTTTAGGAAAACCGACAGGAAAACGCAGCTAAAAATCCGAAAAACGCTCTACACGTCCAGTGTGCAGGGACCTTTACACCTACAATTCTATAGTAGACAAACAAAGCAATAGTCACATAAGCATTGTGCAGAGAGAACAACGGAGTGCCTCAAAGAAACTATAGATACCAGTATATACTGCACTAATATGCCATTTTCAGAGCGACACTGTTGTACTACAGGACACACGTTTTAGATACAAGTCTCTGTGGGGAGATGCAATGCTTCAACAGTGATATCTTCCATCCAATCCACAGATCCGTGTTCCCGCTGTCCCGGGATTATTAATGAGCCCTCGGATTAATGAGCCCTCCGACCGACACAATGGCTCTCTAATTGTATATGAAGTCCTGTTTGACATCGACAACAGAAGCAGCGCCGGCCGACAGACCCTGCCTGCCTGCTTGGGGATGAACCACACGGCCCGGTCGATCAATTTGCCACCTGATTTGTCTTGCAGCCCCGAAGGCAAAGTGTACAAGATTACATCTTAATCCATATCACTGCAACATCCGGCCAAGAGGGAAAAACTCACTCCGGTGACTTATGACACTAATGATGACACAACAACTCTGGGCTGTGTGTGAATCCCCACCACGTATGAAATGCTACTAACTACTGCAGACATTCTAAACCCTTTGTTGTTGTTTTTGTTTTGTTTTTTCGTTTCAAGGATCGACTCAGTTTGATGTGCATTCGGAGCCCTCCATTTCATATCATTTATCTCAGGGACCCCTATAGCTACAATGTGTCAAATCATAATTGTTAAAGGTATAGGGTATGTGATATGTTTTTTGGTTAACGTTTTGTTAAAAGGTTAAATGATAGTAAACATTGCAAGAACATACATTTTCAGGCAGGTGACACATTTTCTGCAAATCAGGGGAAAGTACCCTGCATGCATTTTATCAGCTTCATTACTTGCGCAAGCAGAGTGCACAAGTAAGGTGGTTTATCCGGCGCATTGATGCGTATGCCGTGGTACATATGCTGATTTCGAGAGTGACATAATGAAGATATGTTTCAGTGTCGGGTGGATTAAAGGTAATGCCTATATATACGTTACCTGTTAGCTAACCAATATTGAAACGTATAGTAATTACGTCACCATTGACGGCCAGTTATAACCCGACTTTAGTATTTAATTCCAATGTTTTACAGAGAGGCTGAGATTTGAAAGTTCGTAGCGGTCGACAGTACTTGTACGCTCTGCTTGCGCACTAGTAGGCCATTTATGGCCTACTTGTGTACAAAGTGCAAGTAGGCACTCGACAGTGTGAAGTTCTAGTTTCTATAGTGTTCCACTTCCAATTTTTTCTGAATTTGTCATCACTTCCAATTTCACTTATTTAATTTGTATCCTGTCTGAGATCTCTATCCTGATTGGATAAAATTAGTAACCTGACCCGTTTAATAAAGAGCTGAAGAGACTCATGTTACTGAACAAACACTAGCAATGATTACTATCAGAATGTGAAGAAACTTTAACCAAATAAAATCACATATCCTATACCTTTAAAATAACTGAGTGTACAATTTGGTTCAATTTGTACACTATCAGAGTTATAAACCCTCCTCAACAGTCAATTTTGTTTCCAACTCTCAATCATTCTGGGGTACCCCTCAAGGACCCCTGGGGGGGACCCCCGGCCCCCAGAAACCTATGATTGAGAACCAGTTTGCTATGTATCGACATGCACATTTTATTTATTTTAGGTACAGTAAAGCTCATCCATGTATATGTGTAGCCTCCCTACACTACAGCCCAAACACATCTTCAAGCCACAATAAACTGCATATGATGCCAGTCCCCCCCCCCCCCCCCTCTCTCTCTCTGTAGCCTAGAGTTAATTTAAGATTAATTTACCAAAGTAGGATACTATAGATTCCAGATCAAACAGATATATAAGAGCTATTATAATTTTAATTTCCTACCAATTAAGACAAATTAATAGGTGCAATTTCCTAACTTTGTAGCCTACAACACAAATCAAGGACTGCCTATAGTGAATGTGTTAATGTCGCATAAATAATTGATTACAGCCACGTTCCCCATGCAACTCAAGTTCAAATCCATCTTTATCCATCTGAAATGGTTGTTTGACAAGCTTTTGGTTTAATCATTCCGGCATGTATTGGGCATTATCATATTAGAATGTAGTTTGACAGCCAGCATTATTATTGATGGAACTGGATTAAGGTATTCTAGCCAGGTAGCCCTGAAAGGAAATGAATCCTGAGTTTATTCTTGCTTGTGGGCATCATGTCTCGCACCGAAAATAGCCGATCTGAGCTTGTAGATCGGCATTTTTTGGTGCGTGAGAGTCGAGATCACCCCGGCCGGCGCACAACCAACTAGAAGTATAAATCACGCATTTTTTTAAGGCTGAAACTCACAACAAAACGCGCATGTTTTGCCTAACATAGGCTACGAAGAGTCCCATACTGGATCCATACATACACAGATATGAACATTTAATTCAACACGTAGCCGATGGACCATGGTGATGGGATTCAGGAGACCCCAAATATTCCGACATCCGACGTCAAAGCAGCAGAGAGAGAGAGAGAGAGAGAGAGAGCGAGAGAGAGAGAGAGAGAGAAGAGAAATAACAAGCAGCTTACCTTCATCACATATGTCTCTCCCTCTTAATCAGCGGCAGATGATGAGTAGGCTACATGTGTCGGTCCGATGCCTGGGAATAGTTTATCCATCCAGATCTTCACATTAAAATGACAGCCCGATATTCTTCCACGAAAACCGAATCGTATGTGGTCAGAATGTGTAAACAAACACACAAGAAAAAAAAACACACTCTCTCTCTCACAAACTGAATCGCTTTGATTCATTTCTCACGTCATCCTCCTCACCCTCACCGTCTAATTGCAGGCAGCGGTAGCAGCAGCGCACCGGGTTCACAATCATCATCACAGGCGGCAGGCGTCATCACAACATAGAGAGAGAGAGAGAGAGAGAGAGAGAGAGAGAGAGAGAGAGGGAGGGAGGGAGAGAGAGAGAGAGAGAGAGAGAGAGAGAGAGAGAGAGAGAGAGAGAGAGAGAGAGAGAGAGAGAGAGAGAGAGGTGTGAGAGAGGGAGAGAGAGAGAGAGAGAGAGAGAGAGGGAGGAGAGAGAGAGAGAGAGAGAGAGGAGAGAGAGAGAGAGGGAGAGAGAGAGAGAGAGAGAGAGACGCAGCGCAACAGAGACGCAGGTTGGAGAGTGGAGATGAAGAAGATGATGGTGAACGATGCTGATGAAGTGCAGTGATGCTGTGCGACTCGCGTTGCGTCCGTACGGACGTGGGACGGACGGTTGATGGATGGAAGGATGGATGGAAGGATGGATGGAAGGATAGATGGATGGATGGAGGGATGGATGGAAGGATGGAAGGATGGAGGAATGGATGGAAGGATGGAGGGATGGATGGAGGGCGGGGACAGGGAACCCCCCCCCACCCCCCTCCCCATGGCATGACAAAATGTTTAGCCGCGGCGTCACATGGGGGAAAACAATTGACATTCACTTCACACCACCGGACCACAGCATATAAAGGTGACGGACATGGTGTGTGTGTGTGTGTGTGTGTGTGTGTGTGTGTGTGTGTGTGTGTGTGTGTGTGTGTGTGTGTGTGCGTGCGTGCGTGCGTGCGTGCGTGCGTGCGTGCGTGCGTGCGTGCGTGCGTGCGTGCGTGTGTGTGGAGAGAGAGAGAGAGAGAGGAGATGTTTTGTAAAAGGAAACATTACAAATGCATTACTGTATTCCATACAGATCTAGTCATTAAAATGCATGAGACAAATGTACATGGATCTCTCTCCTCTTTAATGTTACCCTCCAATAGCTATTTGCTATAGGCTACAAAGCAAAGAATGGACGTTTTCCACACAAACTGTTGAAGAGATATTTAAAGTGCACACTACCCTGGCCAAAAAATCCTATAGGATTCTGATAGAAAAATCCTATAAGATTTTGGAACAAAACAGAATATATAGGTAGTGTCACTGTCCTATATTGACGATATTCAGACCGCTGCCATCTTCCAGCAAGGTGCCAGCAAGGTGCTAACTAAGTGCAACTTCCCATAACAGCCCATTCATACAAACAGAAAAGTCATATATAATTGTATTAAAGCTTGAATTATCCTCTTTCAATCTGTAAAGTTTTTGTTTCATAAAAATCCACCATGAGCTACTTCCTGTCAAGAAATTCTGTGCAGGTAATTTTTTCCAAAGTGTCAGAGTTTGGGAGTGCTCGTTGGATATCACTCAACAGCCCTGCGTAGCACCTGTTTTGAATTTGCACATAATGCAGGAGGCAGCAGGAGGTTGCTTTACTGAAAACGAGTGCTTCCAAACTCCAACACTTGCAAGGAATTTCTTGACAGGAAGTATATAGCTCATAACAAGTCTACAGTGGATTTTTATGAAACAAACACTTTGCAAATAGAAAGAAGATAATTCAAGCTTTTTGCACAGCTGCAATGTTGGTGAGCTTGACATTTAATATCAGATTAAGATCAGATAGTACTTTTCTGTTTGGATGATTGGGCTGTCTATGGGAAGTTGCACCTAGGTAGCACCTTGCTGGCAAGATGGCAGCGGTCTGAATATCATCAATAGGCTATCGTTGCTGTCGGCCAGAAACTATATTTTTTCCTGTAAATTAACGCCCTACACTAAAAGCGTCACACAAAAGCTACAAAAGTAGTCCTGAAAAGTACATTGTGGACATATTGATACTGTAGATCAGGTGTCTTCAACGTTTTTCAGGCCAAGGACCCTTTAGCTGCAGAGAGAGATGAAGCAGGACCCCCCCCCCCCCCCAGCCACACGCACGCACGCACGCACGCACGCACGCACGCACGCACGCACGCACGCATGCACGCACACACACACACACACACACACACACTACATATTGTATAAAATTGTGTTGCAGATTACAATTTCCATATTCATAATATAGCTTCTGAGCTTCAGACTTTTTTGACAACACGATCATCAGTGTTGTGTGAATTAATGTTTTTTGTAGATTTTTGGCTCCCTATTAATTCATGTTAATGTAGGCTATGTTTTCAGACATTTAACCACTTGAAGCCTCAAGTAAACTTGACCGTTGGCTCTGTACCTACTTGGTCGGCAATCTTTTCCCTCTCTGCACCAAACCTCTTTGCCAAAAATAGCCGATCTACAAGTTCTACTTAGTCGATCTACTTACTTAGTGTTAATTGAACAAAAATGGGTGCATTTTGGATGCATTTATGCTAAATTAACACACTGAGTTTCACTGTGCCGCTGCTGATCGGTGCCGCCGGCATCATCCAGCTATATGCATGGCTATAAATAATTCCCACTTTGAAATCAGACTAAATCGACCAGCTGTCTCTCTCTCCAGAGAAATGCAGACAGGACCAGTATATTGGACTTTAAAAGTCCAATAATAGCCTATACCAGGCGCCTTCAACAGGGGGTCCGGGACCCCTAAGTGGTCTTCAGACGATACTAGGGGCGCCAAATCTTTGTGTAGGAAAGGATATCCAAAAATAGCAGATCTACAAGCTCACAACGCCTTGCTGGTAGATTGGCTAAATTAGTTAATATAGCGTCACAATCAGTTTAATCACTTCAATATTTTATGCATTGGGTATTCAAAAATAGTGCCTCTGGCCTACTTCGTTCGTTTGATGAAAAGAGCCTGATGCATCTAGTTCAAGCGAGGTATTTATCAGAGCCAGGCCCATATGGCTCTGATGTATCTGTCATTATTTGACACCGGTTTCGGCAATAGGCTCTATGCACAGTGGACCAATGACAGTTGCAAGGAGTTGCATTGTGTGGTTTGTTTTGTTGAAGGAGTTGCGAGTAGTCGCAAGGAGTTGCAGCTGGTGTGGTTTGGGCCTTAGCCATCAGGCTACTGAAGTGGGCGGAGGTAAGATGAGACATGGGGTTCAATTTATAGCAGAACTTGAAGTATAGGCCTAAGGAAGAGGCCAAATGTCTTTCCATTATTTGCTGCTGTGTCCTAACGTTTAATCCATCCCCGTTCTACTTGGGGTCTCTATTTTGGCCATGATGTCACTGTAGGCAAAATGTTAGAAACATCTTTCAAATATTTACACGGTCAGAACCTTATTCCTAAACATAACCTCAGAAAAACTATTTGCCTAAACCTATATCATTAGTCCGAACCTCAGTAAAATTATGCCTAAACCTAACCTCAGTAAAACTATACTTAAACCTGAATTATTCCTAACCATAACCTCAATAGCACCAACGACTTTTACGACTTTTTTTCCCAATGGCTCTCCCCGCCGAAGACGACATTTTTACGACTTTTTTAGAGATCTCTAACAGCCACCGTCTAGCAGTGTCCCTGTCCCTAGTTAACGCTCGCCTGTGGTCCGTCAATAAAATGATTCCCTGCCCTCCACTGCCACGTTGGGCGTCAGTGGCTCAGGGGTAGAGTGGCCGATAGAGCAGCTGGATGGGAACCGTGAGGTTACCGGTTCGATCCCGGGCTCCCCCAGAGTTATTGTCGAAGTGTCCTTGAGCAAGACTCTGAACCCTAATTGCTCCCAATGTGCAGGTTGGTGCCTTGCATGGTTTCCTCCACCATCGGTGTATGTATGCGTGAATGCATAATCTATGTAAAGCGCTTTGCTTTGAAATGCTTTTTCTCAGATTCCTTTCTCAGATTGGGGTGTTTGAACAGAACGTTGATGTTAGTGGCTCATTACTAAATAGTC
Organism: Electrona antarctica; assembly: GCF_951216825.1. Lineage (NCBI taxonomy): Eukaryota > Metazoa > Chordata > Actinopteri > Myctophiformes > Myctophidae > Electrona > Electrona antarctica. The sequence continues at coordinate 23,916,555 of NC_136807.1, read as the reverse complement.
GCTACCTCGCGGTTACAATATTAATGCTTCTGATGACTTCTAAAAAGACGGTAGCCAGATTAGCTTTAACTGATTTTGCTTCCTGTTTTTTGGGGGGGTGAATTTTGACTGGATCAATGCTAGCAGTAAATTAATCAAAATAAATGGTGTTTAATATCAAAATACAGATTTTGCAGTGATAAATGTAGGGATGGCCACGGCTGCAGATTATGGAAAAGGTACATTCTCTCTCCGGATAATATTGACAGGACACAGGGATGATGCTGATGCTGTGACAAGGTTAAATTATTTAATGTCAAGGACCCCCAAAAGGATACATAATTAGCCTGTGGACTCCCCATTTGAAAATATAGGCTAGGGACCCCCATAAGAGAAGATTATTTTTACGGCTATTGCAGTGATTCTCAACCACTTTAATTTCGGGCCCACAGACCCCAATTTGATGGCATTTATTTAAATCGGACCCAACACTGTAAAATTATGAGTGTTTTTAACTGAGAGTCTACAGATCTGCAGTCCATTTGGTTCCTAACTAATCATTTGCCGGGAACCCCCTGGAGCCCCCTCAAGGACATATGGGGGTCCCTGGACCCCACTTCGAGAACCACTGATCATATGTACTGTAGGTAGTGCTACAATGAGCAATTGATGTGCTGGAAAAAAAACTGTCCCTTTTTCATTGATTGATTGATTGATTGATTGATTGATTGATTGATTGATTGATTGATTGATTGATTGATTGATTGATTGATTGATTGATTGTACAACTGTGCCTCTGTACATTTTGCAAACTGTTACCAAAGTATTCAATAATGCTTAAAGGATAACACAGAAAACGCTGATGGCTGTTGTTTCCATTGTGGTCCTGTGTATTGAATTCATCAAAACATACAGTACTATACAATAAATAATCAATACTAGGAGGTGTAAAAGTATATTTACAGGAAGAAAAAAAAACAGTAGGGGGTCATTTATTTTGGCAACCTAGAAGACTTGTCTTGAAGGCTATATTTTACCTCTGTTTTCACAGAAACAGACAGTTAATTGTTACAGGATCGTCGTCTGACCAAGACTGAGCTTATTTCTCTGACACAATGTGGGATGACCTCCTCACCAAGTCAGCCAATTAGTTGAGCCTCTCGGTCGGGCTTGTGCTGCAAGTGTGTGCGGCGAGAAGGGAAACAGACTCGACATTGTGCACGGCTAGACAAGCTGCCACGTTATTGGCCTTTCACTCTGGATGATTGGAATTTGTGGAGAAGCAGACATCCCACTTTGTTTGTTCAAAGCATTCTGACCGAAGCCCCACGCCAAGAAAGTGGGTCAGTTTCGGGGGCTGTCTGACTCTGATCAGCCTGACGTCCTCCAGAAGAAACATTTCTTCTAGAGTGGGTCGCGAGGCGGAGGACACGTTTGTGTTTGTCTGGACAACAAAGAATGTCCTTGTTAGGGAGGAGAAAACAGAAAGACGCAAGACATCAGAGTCCACTTTGCACCATGTTTACCAGCTGTGTGCAGCGATGGACTGAAGTGTACTGGACTCCAGTGCCTTAGTCCAATTACAGATACTCCTGGGAAAACATGACTCAACTATACAGTTTATTTTACTTAGCAGTAAAATAAATGTATATATATATATATATATATATATATATATATATATATATATATATATATATATATATTACATAAATCTCCTGACACAAAACATTTTCAGATGGGGCTCCATGGCCAATTTGGGGGTCCTTGGCATGACAAATTCTGAGAACCATTGGCCTAGAAAGACATACTGTAAACACATTTGAAACTAGAAAAGTGTGCTCCTCAGAGCCCAGGGGGTTGCATTGCCATGGCCCACAAACTTTAGAAGTATGTCATAGAATCAGAATATGACACATCTGACTGATATAATCTTGATCACTTGACTCAGAGATAAATGTGAGTCTTTTCCAAAATTCTTTGGAAAATCTTTTACAAAACGTTTAAAAATAGCAGATGTATAAGCTGCAGCGTGGTATGAAGTGAAATGCTGTGTGAGCTTGTATAGATCTGCTATAGTTTTGAATAGCCAACATTATAAATGGATAAAGTGGTTAAAACGATTGGGATGCGGTATCATGTTCTCATGCAAGGTTCCCTGCATTTCATGTGAGATAAGCAGATGAGGATCACACACAGCCTAGAGAGCTGAGAACACATTCATTCAGGGCTGAACTCAAAGCAAACTAATTACTGTGCTGTTTTTGTCGGCTCTATCAAACCAGTCCAACACATCTTTGCTTCATATTACCAGATTAAGCTGCATGTGAGTTTGCATTCAGGATGAGCAGTGTAGGCCTACGTGTTGATACAGTGTTGCACACACAGTAAACTCAACTGTCATTTCAATCCATTCACTGAAAAGAGTGTGTGTGTGTGTGTGTGTGTGTGTGTGTGTGTGTGTGTGTGTGTGTGTGTGTGTGTGTGTGTGTGTGTGTGTGTGTGTGTGTGTGTGTGTGTGTGTGTGTGTGTGTGTGTGTGCGTGCGTGCGTGCGTGCGTGCGTGCGTGTGAAAGAGAGAGAGAGCGAGAGAGAGAAAGAGAGAGAGAGAGAGAGGGGGAGAGAGAGAGATTAGCTCACAAATCTAAGAAATACTGTCGTATTTTGTAAAAAGAAAAAATCAAAACCAAATGACCCAGCTTGTCACATGACTAGGTTTTGGTGTAGACCCACCCAGAATTATATTTAGTCCATGATTGGCAGATTTAACTAGACTACTGTTTCCCAAACAGTGGGTCTGGACCCATATTTGGATCGCAGACCAATTTTTATGCATGGGTTATGACTCATGCCGCATTAGAAAATATCAAATTTGTTCTGTTTCCTACATTTAAAAATTACACCTGTGTGAAGTGAGGGGTGCTATAATCCAACCTTATAGCATGAAACATACTTTAGTTACGTCACCAAGAATGGTGGTCCCTTATTGGCCAAGGGTTTCCATACATTTACCGACAGCCGATTTGCTCAGACACATATGACGTAAATTCTCCATTCATTGTCAATGGCATTTAATGTTTGTGCTAAGACAAAATCTACACTATAGCTGTTTATAGGAGGGGCTAGTGCTCCTCAAGAAAACTAGACCGGTGCCCGGCTGTAGAGCACCGAGTCGGTAACGATGGAAGTTGGAGATCCATGACGCACGCAGCTATATGATTGGTCTGAGCCGCCGGCTCGGTTCATCGCTACTCCGCGAGTGATCCCAGATAAAGGTTTTGTTGTGAACTTGTGAATCAATACCGCCACCATCTGGCGGAGACAGGTTATTGAGCTTGTAGATCAGCTAATTTCACTATAGTTCATTGGGTCTCTGGAAAACGTCTACATTTCTCTTTTGGGTCTGATCAATGCCTGTTGGGCATCAGCCTAATCGGGAATGATGCAAGTTTGAATGAATGAATGAATGAATGAATGAATGAACGAACAAACAAACAAACAAACAAACAAACAAACAAATCAGGCATACCAAAATATGGAGTCCAGGTCAGTCTAAGACGTCAGTAATCACTCAAGAACAGATTCTGAGCTGCGCTACTGAATCTGTCGGCAATTATATTGTTTTTAGACTGATGCTATAGGTTCTTTGTTTGCCTAGATTACTGCATTACACTGTCTCTCTGCACTTGACATACATGTGTTTACCTTGCAATGTTTACTGTAAGTCGCTCTGGATAAAGACTAATGCTAAATGCCTACATTGTAACGCAAAGCAACACTGGGGTGAACTGTAGTGGAGCTGTCCATGGTAGCATTCAGCAACACCAGGATGAAGTGTACTGGAGCTGTCCATGGTAGCCAAGGGGGCAGGCAGACTTTCCAACGTTGAAGCTCTCCTCCCTAGTGGTAGGAGGAGGGACTACAGGCGGACCCGTGTATTCATGACCGGGAAACCCAGTGCAGCTGGGCTTTAACATTGAGCACTCGGTTGCACTTCCGCATTTGACCACCAAAATTTGGTGGTCAAATGCGGAAGTAGACGTTCTGAGACGGTACTTCCGGCAGTCTTCCGGGTGCTTCAAAACGCCACTGAGCAACTTCCACTGACATGAATAGCGGAGGGGGCGGAGCTTCGCGCCAGTTCAGTCTCTATTATATATATACTCTATGATGGTAGCACATGGCCTAGCCTTGACGACCATGCAGTTTTATGAAATGCCTATGATCCTAGAGGCACTGTCTCTATGCATTTGACATGTGTGTTTACCTTGCTTACTGTGAGTCACTCTGGATAAAGAGTAGCTCCGTTTGGAACCTCTACGCTTTAGCTCCGAGAAGAGTTTCCGTGTCAGGATATATGCATCGTAGAACAGGGTTGAGCCGTCCAAAACAGTTGCGATAACCCCTTTCGCAGTATCGAGTTAGGTGGTTTCCTCCCAACAGTAACAAATATTAAATTCAAAATCTCCCAAACTCAAAAATTCTACAAATAAGCTCAGTGTTGTGAGCTTGTAGATCTGCTATTTTGTAATAAAAAAATAGGCAGTGTCAGTAGTGCATCCATCCCTGACCATTACTTTTTATTAGGGGTGTCAAAAAAAATCGATTTGAATTAGAATCGCGATTCCCGTTATGAACGTTTTTTTTTTCTGGTTACAGTTACAGGTACATGGTGTTTGTGATATGAAATGTAAGCTTACCCTAATCACAGTAAACATCATGTCTTCAGTCATTTTCAAGTTACTGTAGTCACTTCAGTTCAGCACAGCTGAGGTGTGTCTGTCAACGAGGAGCCAGCTGACCCTCATTGACAGCCAACAGGCATCAAGGCAGAAGTTAAAATGGTTTGTGTGTTCACATCATTCAGTTGATAAAACCTTTACAATAATCTCTTTTAAGAAATGTACTCCGCTTTCATGCCACAAGGCTGGAGTAGATTGTGGTGAAATCCTATGTATTGAATTGAGAATCATTTTGAATAGACACTCGTTTTGAATTTGGAAAAAAAGGCTTTTTTGGATTGAGAATCACATCAGTCCATTCAGTCTGACCGGCTCCTCTGCTCTGTGCTGAGTCCACATCAGTCCATTCAGTCTGACCGGCTCCTCTGCTCTGTGCTGAGTCCACATCAGTCCATTCAGTCTGACCGGCTCCTCTGCTCTGTGCTGAGTCCACATCAGTCCATTCAGTCTGACCGGCTCCTCTGCTCTGTGCTGAGTCCACATCAGTCCATTCAGTCTGACCGGCTCCTCTGCTCTGTGCTGAGTCCACATCAGTCCATTCAGTCTGACCGGCTCCTCTGCTCTGTGCTGAGTCCACATCAGTCCATTCAGTCTGACCGGCTCCTCTGCTCTGTGCTGAGACCACATCAGTCCATTCAGTCTTTGAAAAGCTGTGTTATGCAACACCTAAACCTAAAAACATCAGGACTAATAAGCTCTTATACCCTTTAACCATGCACTATTACTCTTTCTCTCTCTCTGTCTCTCTGTCTGTCTGTCTGTCTGTCTGTCTGTCTGTCTGTCTGTCTGTCTGTCTGTCTGTCTGTCTGTCTGTCTGTCTGTCTGTCTGTCTGTCTGTCTGTCTGTCTGTCTGTCTGTCTGTCTGTCTCACACACACACACACACACACACACACACACACACACACACACACACACACACACACACACACACACACACACACACACACACACACACACACACACACACAGTTAACTGGAATAGCACTTCATTACCAGCCAGTGAAGGTAATTAAGCTGCGCACACACACACACACACACACACACACACACACACACACACACACACACACACACACACACACACACACACACACACACACACACACACACACACACACACACACACACACACACACACACACAGATGAAGAGGTTAGGAACACCCACCATTCTGGACCAAGTCCAACTTGGTTCCCTTGAGCCATCCGTTCAACTTGATAAGATGCTTTCAAAACAAGCTCACCATGTTTAGCTGATTGTTTCGCCAATGATCGTTGAGAGATTTGAGTCTATTGGCAGAGTTCCACAGACAGACAGACAGACAGACAGACAGACCGACCAGTGGTGTACCAGTGGTAAAGTAATTAAGTACATTTAATTAATTACCCTACTTCAGTACTGTGGTGTATTATGAATCATAGCATATGCATAACTACATGGTTAGTCACAATTTGTACATATAACTTTAACTTCTGCAAGCCATTTCTCCCTGATCCATGATCCAGTGTCTCACCAAAGTGACCCACTGGAACTAAAGGTCTAAAGGCTATCTGTAGGTAGGGTCTGTGACCACAGGCCGTGGCTTACGGCAGCTGTAAAAATACCTAGGCTATTTTCAGGAGGTCAGGAAGACCACCTGGGGCTTCCTGGTTGATCAGAGCCAATCTTTATGATAGGAGGTTAACAGTTTGACTCTATGCATTTTATTACTACAGTGCCTGTCACAGGCGGGGGTCTTTTGACTTCCTTACACACACACACACACACACACACACACACACACACACACACACACACACACACACACACACACACACACACACACACACACACACACACACACACACACACACACACACACACACACACACACACACACACACACAAAGGTGACACCCACTGCATGTTATATTTGTATAAAGAGATGGGACACAGTGAGAATCAGGAGTTGGTTTTGAGTTGGAGAGAGCGAAGGAGACCATGATGGACAGGCTTGGCCTGGCCTGAAAATGCTGTATGGAAAGATGACTGTATGCGTGTAACTTGATGTAACTATGGGATATGCCTCTTGATTGAATAAAGAAGGACTTTGCCTGGGATATCGCGACTCATTTCATGCCATATTAGGAAAATAAGATTATAATCCACGGACCCCTGGAAGGAAAGATTCCACAAAGTGGCGCCCAATGTGGTCTTGATGACGTGGAGGATCTGGAGATATTCTACGCCACAGAAACCGGACCTGCGAAGGATCTGTGGATTTCCCTTAATTTTTCTTTTTTTGGAGTGAGTTCAGCGACCCCAAGACTGACTGAAGGATGCTGGGACGAGTCTGGTGTTGAGGCCTAGTGTTACGTGAGGAGTGAGCTTCTGTTAGGGAGTTTAGGAGTTGAGCGGTAGTGTGTGCGTGGTATGAGTTGAGCGATGGTGTGTGCATGGTACAGTATGATTGTGCGGGTATGTGCTTTGTTCGTTTGTTTGTGCCTGTGAGTCTCTGTTCGTATATGTGCTGGTAGATCGTCATTGAGTTATGGTTGAATGCCAAAGAATTCTCAATTAAGTCTTTTTGTTGCTATTTTAATTGTGCGGTCACTGGTAATTTCTGTTATCATGGCTGTATAAATTGCTGTTGTTCAGTGACTTACACGTTTTTGGGAGTGATTTGGCATTTATTCATTGATTCACCGTTGCTCTCCTGGTTTACGGTAGAGGGGGACAGTGTGCGTTTGTGTGTTTCTCGGCATACCGGGACACACACATGCACACGCTGGGGAGACCTTTCTTTGTCTCTACGACATGGTGTGCTAGAGCGGGGGAGGATTGTATGCTTTAGGCTTGGGTGTTATTATTTGGGCTGGCCTATTGTATTATTTTTTCTTTTAGGTATTTCTGAAACATGTGGAACATGTTTCAGAGGGGGGAGTAATATAGATATTAAATTGGGGATTTAATTCAGGTTTAAAATTAAATTGGCTTTAATTTGGGGTACAGCTACATTTAGAGTTTAGTATGGGAATACATTTGTCATTGTAAATTATCACATTTAGGATATTTCATTTATCCTTTGTAAAATTAGATAGGTTAATTTGGATTGTTAAGCCTACAAGTTTTTATTTTAGTCAAAAATATATGTATAGTCTGTATAAGTAAGTTGACCTTAGGGACAAAACTACAGCCTGTTGCCTAGTATGCAAATGAGTATGCATGTTGGTGACTGTGTGAGGTGAGAGGAGACATGCATGAGTGTGTCACCCAGAATTTATGACAGTGAGTGAGATTATCTACAATTTAGTAGTTATGGCTGGTACTCCAGTGCACATTGTGCAAAACAAATTCTCATCTAAGAATATTTCCAGAATTTCAGAAAAATGGCATCAGCGTTGGCCTGACAGGCCATGGCCAAAAGAGGGCTCTTTCGATGTAGAAGTGCTTAAAATTATGAAGACTATTGTGTGTGCGTACAGAACAGATCAGACGACAAAAGAGAGAGCAAGGAAAAGGCAAGAAGAACTATCAGTTTTAGACTTGTTTTGTACAGAAGGTCGAAGACGAAGATTGAGGACAGCAGTGAAAATAGGTCAACAGTTTAGGACAAGCCTTATTGACAGTGAGGAGATGAGCAGGAAATTGTCCGCACCATTGTCTCCTGTGTCAGTACTGCCCGAGGAGAAGATTTCCGCTGATTGCAGCACAGACAACCAGTTTATTGACACTGTGGGTCACAGCAACAACTCAGCACAGACTGAGGTGGACAACAGCGACGTGAGAACATCTGAGCAGTCAAAACCTGGGCTACAAGCAGACTGTATTAAAGAGGAGCTGGGATCTGTCCGGCGCCTGAAAATGGACTTGATCAGTGAATTGACTGTGTCGACGAGGGCACACAGACATTTTCTGCGTATGATTGAGACGCAGTTGAATGAACTTTCAGTGAGGGAGAAACAGTTGATCGGTGATCTCAGTGACAAGGCTGCGCACAGCCACAGAGACAGTTTACGTGGAGGTGACAACGTCTACAGAAGGGCAGCCCGCCCTGGCGCGGACATGAACATTGACTCTGATTCTGACCCACTTTCTGATTCTGACCCTGACGAGAAGGTTAGGCCTACACAGACCGACCGGAGGAAAAGGATTCAAAGTCATGAGAGGACGAGTGGAAGTAAAATGAAGAGGAAGAGGAAGGAGGACTTCAACGAAAGTGAACAAGAGGAGGAACAGGACAGCAGGGGTTGTGAGAGGCATTTCTGCACTCCCACACATTTGAAAGAGAGCCGTCGTTGTACATTTTCAAGGGGGGCTTTGAACAGGCACCCATGCAGACCACAGAAGAGCACTGAGTGCACCACACCTGACACTGCTATGGCTATTCAGCTACCACTGCTGAGCAGTCAGAATGTGAAATACAACCCATGGTATCATTCAGACTTGTCATACGTTTTGAAACATCTGCCACCACTTGAGAAGGGCGGATATAACTGGATTTCGAAGTTTGATGCATTGATGAAGCACCCACATGTGGGAATCGAGGATAATCAGTTGGCTATCGGTGACATAAAAGCTTTGATTGTCCAGAAGGAAAGTGTGTATGTTCTTAATGATCTCTTGACCAGAGCAGATCTCAGAGAATACACTGACAATGCAGCGAATGACAGCGATCCTTTTGTGCCACACAGAAGTGCATTCTGGCGTGCTCTGAGAGAGGTTTATCAGCACAATATACATCCTGATGAAATCCTGATCAATCCGATGTCTCCGACAGAGAATCCGCGCGCATTCATCACACGTGCCCATCAGACTTGGATGGTGTTAAGGGAGGATTATGGTCTCATTATTTGTGATCAGCAGACAGAGTTGGAGGCACGACACAGCGTCAAGGAGTCAGGCATCTTTATTTCAAGTTGTCAGTAGGTCCTCAGTACAGCAGAATGGTAGCATGGTTCCAGTAGCACTCTCCCCCAGCTCTCCCCTCCATCAATGAATCACCCCCCTTTTATTATCAGGCAAGTCTCAATATACAACAGGCGAATAGACAGTCGGTAACAGGTGGTTTATTCAACATATCCTTTCATGGTTGGAGTTAAAACAAGCAGGAAACAAACATGCTTATTCTAATCTGTTCTATTGCGAGAACAACACACTATTAGTAACACCTTTGTTGACAGTGGTCTAGTGGGCATGGGAACTACAGCTGTCAGATTGACAGCTGTCGTTAGTGGTTGTTTGGGAGAGGAGACAACTCGGAATACACATTTGCTGACATCTAAAACTGCCATTACAATGGATAATACCGGGACAGACCCTTTACGGAATGTAATGGATACTGCTTTTGTGAGGATCAAGATTCAAAAAGGCCTGCCAGGTGAAGTCCAAACCAATTTGGAAGAGGTGACAGGACTCGCAAAATTTCCTTTAGAGACCTACACAGACCATATTGCTCATGCTGTGGAAATGCACCGGGAGAGAATGGAGTGTCAACAGGTCAAGGCTTTGGACCTTGTGCGTCAAATGAATGAGAACACAGTGTCAAGGCAAGCAGAAGAGCTGACCAAGATTCAAGAAGAGAGACTGGTCGAGCCAGAAGTTGCACCTTTGCAGCAGCAGCAGGACAGCGCAACCCGTCAACAGGAAGAAGTGCTGCCATGGAGAATGAGGGCATTACCAAGTCAACAACCGGTGTCGTCCTATCAGTGGTCTGCACCACTGTATTCAAAGCAAGGATATATTCCGCAGACACGTCATGGGCCAGAGAGCTGTAGGTTGAAAGGAGTTTGCCATAACTGTGGAACATTTGGTCATTTTTCTGGACAGTGTGACCAGGGACCACAGCGAGAGACTTTGAGAGGCTGTACACTGAGACGCCCCTCTCTGTCCTATTGACAGCATGGCTTTTTGATCTGTCACCTAGCTGTCATCTGACACTCTGACTTGTTCTACTCTCCATCCAAGTGCTCTGAGGAATAATGGAAATCCATTGCTTCCAAGTTGATGTATTGTGGCTTGATTTTCATGTACTGTATGTTTATTCATTCATGATGAAGCTTGAGGTTGCAAGTAGTACAGTTCGATTGATTATTTTCTTCTGTTTTTAGGTTTGATCATACTAGTTTTGTAGGTATCTGTAGGTAGGGTCTGTGACCACAGGCCGTGGCTTACGGCAGCTGTAAAAATACCTAGGCTATTTTCAGGAGGTCAGGAAGACCACCTGGGGCTTCCTGGTTGATCAGAGACAATCTTTATGATAGGAGGTTAACAGTTTGACTCTATGCATTTTATTACTACAGTGCCTGTCACAGGCGGGGGTCTTTTGACTTCCTTACACACACACACACACACACACACACACACACACACACACACACACACACACACACACACACACACACACACACACACACACACACACACACACACACACACACACACACACACACACAAAGGTGACACCCACTGCATGTTATATTTGTATAAAGAGATGGGACACAGTGAGAATCAGGAGTTGGTTTTTGAGTTGGAGTGGGAGAACGGAGAGGACAGGCTTGGCCTGGCCTTAGTGCTATACTATGGAAAGATGACTTGATGCGTGTAACTTGATGTAACTATGGGATATGCCTTGATTGAATAAAAGAAGGACTTTGCCTGGATATCGCGACTCATTTCATGCTATAGGAAAATAAGGTTATAATCCACGGGGACCTGTTTAAGGAAAGATTCCACAGTACCATTTTAAGATACTTTTACTTGACTTTACTTTAGAGTATTTCCAATATGTCAATACTTTTACTTCTACTCCACTACATCTCAGAGGCAATTATTGTACTTTTTACTAGACTACAATTATTTGAAAACAACGTCACTAGTAACTATAGTTACTAGTGACGTTGTTTTCAAATAATTGTACAATTGTAGAATATTGAAATTATTATTACAAAACATACATTAACCACGTCAGCCACATTTAAATTTGGCTTATTTGAAAATATAGCCGTTCTACAAGCTCACAATGCGTTGCTGTACGTGACGCGTAGATCTGGTACTTACACCTTGTGAAACAGGACATTCTGCATAATGAGTGTAGCCTATACTTTTACTTTTGGTACTTTATGTATACAGGTATTTTGATGCCAAAATACATTTGCATGTTTACTCAAGTTTAGATTAGGCCTACCACTGAGACTTTTACTTGTAACAGAGTGTTTCTACGTGGCAGTATTGATACTTTTACTTAACCAACCTAGCCTACCTTTCTACCACTGCAGACAACAAGCAACCATGCAGTGTTGTTTTCTGGATGTGAACCAACAGTCTTCACAGGGTGAATCTTTAATTGGCAATCAATGACAGTGGATAATCATCATCTCAGTAAACTGCCTGCTTTCATCCAATTTTTTGTGAGCTCTCAAGTTACAATTTCATTATTTCGTTTGGTTTGTTTTTATGCCATTTTGGGATCTAATCACACTGGAGTATGTCTGAAGTGACAACAGAGTGGAAAAGGAGGTTGTGCTTGTCTGGTAATTGCACTCAGTGTCACTATAGGGTTCCCAAACCACGTTTATATTTAAACAAAATGTGTGTAAGCTTGTAGCCAATAAACAAGCTCACAACACATCGCAATGTGACACTTTGTGAGCTTGTAGATTGAAAAGAAATTGGAAATCAAAAGAAATCAGGACGTGGTCCGAAAATTGAAGCATTGTCCTTCAATTTTCCAGTGGGCTAGAATATTAGAAAAATGAACCAAAATTTGTTCAGAAACAAACATCGAAAAACTGAAAAAACGTGTGTCTTTAAAGTCAATTCCTCCTGTCGATCAGATGATCCCCTGACCATTTTCGCTATTTTTATTTTAGTTTATGTGGATTTCAGAAATAAATATATAGCCTATATTTAGAAAAATGCTTGAATTCTTAAATTCTGAAAAATCGTAAAGATGGTGTGCCAATGGTGACAGTACTTCATTAGACCCCTTGGTGTGGTTGTTATGTGCAATGATGCCTTCCCTTTGTATTTAAGGTTTCTTCTTGGAGGCTGAAACCTTGACAGTCAATCGTGCCAACGAAAAAAGTGACATCACGATATCATCCCCTCCCCTAACCCCTCCCCCTTTATCATACAACCACAACTGTGGGTGTGGCTTCAGTTCAGGTACTTAAAGGACTACTTCACCACTATGTCAAAGTGGTGACTACTTCACCACTATGTCAAAATAAAGGTAAAACTAACAAAATTCCATTCAAATGGTCCTCCTTGTAGAGCTTTAGCAAGGTCTTCAAAGGTTGCAGAGCTGCATGGGATGGGCTGGCACAAGTACGGCAGGCACAGAGGTGTGCAGTGTGCACTGGCTGTTGGTGCTATTATCATGGAGCACTGTGTGCAGTCACAGCCAGGTATTTGTAGCCAGCCAGGATTGCCAGATGGAGACCAGCCAGGTAATTGCCAGGACACACCTCCCCGAATGTGGAATGCAGCGCCAACCTAATAAACAAACAAATAGAAATGTCAGAACCGACAGATAGTCAAACTGCCATGCCAAATAACCAATGTATAATAGGTTTAAAGTTGCCCTAGCCTCGACGACCTTGCAGGCGTATGTAAAGGCTAAAATATGTAATTTAGATAGCATATGCATTATGTGGACATAACATTCTATAGTGTATAGCAAGGGTAACCAACCAGGGGTTCACAAGCTACCACTCGAAGCTATCATCAAAGTCGATCGCGCAGTAAATGGTAAATGGTAAATGGTAAATGGTAAATGGTGCATTTATATAGCGCCTTTATCCAAGGCGCTTTACATAGATTGTGCATTACATTCACCCATTCACACACACATTCATACACCGTTTGCGGCGGAAGCCATGCAAGGTACCAACCAGCACATCGGGAGCAATTTGGGGTTCAGTACTTCAGTGTCTTGCCCAAGGACACTTCGACATGTAGACAGGAGGAGCCGGGATTCGAACCGCCGACCCATGGATCATTGGACGACCTGCTCTACCTCTTGAGCCACAGTCGCCCACTGCGCAGTGGGAGCCTGGCAGACGCACAGCCATCAACAGAATGTGTATTCGCTCGCGGGCCTCGGCTCTGTTTAAAGGCTACAGTACAGACAGGTCTAAAAACGTCCTCGGTTCAACGACTGTTGGGAAGCAACGAAACGAAAGTATACTATACACTGTATAGTATACATTCGTTTCGTTGTACAGATATGTTAGACGGATGTTAGGTTCTTAGTTTACTTGCTATAGATGACTATTTCTATGCATTTGATGTATTACCCACTGAGCAATAGCCGGCTATTAGACGTGCATCTAAAAATGAGATAAAAAACAGCTAAAAATGAAAGTTTTTTAGACGTCTATTCTTAGATTAGACGTTGATTAGCGGTTGTTTAAATGTCTATATATAGACCGTCTATATACTGTATAGACGTCTAATCAACCGCTAATCAACGTCTAATCTAAGAATAGACATCTAAAAAACTTTCATTTTTAGACGTTTATCGCATTTTTAGACGGCCCTTTAGACAAATATTAGATGTCTATTAGACCAAAAAATGCTCAGTGGGTACCTTGTGTTGTTCTTGTTTAATGTAAGTCGCTCTGAATTAAGAGTGTCTTCTAAATGCCTAAATTGTAAAGTGCTCATGAGTTAGTCGCTTCCTTTGTGATTGTTTTTACGTGCAGACGTTGTTGCATATTTCTTTCGCAAATTCTGGCAACACTGGTCGCCGCAGGGTCACAGCGGGACGGGACACGTGGACGATGGACACACGTCCACTCAGGTTCGAGAGAGAGGCCGTGACTCCCTGCTCTTATTTTATTTTAAGAAGTTTCCTCTGCAAATAGGCTGCCCCCACTGTGACAGATAATTGGCGTGACATCTCGGGGCCATGGAGCATGAGGAGGCGCTCTAGATTTGAATGCCAGCCCTCCACAGGAACAACCCAGTTATCGTCGCTGTCAGGGCAGAAACCTCTCATCTCCGTGTTTTAACTTTGTGTTGTTGTTTTTTATTTTTTATAAATGCCCAAATGTATCATAGCACAGGGTCACACAAAACATCATAAACAGAAGATCTACAAGCTCAAAACGTGGTGCGAAGTGCGGTTCTCCACATCACGTTTTAAGTTTGTAAATCTGCTATTAGTGCCATTCTTGAATCGCGAAAAGTACGTTTTTGGACATATGAGGTTTCCACCCGACGGAGACATTATGCAACAAACCAACAGGAGACGTTCTGTGTTTTATCATCGCAACACGTTTGGTGTAGAGAACGGAACTTGGAAAGGGAACAACTCTGGCATCAGTTTATTGAACGGGGGTCCTTTGAACATGTTTTTATGCATTCTTCACACAGATGGTGTATGGTAGGCTATATAGCCTACTCAACTGGCCAATTCAATAGGCACAATTGTCCATAAATTCTACTATTATGCCACCAAAATGTGGAATGCCCTACCCCACCACCAACCATCAAAGCGTGTGACTCCCGGCACTCCTTCAAAACCGCCATAAAACAGCACCCACCGTTTTTCTGTAATTATACTTGTAGTACTGCTCCTAGTATTGATCTCTTGTATAGTATTGTACCGTGTGTCTTTATAGGCTATGTCTTGATGAATTGAATACACAGGACCACAATGGGGATTTTTGGGTTATCTTTTTATTTATTGTATAACAGTACCTCTGTACATTTTGCAAACTGTTAATAAAGTGATCATTCAATCCCGTTTCTAATCAGTCAGCCAATTACATGTCGAGCATCTCAATGCATTTCAGTATGATGGACACATGGTCCAAGAAGACGATCTGCTGCTGTCAAACAGACCATCATCAGAATGGTGATTTACTGTAAGTCTGTGGTTCTCAAAGTGGGGGTCTCTGAATGGTCATTGTTTTCTAACCCAACAGTAAGCAAAAAAAAGAAAAGAAAATACACTATAAGTGTATACAGGATTTCTTCAAATTTTTATAGTGACAACTTAAGGACTTAAGACCTTTTTAATACTAAAATATAAAATAAGACCATTACTGCATCAAAAGAATAGTACCATCCGAATGCCAGAGTTGAGACCAAGAACCATTTAAATCCATAATAATTATCCATTTAATTTATAAATTATGCATAAGGGGTCAGGAATCAGGATAGATGGGACTTTTTGTGGAGAGGTCAGAATAAATGATGGACTTAAATGGTTCTTCATCTCAACTGGTTTTATTGTCCATTAGTGGTGATTCTGTGTGAATTGTAGCTTCAGTGTCCTTGTTCTTACCCGACAGAAGTAGCAGACATGTGGTGTTGTGCTGCTGTAGCCTGCCTCAAGGTTTTAGAATGCATAAGTGCATTCAGAGAGGCTCTTCTGCATATCTCAGTTGTTATTTATTTGAGTTACTTTTGGCTTTTTCCATCAGCTCCAACCAGTCTGGCCGTTCATTCTCCTCTGACCTCTGGCATCAACAAGGCTTTTTAGCCCACAGAACTGCTGCTCACTGGATATTTTATTCTTTTGTTGCACCATTCTTTGTAAAAACCCGGAGAAATGATGCGTGACAACCCGCATATATAGTCCGGCAGCTGACAGGCTTCTTTTGTTTAAAGTGGGAAATTTGGTATATAGTCTTTTTTATTGGCCTAAAATATTGTCTATTGAATCCACTTGCTGACCGGTTGTCACTATTGGGCAATATTTTTTATAGCGGTTTCTTGTGACTCTACCATTAACATCCTATTGCAGGCAAAAATGTAAAATGTTCCTTTTGCTTTAAGTAGCATGTGACATGTCAAACTAGGGGGTTTTCATGATTCTGAATCCATTCCAAATTAAGCATTAGTTTTGCACAAAAAACACTTGCCCAAATGTGCCCAAAATGTGCACAACCTCATCACATTTGTCATGACTTATATGGCCGTTTTTAGCCCAAGGAGTGTATTTTGTGCAAAACTATTGCTTGGAATGGATTTAGAATCATGAAAACACCCTAGTTTGACATGTCACGTGCTACTTAAAGCAAAAGGAAAGTTTGACATTTTTGCCTGCCATGTTAATGGTAGGGTCACAAGAAACACCTATACAAAAAATTGCCCAATAGTGACAGCCGGTCAGCAAGTGGATTCATGAATATATAGAAAATATTTTAGGCTATGACTAAGACTTTAAGACTATGATTTCCCACCCGTCCACCTCGGCTGCCGGCCGGACTACCAGTAGATCAGCAGTTTATGAAAGACTCACGACTGTAACAACCATGATGCCAGTGTTCATTTTGTCGACTAAAGCTATGATGAAATGTTCCTCGACTACCTTTTTTCACTCTCAAAAACGGAAATAAAAATGATGACTAAAACTAAGAAGACTAAATAAATATTGACAATTTCGTCAACAAGACGAAGACAAGAAAACAATTATTGGGTGTTGGTTCCTTGACAGTAGCAATAACAACAATAGCAAAGAGACAACTAGAAAGTGTGGTTGCCGCAATCGCTTATATAGGCCCCTCCCACTCATTTTGCTAGCCAATTAGAATGTCATGTCACCCCTGTGATCATGTGTAAGTAATAAGGGCCTTTCTTGGCCCCACCCTTCTCCCATTGTTTATATTGTGTTTAGTTTCCAAGATGGCCGCAGCACCAGGAGGGGGTGGGGCCAAGCCCCCAGTAAGGCTATAATCCAACGTTGAAGATGCCACTATCTACTGGCGAAATGTGGAATTGCAGCACTTTAATGGAAGTGGACGGACGTTCATGACGTCACGTGCGTAAGCCCGGACGGTCCGGGGCTAGGCTAAGCTAAACTTCTGCTCGCTCGAGCCATTGAGTTATAATTATACTTCCGGAAGTCTTCCGGGTGCTTCAAAACGCCACTGAGCAACTTCCACTGAAATGAATAGCGGGGGGCGGGGCTAACACTCCAGTTCGGTCTCTATCCTTCTTTATACTCTATGGGTGGGGCGGAGGTGAACGGGTGGGGTCGACATATGCCCTTAATGGGCTGCATTCACAAATTCACGACACCTGTCTTGCGTTTGTCTTGTGTCTGTGTTTAATGGCCGCTTCAATGCATTTCCAATGGAAGCCCATATGGTTTGACCAAACATTTTGTCAAACCATATCAGGTGTCAGACACAAGGCAAGTGTCTTGAATGCAGCCCAGTAAGGGCATATGTCAACCCCGCCCGCTCACTTCCGCCCCACCCACTCCTGGTGCATGTACAGCCAGAACAACAACAATATACGGTCAAGTAAAAAAAGGCCTATACATTATAATCATAGAAAATCTGTGTATGTGCACAAACTTATCTACATACTGTATAGGCCTTTATAACTCACACGCACACACACACGTGCACACACGCGCACACATGCACGCACGTGCGCGCGCACACACGTGCATGGCTCGCACACGCGCGTGCACACATGCTCGCACACACACACACACACACACACACACACACACACACACACACACACACACGTGTGTGTGTGCTTCAGGATACATAGTGCTTCAGGATACAGATCACGGGTACAGGAAGCATCGCCTTCTCCATATATGGCGACTGCCAATTATTGACACACTGAACAGAATTTTGCCAATGCCTTAGCTCTCGGCTTGGACATGCCTGCAATCTGCAGGCCCCTCACGACTGATTTATGGACACAAGTAGTTTACATTTGTAGCCAAGCTGTATAATAGCATCTTTAAGACATTGGTACTTAAGCACCTTGGTAAGGAATGCCTCTTCCAGACTGTGGTCACTTCTCACTGTCCTCATCAACAACAACAATATCTGGTGTTTTGCACGCACGCACGCACGCACGCACGCACGCACGCACGCACGCACGCACGCACGCACGCACGCACGCACGCACGCACGCACACACACACACACACACACACACACACACACACCAGATAGGCCTTAGGCCTATTACAAAATGGTAAGCCATCTGTCCTCCCAAGTGTCTATCAATGCAAGTATGAATCATGACATCAAAGGCAGATGCAGCTGAATAATACAGATTGTCAATTTATTCTCCCCTCCTTTCACAGCATTTCCAATGCCTTTCATGTTGGTTTAAGTTTAAGACAAAGATCACTCAATTACCTGACTAAACGGTGTGACTTCTTTTTTCCAGCTGTCAAGTTTAATGCTGCAATCCTGTCTCATTTACCCATTATGCAAAAACAGGTCTGCATGCGGAGCCGAGTAGATTGTCATGAATTGCGGGGCATCACATGCACATCAAGGACATTCCATGATTCCTGCAGTTTCATCTTGACAGGATAAATAGCCCTGCATTCAGTCAGAATACAATGCATTTGCAGGATGACAATAAGATAATGTAGAATTGTGAACATGTGAAACACTTTTCAATGGGCTGGACGCCATTAGAACATCGGTGGTACCTGACAACAGGATGCTAAGTGGGCGAGTGAATATCTAAACCCTGACCGATGCCAGGTTTATTAGTACGGTGTGTTACGGACCAATTAGTCTAGGGTAAAGGTACGCATAACATATAAGATATGGACAGGAAATCCACTGCAAGTTCGAAAATGCTTTTACTTATAAAAGTTACAAAGTTACAAAAGTGTTGTTTTCAGTACAAATGGCTCAATAAATACATGATGGAAGTTAATTGACTTTCAAGTACATTGACTATCATTTATAATAAAGATAACTAATAGGCAGTATTAGTTATAGAGAAGGATATCAGTGGAGGACGTACAGTGGTGGGGTGTTCCCAAAAGAAAAGGAGACGAACAAAACAATAACTTCACCTGACCTAAATCCTAACCAATAACAAAGGGTCTAACAAACTCCTTCCCGAAGGGAGCTACAAATAAACCAAAAGAATAAGCAAAAGTTAACTGACAAGATACAGTAACAAACAGCTAAATAAGCAATGTTGTCTCGTCGGAGTCCAGGCAAAGACTGTCTTTTATAGTAGATGCACTGAGGCCTCCAGTGCGTCATGACCGGCTTGGCCAATGAGGTGATCAGGCCCTCACACAGCTTCTACCGGTTCTCGCAAGAGATGGCAAGCGAGAAGGGACATCTTTAGTCTGTAGCTGGGATAAGCACAAGGGGCCAGTGAGGCGCTCCAACGTTGAAGCACTGGGCCCTAGTGGTAAGAGGAGGGACTACAGGCGGACCCGTGGATTCATGACCGGGAAACCCTGTGCAGCTGGGCTTTAACATTGAGCGCTCGGTTGCACTTCCGCATTTGACCACCAAAATGTGGTGGTCAAATGCGGAAGTAGACGTTCTGAGACGGTTCTTCCGGGTGCTTCAAAACGCCACTGAGCAACTTCCACTGACATGAATAGCGGGGGGGGGGGGGGGGGGGGGGGGGGGAGCTTCGCGCCAGTTCAGTCTCTATCCTTCTTTATACTCTATGGATAAGCACAGCATACACAACAGCAACACTGGCCATAGTGGCGCCTCATGGCCAGTGCAGCATAAACAAGACTACCAGCAGGCGATATAAAATAACCGTAGCTCCATAACTGTATATGACCAATAGTTCGTTAGTATAAATATATATGGAAATAGCGTCAAGTACATATATATTTATCCAACCATAACCATGAAATAAATAACAACAATAATAAACGGCTCGCCATTACAGGTGTCACGAGTCCTAGGCCAGTGGTTCTCAAAGTGGGGCCCTGGACCCTTATAGACCTGTAATTCTAACTCTGAGAGTTAAAGGGATATTTCACTTTCAAACATGTTTTGGGTCATTCTTAGATTTACTCAGGCTTTTGTGAGCACCCCGGACAATTTTTAATTGTTGTTGCTTGATTCATTATTTAGATATTTATATTCATTTTATCAGACATCATCATACTATAATTCAGTCAATGTCTGTCATACTATAATTCAGTCAATGTCTGTCAGAAACACCGCCGTATCTCCTCACCGCCTGCACCAATCACTCCCACTTTTCACACAGGCATTGACCATACTAATATGGAGGTCTTAACAAAGCCCTTTTTCCAATTTAACAAATGATAAATTATGAATGAATTTATTAGTGAATTAAAAATGTGAAAACGCACCCAGGGCACAGTACCCCAGCAGCCACCAGGGGGGGGGGGGGGGGGCAACGGGTAAGGGCTAGTGTATTGTAATCAATGAGTTACTCAATGGTGAAGGAACAGCAAAGCGAGCCAGTTGGCACCAGTGCTGACAGGTCTGCTTATTATAAGCTTCTTTTTTTGATTGAGAGAGAGAGAGAGAGAGAGAGAGAGAGAGAGAGAGAGAGAGAGAGAGAGAGTGTGAGAAAGATAATAGTCAAAGTCTATGTTTAAAGTGCTCCTGCGGCCTAATAGTCTCTTCATTTGGGTTTGTTTTCATAGACGTTGTTGCTTATTAGCTCGCAAAATCTGGCAACAGTAAGTTGGCACGTCACATAGGCTACTGCAAAAGCAATGGAGGAGAAAAAAGGCCAGCGTGGGGGAGGATGATGCAGGGATGGGAGTGTTTCAGAGGACACAAGGACAAGAAGAAAGGACTCTACATTTCACTGAGACAAGCAGAGATGAAAGTAAACACTCAATTATGTAAGGAAATGAGTACAGGACGAGACAGGCATGAAACAGGAAGGAATCTACAACAGCGCTTTTTGGAAGATCATAATTACCATAAGACTCTTGCTCATGCACAGTCAAAATATTTCACATTTAATTAAACAAGGGACTTGTTTTTTGTGTTTCTGTTCCCTGTTATCGTTGTGTAAGTGTATGTTGTATTCATTGCTTCCCCCATCAGCTCCCGCCCCGCTCCCTCAGGTCTGGTGGTGACGCAAACATCCTTGAGGTCCTCAGGACCACATACTGCATCAGGCAACATAGCTTTTGCTTCCGCTGCCCCAACCCTGTGGAATTAACTCCCCAAACTCTGAGATGCTCCCACCCTGGAAACCTTCAAAACCACCCTCAAACCCACCTCTTCAATATTGCGCTCCCCAGCTAACTCATTTCACTGTTTTTATTGATTATATTCCTTAATTAATTAATAGTCTTATTTCCTCAATTGCCCCCATTTAAAGCATCTTTGGGTACTCAGAAAAGTGCTATATCAATTTGAGATATTGTTGATGTACACACAGAAGTCACGTAGTCGGAATGGTGCTGCGTCGGAATGCCATCTGTCCCCCTTGTATTGTGAACATTATCAATGAATTGCTTGTATGATACTTTTGCATCCTGAAGCCTATACTAATGGAACTAATAACAGATGTTAGTGAACATGGAGGTTAGTGGTGAGAGCGGATGGATCAGGAACCATGAATGTTTGCCAGTGAATTCCAGATGGTTTATCAGTCCACCATCTATCTCATGGGACGCGCTATAGATCCTGATTACCAGCCAGTAAAGGTAATTAAAACACACACACACACACACACACACACACAAGAAGCAAAGCCCTGAACCGCTCCAACATACAGTAGTCCTATACAACAAACATTGTATCAAATGGGCGTCCGTGGTCTGGTGGTGCATCAAACTGGGCGTCCGTGGGTGGTGGTGCATCAAACTGGGCGTCCTTGAAAGGAAAAATCAATGATGTAATCGCAATTATTTGAGATGATCGCAGTTATTTTTGCATAATTTTCCATGTTGAAAAGGGTCCATAAAAAATATTAGATCTGCAAATATTTTGTCTTTTTTTTTTGGGAAAGAAAGAAAAGAAAATATTAAATGTGTTAGCGATTGTTATATATAAGTTATTTGTCACATGCATCTGCCCTGCACAATGTCAAACAGGCAAACAGAAAAACAAATTGTAACGTTCCAATGTTCAATGAAAAAAACACAATTAAATCGCAATTATTAGTGTGACAATTAATCATCAACTTAAATATTATAGGCCTGTCTAACGTTGGCCGTGTCACCCAGAAGTGGAGAGCCTGACAATTGCTTGGCCCTTCACCCAACAACACCAGTCTAGTTAGCAGCAAGAACATCTGCATAGTGCTACCAGTACCTTGTGTGAAACATCATCATCATTAAACACATTTTCTCGTCCCTCAATCACCTGCCGCTCTCCGCTTCCCTTCAGGCAGAAATAGCTTCAAAGAACAGAACGGGAAGCAAATTGATGTAAAACTTTGAACAGCAGCAAATATACAGTCTGACTCTGTGAGCACTGAAAGTGTCTGTGTTCCAGCAAGAACAGCCTGCTCACCATGGATGGACGCATGCACGCACGCACGCAGGCACGCACGCACACACGCACGCACGCACAGAGCCCACAGTGGGGAATATGACTGTATATCATTATTATAAATGTCAGTCAGACATGCTTGTACCTCCAGCATAAGGTAAAGGGCATTTGTTTTTATTTGTGTTGGATATTGCTGTGTAAGAGTTTCTCTTTTTTTCTTTATTATAAATGTATTATAAAAGTCTTCGCTAAATGCTGATAGAACAAGTGAACAGCCAATTAGATTAGAAGCAAACGCCTGCCCACTCCCAACATCTATTGCTATGCAACACCTCGGCTGGTTGATTGATTGACACTATAAGACTAACTATATCAGTCAGAAAATTCAGCATTTAAATTACGGTGAATATAACAACATAAGGCATTATACAATAATCGGTCGGTTGAGCATGCAAAAGCTTTGGTTGGACAACAATAACACACTGGTCATGCCATTGAGAGCCCTTTCCTCATGTTAAGGTCTTGCTGTGGCTCTGGCCAGTTGATCCATGAGCCCTGCAGACAAAGTGGAGTAATTGACCTCCTAACCTTCACTCTTCACAGCGTGCTGCCTGGAGGAATGGATGTTATAGGTGATAGCCTCTGTTCTCTGCCTGGAGGAATGGATGTTATAGGTGATAGCCTCTGTTCTCTGCCTGGAGGAATGGATGTTATAGGTGATAGCCTCTGTTTTCTTGGCATTTGGCCCAGAGCCAAACTTGGCACACTCTACATGCACTCTGGCCGTGCTCCTGCTCCACATGAATGGATATTCAATGGATAGCAGCCAGATGTCATCCACATAGCTGTCATGGTGACACACACCCCCCATGGTGAACCCGCCCATCTAACGGGTTAAAGGCACACACAGGCAGAATGGCTCCTTCACTGTCTATTTTCTGTTTATTCTTTTTTTTGCGGGGGAAACGTCTCTCGCCTCACTTTAATTATGCATTTTTGGCAAAACATGCTATTTTCAATGATAAATAAGTACATAATGGACGGGCCGTTTTTTCCACTGAAACACAGAGAAAGCCTCTGTGTCCGTGATGATCGCGGATCAATTGTACTGGAGTCTGGACATATATATTCTGTGACTACTTAAAAAGGTAGCTGAAGGTAGCTGTACTTGTGTGTGTGCGTGCGTGGGTGCGTGCGTGCGTGCGTGCGTGCGTGCGTGCGTGCGTGCGTGCGTGCGTGCGTGTGTGCGTGCGTGCGTGCTAGGCTGTGCAAAAGTGACACTTGGTGGTGAAAAAAACACTATTTCCGTGCTCGGACCCAGCCATGGGCCCAGCCAGCCAGGCAGGGACACACATTGCTGGACAATGGAGTGGCTGCACCACTCAAAAACAACCATTTCCCTTGTGTCCCTTGAGGACCAGGAAAATGTTCCTCAGTCACCATGTCCCCCCCCCCCCCACACACACAGAAGAAAATGAGTGATTACTTGTAACTCCCTGCTGCCCATCACTGCAGGCAGCATAAAAGTGGAGTTAAGTAATTCAACATTGTGACCTGAAAATATCAAACTTTTGCTCACATTACTCAAGTAGTAATAGTATAGTTGTTGTTTTCCAGTGAGTGATGGATGTCTTGTCTTTGCTGATGGATGCTTTTCTCCCTGCTGTTGTTCCGGCTCATGATTGATGGGGTAAACGATCAAGTTAATTGTTCACAAGCTTATTTTGAACGGAGAAAGAAAGCAGGAAAGTGAGAAATCAACCTACTTTGTACTTTAAAAAATCACACCCGTGTGAACTGAGTGGTGTAAGGTTTTATATAGCATGATCAGCTGTGGTCTGACGTAATGTCTGACGTAATGAAATCACACCCGGATGTGATTTCACAACTGGCTTTTTTTGTGCAGAGAAAATGACCATGGTTGCTACGGTCATCCAGTTCACCCGGGTGTGATTTAATTACGTCAGAAATTATTTTGAACATAGCAACCATGCTCATTTTTTTCTGCACACAAAAGCCAGTTGTAGGAGTGGTTTACACCACTCAAAAAGCGCTACGTGTGCACGTCTGACCAGAACCAATGTTGTCAGGTATTGCGAGAGAAACAAGCAACCACGTCTATATGAAAACAAGCCCAAAAGAAGTGACTTTTTTGGGGGCAACATGAGCACTTTAAACCTATATAGCCTACATATACACCGGCAATTTGAAAATAGCAGATCTACACTGTACAAACTCACAACACGCCGCGTCTCCTGAGACAACATATTTTCAGGTGGGGGTCCGGAGACAAATATATTAATTCTGGCGTCTGGAATTTTATTTTAAAATACAAAATTAGTATCCCTTTTGGCCATGAGTGGTATGGCCGACTTAATGGGGGGTCACATGAAAATGTTTGAGAACCACTGGTTTAAAGAACATTAGGGAAATAAGTCGCAACCACCAATAATTTACAAGCAACTTTACATCAAATTGAGCCCAAAGTCACTTAGAAGTGGATATGGCAACACTGTCGAGAACTGTCCGTTTGACCTCTCCCTTTCAGACGAGGCCTCCGGTGGCATCTCCAGTCATCCATACGTATCTGACTAGCAGCTCTTATACTTTCCTCCCTGCATCTTTCTTTGGTACGCCCGGTGTGGGACGCCCTCGTGATCAATGCCCATGTGTGTTCCTGGTTCGAGGCCCTGCTCCCCCTGAGTTAGTATCGGATCCCCTGCTCCCCCTGAGTTTGTGTTGAAGAGTCCTTGAGCAAGACACTAAACCCCTAACTATTCCTGATGAGCACGGATAAAGGTGCTATATGAATGCACAGTCACCATTTTAACGTGTTCATCCTAGTTGATGTCAATAGTGCTGCACATAGCATTCCTGTGTAGCACCTATCCAGGGACTTCTATAGGCTATAATAGGGTCATTCACAGTCGCTGAGAAGTTGAGCTGTGTGGGGGGAAGTTGGACGTACGCATTACTGTCCATGTCATTCTGTTTCTGTCTGGGGTCATCTTGGCTCTGGTATACCCATGTTATACCCATGACTCCTTGGTCCAGAGTAGGTTGGGAGGGACGCGGTTATCAGAAAGAAAGAAAGAAAGAAAGAAAGAAAGATAGAAAGAAGCATTCGAAGTGACTAAGAGTCACATACCAGGCTATAACTTATAATAACACCCTTTAACAGGAGACACAACATAGCCTGCACATTTTGTTCTTTCTTTTTAAACATGCACACATAATTTTCAACTGTGTTTAAAAATGCACACTTCCAAGATGTTTTAAATATATTCCAAAATAGCAGATTTACAAGCTCGCAGCGCGGCACAAATTAACCTATTCTAGAGCAAACAATGAGCGAAAATAGCCAAACTACAAGCTCACAACCTGATGCATTACAACGTGTATATTGGCTGGATTTGGTGTACAGTATATGGGGAAAAGGTATGAACCAGGACAGCCGGTCAACTGTGTAATGAGAGATTGGTCTGTTGAGCTTTCCTTCAAGTGTCCACTAGATGGCAGCAGAATCTATTGTATGACATGTTTTGTATGCTGAGTGGTTCTCAAAGTGGGCCCACCCTTTTTGAGTGGTGCAACCACTCCCTTACGGAGCTATGTGTGTGGGTTCCTGCCTGGCTGGGTGGGTGCCTGGGTATGAGCACGAAAATAGCATGGTTGTTTTTCCACTACCTGTGCGCAACCTAACACATACAGACACAAACACACATATTAACTGTATATATGATGATTTCGGGTGTGCCAGTACAGTACAGTAAAGGGTAACTGTCATTTCTCAACCGTTTCGGACATGGGGCAGCTCGCTGGAATCGGTCCGGCCCCCTGGGCGCGTTCCTGTGGGTCTGGAACTTCCGGGGACCCCCACACGGAGTTGCACCACTCACTTCACACAGGTGTGATTTTTTCATATAATATTAAGCCATTTTGACAATAGCTTTCTTACAACTAAAATAACATAATGTGAACCCAATCTCTGCATTCACCATTAAGCTGCTCCATTGGGCAGTGGGTGTCAATTTCTTACTGATTGGAGACGACAAACTGACTTAATATTTTTAGGAAATTGAGGCAAATATATGTATTAATTAATCAATTTATTTATTAAAAATGTTTGCTTTCCATCAATTAATTCCTGGCTACGCCACTGTCGACTTAAAGGTGAGGGTTTAAAACTATGAGGTTTCGTAGAAGCACACTGAAAAGTGACAACCCAACAAGATATTGATAACATAATATTTAGAAATATTTAGCACCAGAGGAGCACCTTACTGCCGTTTTTCCTAGCGCGCGCGCACACACGCACACGCACACGCACACACACACACACACACACACACACACACACACACACACACCAAAGTGTGCTCTGAGGACAGATATATACAGACCAGGGGTCATCACCATGCTGGATTGTGGTGAACATGGTTGTCAAAATGTAATAGTTGCCACTGACAAGAAAAATGAACTATATTACCAGACACACATAAAGATCGAGCTAGCCCTGACTGACCATAACCGAGTACAAGGGGGTCCTTGCAAATAAAACATTTGAGAACCACTAGTACGTACTAGTTGGACTCATGTGCCATACATATTGTCGTAGTAAATAAGTGTCATACATAGCCTATTCAGACAAAATAACTGGGTGGGGCCAGTGCCCAATGGGCACCGCTCTAGTTGTTATAAATTTCAGTTTAGTTACGTTTTTGTTTGTTACATGACATATCTGTCAGTCTGTTTTGTCTTCAGCATAAGATATGAGATAGACCCAATGGTGGCTTTCCACCACGGAGGAAAAGGTGGGAAATAACAAAGTACATTTATAAGTACTGTAACTACCAGCATAATTCCCTATTTCCGTGAAAAGAAAAGGCAAAAGAACACTGCATTTATTTTCAACTCACTACTTTATTATAAAGAATAAAGTGGTCGTCCCCAGAAAAAAAATGTAATACAGCGTCACTCTGTATCTATATTTTATACGTTGGCTATTCAAAAATAGCAGATCTACAAGCTCACGGCAGATCACATTGTGCCGTGCTGCAAGCTTGTACCATATATTATTTTTGAAAATGTTTTTAAATGTACCAAGGATGTTTGGATTTTTTAACATTAATCTTTTCTTCTGGGGGGTTCCCTGGCAAGGGATTCTGTTTCCTCCTGTCTGTGGACACCGGCTACAGCACCAGGAAAACCAGACTTTTTTTCCCTCATTCGGTGGAACTGCTGGCATTTTGCTTTGTTATTTAGACGAGACATTCACAAGATCTTCATTCTTCACAGCAGCACACAAGTAGGAAAATGTGAATGCTCATTTTTAAACATCACAGGTATATGGACGTAACAAAAGGGAAATTACCATCAATTACCAGCAAGCTCACAACTCGTCACAGTTTATGTAAATCGATAATTTTATCTCTTTGTTTTTTAATAATGAATTAATTTGATTAGTTCAAATAATTGTCACTGCGGGTAACATTCGTTGTTTTCTCATTATCTCTCTGTTCAGGCAGGTGACCGGACGGCTGCCCAAATCACAACACTGTTTTTGTTACATCAGTTCTAGTGGTCCACCGATCGTACTGTACTGCGGGGAGAGGAGCGTTGAGAATAAGGTGTGATTCAAGTCGGCGGGGCCCTCCTGGGGGTGTGGCAGTAAGGGGCTATCGTTGAGGCCCACATGGGGAACCCCCGCGCTTAGGAAGTAGAAAGGCACATGGGTGATTCTTCCATTGGACCAACACTAGGGGGAGACAGAGAAGAGGGAGACGTCATTTTCTGTGGAAAATGTGTAATTTTTGTAGTCTCCGGTGGCCAGACAACTATTCCACAATCTCTGAATGCTAAATAGAGTCTGGCACTACAGCTCCCAAGAGTCGAGTAACGGACGCGAAAGATATTCGACCAATCATGACGCGGTGCTCACGGAACTGTAGTGCCATTGGAAACACAACCGAGACGGGAGCATAGAGTCATACAAGCGGCAAATTCATGTTATTTGTGCACGGATAGTTTAACACAGAAAGGTATCATGGAATTAACACCGACAAAACTAGTGAAAGAAGAAATAACACAGAAAACGAACTAGCCATCTTAGCTTCAACAATCGACACGGTTTTGCTTCAAGTAGGACAACTTGGTTTTGCCACGGCAAAAGTGAGGGGATGCGTCACATCTGCTTTATCGCTTTCATGGAAAGAGCTTCCGTTCTCCAGACTGTATGACGGAAGCATTTGAAAATTAAGAGAGGCAACAGTCTGGCCACGCGAGACTATCATTTTTGTGAAGCGATAGTCATGAAGTATTAGCCATAAGGACTGACCAGTGTCAACAGAATAAAAACAGGACTGACCACAGTGAGCAAGGCTCCATGCTGGAAGTTAGGATGGAACTGCATGAGTCTGGGCTCCGTTCCAGCTTCTCCCTGAACAAAGCCACTGAGAGAAACCACGCATTATTATTACTATTATCATCATCATCATTATTATTATTATAAAACATTTCAGTGGGGTAGTATAGCAAAAATGACAACTTTCAGGAGGACAAATGAACATCCACGCACCATGGCAAGAGCTCAAAGATGGGGCTGACTCTGGTCTTAAACACTGCTATGGTGGCCTGTGGGTCACCTGAACACATTGATGCAAAGTGGGACAACACAGGAGAAACAAGCTACATTTATACACTTTCACTTGGAGGACAGATCTCCAAGCTAACAACGGGTTAAAATGTACCACAGGAGGGCAGAGAACATGAGATCATAATGTCTACAGATGGGACACACCACAGGACATGAGGCTGACCTTTGAGAAGCACAGCAAGTCTTTCTCCTCTGGGGTCCCAGGCCAGACACTGGACCTCTCCTCCCACCCTATGAACACATTAATATGTCAATAAGACACTGAACCTGTCCACCGATGCTAACAGACACAATTGAATTACACAGTGATGAGTTTGTATGTTTGACTTTGAGGCCAATTAAGGCTCATTTATACGTTGTATAATCCTCCCTCTCTCTCTACTAAACAGATACATTATATCACTGTTTGGCAGAAACCTCTTAACTCCATATTTTAACTTTTTGTGTTTTGTTTTTTGGAAATGAACACCCTACTTGAACATACTACAGCGTCACACAAAATCATCAAAAGTAGCATGCTAGAAATGCAGCACTATGTGTTTTGAGCTTGTTGATCTGCTATTTTTGCATTTGAATAAGTAAGTACTAAGTAGCAGTAACAAATAAGTAACAGTTTCGAACATCAGGTAGCCACCCGACAGAGACGATATGCAATTTATGGCAAGTATAAATTAAGCCTGGTCCAGATGGCTAGGCAACCTATATTCTATTCTTACACCATGTCTCCGTCTGGGGTGGTGAAGGTCGTCTCCGATAGGTCAGCTACCACCGTTGCTGCGTTTGATCCCGAGTGTCCCCCTGGTGGCAAAGTCGCCAAAGTCATTTATCAAGTTACATTCCAACTTACGTTTCCAAGATGTAAAAAAGCATGGCGGCACCACTTCAAAAACATGTTTTCAGCCTTTATGGCCAAATTGGCCATCTTCAAATGAATAATATATAAATCCTATTGGCCCCTGGGTTTAATACCAGAACGCTCGCCTCAAAACACAGTCGCCTCGGGCGTACAGCCGGCGGAACTGCTCAGCCTGGTATTCCTAAACGTAACCTCAGTAAACTATGCCTAAACGGTTAAACCTAACCTTATTCCTAAACCATACAAGAATATAAGAACCGTCCCACCGAGCGGTCGGCGTGAGGTCGGCGGAAAAAAATAGGCAGAGCGTGTTTTAAGGCGAGCATTCTGGTTACCCCTGGGTTCCACAGAGTCCCCACTTTGTGAAGCACCTACCTAGCATATCACTTTGTGAAGCACTGACCTAGCATATCACTTTGTGAAGCACTCACCTGGCATATCACTTTGTGAAGCACTGACCTAGCATATCACTTTGTGAAGCACTGACCTAGCATATCACTTTGTGAAGCACTCACCTGGCATATCACTTTGAGAAGCACTCAACTGGCATATCACTTTGTGAAGCACTGACCTAGCATATCACTTTGTGAAGCACTGACCTAGCATATCACTTTGTGAAGCACTGACCTAGCATATAACTTTGAGAAGCACTCACCTAGCATATCACTTTGAGAAGCACTCACCTAGCATATCACTTTGAGAAGCACTCACCTAGCATATCACTTTGAGAAGCACTCACCTAGCATATCACTTTGAGAAGCACTCACCTAGCATATCACTTTGAGAAGCACTCACCTAGCATATCACTTTGAGAAGCACTCACCTAGCATATCACTTTGAGAAGCACTCACCTGGCATATCACTTTGAGAAGCACTCACCTAGCATATCACTTTGAGAAGCACTCACCTAGCATATCACTTTGAGAAGCACTCACCTAGCATATCACTTTGAGAAGCACTCACCTAGCATATCAGTGAAGGTCAGGGCATAGATGACGGTCTCTCCCTGGACAGTGAAGAGAAGTCGACTCCCATCTGGACTCCAGCAGCCAGACTGACAGATTCAATCAAACGCCATCATCAGTTCATCAAATGAAGAGAAACAAACGAACATCAGTTCATGTTCCATCCCGGTGGCTTTGTGCCAGAACATTAAGGATTGTTAGAAAGCATACTGAAATGTTGTCACCTGACAGCGTCCCTTCAAACACGGCCATCTGTCACACGTCCACATCCTGGTCTCCCAAACCCTGAGAGAAAAACACATTAAGTTAATCAAACTAATAGATTTAATCGATTGGTGGAAGAAAACAAAACGGATGGATACTCATTTAGTGTCTAACCTGAACAGAGCGGAGGGCGTCGAGGCCAGAACGTGGCTGCCGTCAGGAGACCAGGACAGGAAGGTGACTCCTCCTCCTCCCACGCGGTGCAGAGGAACAGAGCTCTCTGCCGCTACGTCCCACACCTGGACACCAACACAAAGATAAGATGTTTATGTCCCACACCTGGACACCAAGACAAAGATAAGATGTTTATGTCCCACACCTGATGCTTGTTTACAGCCATACCCTGCTCATAGAACATTTCATGGTAGGGGTTCAATGCCTTGCTCAAGGGCACTTTAGCGGTGGTAATTTTAACGTGCCGGTCCGGGGATTCGAACTGGCGACCTTCCGGTATCAAGACCGCTCCGCAAACCGTTCGACCACCGCTGCCCAACACAAAGATAAGATGTTTATGTCCCACATCTGGACACCAACACAAAGATAAGATGTTTATGTCCCACATCTGGACACCAACACAAAGATACGATCAGAAAAGATGTTTATTGTTATCGCTACACTAACTGCTCAGCTACGGATGTGCAACCGATTCACAGAAAGACAGACATACAGACGGAAGTCGTAATATCATGACCACGTCGACGGGAGACTCAAGACACAGGCAGGCAGACACAGACAGACAGACAGACATACTATCATGGCCATGTCGACGGGTGATGCCGACACCAGCAGAGATCCACTGGGAGACCATTCGATGGAGGTGACTGGAGAGTGTCCAGGGTGGGACAGGACCTGAGCACAGCCAGAGGACGGCCTGAGGGAACGGGCAGGGATGAGATGTTAACAGCATTACTACCATCCAGATCCACGGTAACATACAGTAGTAAAACCAGGAATGTGAGACCTCAATCCTCAGCTGGGGAGGGGTGAACACTCAATGCACAGCCTAACGTATTTGATCTGCATGGCTCAGTAGGGCTGTTAGCATTCCTCAGAAATTACATTTGAATTTTGGTCTTAAAAATTGGCCCGAATAACAAATATGAATTATTATTATTTGTATTATTATTATTTTTCCCCAATAGAAAATGACTTTTTATTGTAAAAACAGGACACCAGCTGAAGAGGGACAGTGTGCACGCTACTCTGATCCAATCATTAATAATAATAACAATATTTTATTTGTTTTTATTTGAATATATTTTTTTATAATCGAATACACATTTTCTTCCCCATATTCTTGGAATATTTGAATATTTAGAATATCCGTTTACCAGACCTACGGCCCAGTGACAAATACATACATCCCCACTAACCCTGCCCACAAAGGACCATCTAGTGCCTGTGTGTGCGCGCCGTGTGTGTGCGTGTGCCGTGTGTGTGTGTGTGCCGTGCATACCTGGTTGACAGGGAGCAGGGGTCAACGTGCCAGACCAACAGACAGTTATGACAGGCTACAGCCAGAGCAGAGGCACACAGAGGCTTCCAGCGAACCGCAGCCACGTTCCTCTGGACGCGATGCTTCAACGTTGGACATATGGAACTGACACACACACACACACACACACACACACACACACACACACACACACACACACACACACACACACACACACACACACACACACACACACACACACACACACACACACACACACACACACACACACACACACACACACACAGTATTGTAGGCATTTAGAAGACACTCAGACTTACAATGAGCAAGGTAAAATGCATACATCAAACTATAGGATAAATGCTTAAGTACAATAACAACAACATGGGAACAAATTACCATGTTTCTTTTGTTGTTGTTTTTGTGTGGGGGGATATTTTGTGAAAATAAATGTTAAATATGTCTATATTCACATTCATTGCTATAAAGAAGAGTATTTTTTCGGTTACAGGAGTCTCCCTTTCTCTCCAAGTCTGCAGTAATAAATGTTCAGGTTGGGATTCCAATTCGATCAAATCAGGGGTGAAAGAGAAATTGACCAGGTTGTGCAATACCTTTATTGTACAATGCAAATCAAATTAAACGGTAGAAGCGGGTACTGTACCTCTTAGGATTGTAGATCTTGATCGAGTCATCTAGCAGGCCCACAGCAAACTTGTCAGTGTGAGGATGCCAGGCGAAGGCTCGCACCGCACAGTCAGACCTGGGGGAGCATTTAGAGAATGTAGGCAGCACAGCCCAACTTTAGTCTCTGATCCAACACGCTTACAATGAGTGAGTCTCAAATGATTAAAGAGGCACTTCACCCCAGTCACAAGTGTGACTCATTACCCTTACCCCTCTTCTAAGGTTAAAACCAGAAATGACCACCCCCTCCCCAAGAGTTTACTGTACATTATACGTTTACTACTGTTGATGTCTTGTTTGTTATTGTATATTATTGTATGTCTTTAAATGTTTTCCTTTTTGCAATCGTTGCAATATTGTACCACTACTGTATACTATTGCAACAGTTAATAAAGTACTCAATCAAACTCATATGGCAAGTTGGCCAGGATTGAACCCAGAAACCTCCAATTCAAAGGCACTACCGATGGAGCTACAAATATTGAAATACATCAAAAAAGGAAAGAAAAATAAATTTAATTTGAGACCTCCAAATAGAGTAGTAAAATATTTTACTACTGATTATACAGATGATGTAAATGCAATAAAAACAAAGTACATACCTGTACATTCAGTGATTTGCACAACTTACCATTTTAGCACCTGGGAAAACTCGGTAATCATGTCCTCCTTGCTCAGCTGTGTGGTGGATTACAAACATCTTCAATTAACATATGGTACAAACCCCTGTGTAATCAATGCCATTATGAATGTGTCTTAATTACCTGCAGCCTATTCTAGAAAACTTATGTTGCTATATTAGTGGTTCTCAAACCTTTTCATGTCAAGGACCACCAAGATTATATTGTATTGTATTTGGTTGCGGTTGGGCAGCAAAACACATGCCTGCAGTATGGGCAGCAATGATACAGAACACTAGTCTAGAAGACATAAACAACAGGCTCCACTTACTGTGAGGTGAGGAAACAGGGAGCCGTGGAAGGAGGACAGCCGTCGAAGCAACGCCAGGACAAAGCCAGACGCCACTGACACACATTTGGGCACTGAGGAGTGAGAGAGGGACATGGGGGTGTACAAGAAAACAAAATAAAAATAAAAACATGACATGACATGACATAGATACCGTTGAGCGAGTTGAAAAATATTTCTAAAACTGAGGTCCTTGGCCTGCTGTCAGCACAAGAAATATGCCTACTGTATAGTAGCTTGCTAGAATGAGAGACAGACAGGCATCCTCAGGACATCCTCACCTTCTGAACTTGAGGTGTAAATTTCATCCAGTAGCCCAGTGAGACCTGCATCCCTCCTGGTAGCCAGAGAGAGGAAAGAGTTAGAAAACCGTGTGTGTGCGTGCATATACAGTCTACTACCGTTACATACCATGCGGTTGCACTTCTCATCCACAAGGTCTCGCTGTGGTCCAGAAAGGCAGCCTTGCTGCTGTTCTCTGTCCGGCTGTGAGGCTTCAGAGACTCCCGGGGAAAGTAGAGACTTAACGGACCTGACTCCTGTATGACACACACACTCCATTAGAACGGACCTGACTCCTGTATGACCCACACACTCCATTAGAACGGACCTGACTCCTGTATGACACACACACTCCATTAGAACGGACCTGACTCCTGTATGACACACTCTATTAGAACGGACCTGACTCCTGTATGACACACACACTCCATTAGAACGGACCTGACTCCTGTATGACACACACACACTCCATTAGAACGGACCTGACTCCTGTATGACACACACACACTCCATTAGAACGGACCTGACTCCTGTATGACACACACACACTCCATTAGAACGGACCTGACTCCTGTATGACTGACACACACACACTCCATTAGAACATAACTAAGTATATTTACTCAAGTACTGTACACTTAAGTACACTTTTGAGATTTTCTTTTTTTACTTTACTGGAGTGTTTACGATTTCCAATACTTCTACTTCACTTCTTTACTTCTACTCCACCACATCTCAGATGTAGAGGCAGTACTTTTTTACTCCACTACAATAATTCGAAAACTTTAGTTACTAGTTACTTTGTAGATTTTGATTATTACAAAACATACATTAACCACTTCACTATGCATATTTAGGCTATTTGAAAATAGACGATCTACAAGACAAGTTCACAACATATACAAGTTATACTTATTTGAAACTTGAGAAATGGGATATTCTTTTCCTTTCAGCACTTAAGAGTATATTTTAATGTGCATACTTTTAGGCAAGTAAATTTGAAGGACAGAATTTTAATGTGCAAAACGTCTTTCAATATATAATAAAATCCACGATCCACTGTATGCTAACAGAGTCACTTTGGACAGGAACACCTGTCCACATTCCACAACCACTTTGACTCAGTCATTTGTATCCTAAACTGACATTGGCACAACAAATCGCAGAGTGGAGCTTTAAATGCACTCAGACCTGTTTCAGGCAGCTGGTTCCAGACACCAGCTCGTTGTTGGACTCGCAGAGCGTGATCTGACCAGCAGGGTGCGGAGGGGGGAACAGAACCAGAGAACACATCTTTAGTGGACCCTAGAACACACAGAACAGAACACATCTTTAGTGGACTCACACAACCAGAGCTTTACTGTGGACTCTATTAAACACATCCGTGGTTTTTCAACCTTTCTCAAAACTAAACAATATTTTGTTATGGTTGGAACTTGGATAAGATTGTGTCCACAATTCCATGCTGTATTGATGTGGTACCTTAGGTCCTAAGGCTTAGGAGAGATACAGTAACTGGCAAACGTTGCGCAAAACAACAATTTTGTCAACACTAATTGCATAGACTTTGTGTAAATTGGAGAAATGTAGCTACATACGGCTAGATAGAAAAAGTAGTTCCAACAAGTACTTTTTCTTTTTCAGTGTTAAATTGAGAATATGAAACGAAAAAGTCACAAACCAGGAGAAATGTGCCTCTCAACTGAGTTTTATTTAAAAAAGGTTGACATTTACTTTAGTAAACACATCTGTGTTCCTAAAGTAAAGAAAGACTAGAGACAAAAAAGAGGATCTGTCGAGATTGTCAGCCTCACTCTCAACACATAGCTCCTTTCGGAACCCTACGTTAAAGTTTCTGACATTTTGATGACTTTACGTAGGGTTCCTTATCATCGACTTCAAGCGACATGGGATGCAATCTGACTTCCCCTTCTCCGACGGATCTCTGCGCTGTGGGTGTCACGCTGACATATTCCAAAAGAAGCATATGAACGCTATAGGAGACAACGAACCCTCTGACCCCCCCCGCGAACGGCTCAGAAGCCGTTAAGTATTTTTAATGTTTGTACGACCGTTTTGGCAGCTCTCTTCCTTCCTTCCTTGACTTCCTTATTGACATCCTATTGTACCGCCTCCATCACCGTGGCTGGCTACCTGCGACAGAGGCAGGAACGCGCAGATAGCCAGTTCCGGCGCTCTGTCGCAGGTAGCCAGCCACGGTGATGGAGGCGGTACAATAGGATGTCAATAAGGAAGTCAAGGAAGGAAGGAAGAGAGCTGCCAAAACGGTCGTACAAACATTAAAAATACTTAACGGCTTCTGAGCCGTTCGCGGGGGGGGGTCAGAGGGTTCGTTGTCTCCTATAGCGTTCATATGCTTCTTTTGGAATATGTCAGCGTGACACCCACAACGCAGAGATCCGTCGGAGAAGGGGAAGTCAGATTGCATCCCATGTCGCTTGAAGCCGGTGATACCGGACCCAAGGAGCTCAACCCGGGGGGTCCGGAGACGGGCTATCTCAACACACAGACAACTAGTCTTCTTTAATACAATCAGATAGGACTTTTCTGTAAGGATGTATGGGCTGTCAATGGCTAGATTCAACCCATTACAAAAAATCTAGTGTTGTAAATTGAAACTGAAATGCACTCAAAGCAATCAGAATGGAAGACAAAGTGGGTTCTGATACAAAAACACAGCAATGGTAAAATAAAATGAATATAAATGTCATGTTATTGCCCAAAATTGTAGCTTGTAAATTGAGTAGGCTAGTTAACTTAAGCTACAAAAAGGTACCCAAAAAGTAAAACTACCTGATGTTGTAAACAAATATGAATGTAGTTAAACTACCAGCAAGCTACAGCTAAATGTAGTTAAGCTGCATAGTTAAACTACATGTCGCTTAATGCTCCCCAACACTACACTAATTATTGGAGCTTGTAGATCTGCTTTTCTGGAGGTCCCTGGCCCTGACGGCACAAAACATTTCCAGATGGGGGGTCCGCAGAAATGGTAATACATAACCCTGGGGGTAATAACAACTGTAATGGCAGTAAATGGGGTCCTACTTGACAATGATAATGCTGACAACCATGCGGATTTACTGGAGGCTAGAAAACAGCAGATCCACTGCATGTTCTGTAGTGTAAGGTGTTCTTGCTGACATTTTCTACCAAACAGCAAACACAGTTTATACACATAGCTGTGTGTGTGTGTGTGTGTGTGTGTGTGTGTAAGCTAGCTATATATAGCCAGTTAGCATATATTGCCATTGACTGACATAGTTTAGTGTGTATCAGTCAAGTAAAACTTGGTAGAACTGTTCTTTTGGAATATTACCTTTGATGTCCTGGCCTGGCCTGGGCTGTGTTATGTGTTCAATTATACGTTCAGTTTGAGACTTTGAGTGATGATCTAGTAAAATCAGCTCACTGTTTGTATGCCGCCGCGTTCTGAACAACGGCAGGCGGTAAGGGTCAAACTACACACCATAGTATGGTGCCAAAATGTTTTAAATCCAGAGATGGGACATTGCTGCCCTCATCAGGATTGAATACGAAATTGCATCGTTTAGAGCCGTGAATGTCAGCCCTTTTCATTCCATAATCCATCCATACACATGGTTTGGTTCTATTTGTACACTCCCAGAGTTATGCGCTTTCTACAATCTACTCATAGGCCTACTCAGTCCCTTCGCCTAATCAAAAGTATTACAAATAGAAAAAATTTAACTTTAAGTATTACAAATATTTATCTTGCATTGTAGGCTACATTGTCTCCAGCAATTGTTTATTTTTATTTGTTTAATCTATGAACCATTACATGTTAACTTATGTTAACTCATTGTTTCATATTATGTTTCTTTCCTTTATTATTAGAGGCTGCATAAATCCAAATTTGATGAGATGCTGAGAATCAGGAAGGAAAAGAGCACGGCCATCTTCAGATGAGCCTCAGCCTGGAGGATCTGGAATGGAGCAAGCACGTCCAATGGACAAATGTGTCACAATATAGGCAAACAGCGAGTGCCAAGTTCGTACCAACGCATGAATATAATCTTTAAAGTCTGGTCTCTCAACGATGCTAAGAGGATGAACTCCTTGTACAACATA
The DNA here is from genome assembly GCF_951216825.1 of Electrona antarctica. Taxonomy (NCBI): domain Eukaryota; kingdom Metazoa; phylum Chordata; class Actinopteri; order Myctophiformes; family Myctophidae; genus Electrona; species Electrona antarctica. The sequence goes on along the minus strand of NC_136807.1, from coordinate 23,877,410 downwards.
TCTAACAGTAACTGTTAACAGAAATTCAACAAACTAACTGTTAAACAGTTAGTTTGTTGAATTTCTGAGACTTGGCTACCGGCAGAGTAGTTCCGGAGCAACGGATTGTGTGGCCCTGGTGAGCGTGAGTGGCACCGGTGACTGGTCTTTCCCTAATCATGGGACTTAAATCTGGACTTGATCACCCCATGCTGGCTGGGTCACCTGAGTGAGGGGCCCTGAGGGGTATGATGTTGCGAGACACGAAACCCCGATGACCTTGGGCTACAAGGTGGCAGCGGTGGCCGAACGGATAGCGGCGCGGTCTTGATACCGGAAGGTTCCCAGTTCGAATCAGCCGTCCGACACGTTAAAAATTACCACCGCTGAAGTGCCCTTGAACAAGGCATTGAACCACTACGATGAAATGTGTTCTATGAGCAGGGCCTGGCTGGAAACAAGTTCTTGAGCTTAGCCCAGATACCCTGGGTAAATATAGATTTCATTTCATTTCATTTCATTTCATTTCATTTCATCACTGAGGGGTGCATCCATGCATGTTTTTCGTTCAATCAGAACATCAAGCAAATAAACACAATCATGACTTTAGGATAGGATGCATGAAACCAATCTTAAAGAATGATTGGTGCCCCTTGCGGCCGAAGCCAAATGTATGCTGACTATGCTCCGAGAATAGCAGATCTGTGATCTTGTAGATCGGCGCGAAGTGGAGCTTATTTTCACTCGCAGCCTCCTCCAGTTCGTGACGTCAATTCAGCACTAGGCGGCGGTGAGACAGCTCCCCACAAAATAGCCTGGCGGACATGTCTCACGCACACGGCACGGTGGCTGTCTGTGTGTCGTTCTTCATGGCTCCCAGGTTATTGATAACACAGTTTGCCCGCTGGGACTCGTTCTGAGACAAAACGTTCAACTCTCTCTGGCAAAGAAGAGCAAGAAGAAGAGACTGATAGTCCTGGAGGAGGAGAAAACAACCCTATCTGTTCACTGTTCAATGTAGAAACCTTCACCCAGACAGCAGCATAGCACCTTTCAGCTCTGTCAACCCCGACATCAACCCACCAGCCAGAAAGGTATGGGAATGTCATGCTTTTTCAATTAAACCGTGATTTTTAAAATAATAATACCCAAAAAGGATGCACATATTTAATATTAAATGACGCTCAAGTGACATGGTGATGGTGTCCGTGCATCGCGTGCACACCGCTCACATTGCACCAATATGAATTGTTCTGGTAAAAAAAAAAAAAAACTGGCCGTCGAAGAAATCACATTTCCTGCAGCATAACGATATGGCGCACGATATGAAATCGGCTGCTTGTGTTGATGAATGATGATGGCCATAACTAAACGTTCGAGGCATATAGGTTAATAGTGGTCCAGTCATAGCCGCTGCGGCAGTTGGACTTGGCACGGACACGGAGAGTGTAGCGGCTGAATGCACACGCACGTCAGGGCTGTGATGCTAGTGAGTGTCATCATTACATCCATGGTGCATGCATGGTTATTTAAAGATTGATTGCCCCTGCGTTGGTTCTCTCTCTCTCTCTCTCTCTCTCTCTCTCTGTGTGTGTGTGTGTGTGTGTGTGTGTGTGTGTGTGTGTGTGTGTGTGTGTGTGTGTGTGTGTGTGTGTGTGCGTGCGTGTGCGTGCGTGCGTGCCGTGTGTGCGTGCGTGCGTGCGCGCGTGCGTGTGTGTGTTTACCCCCTGCTGCTTTCACGTTTCTTTTTGGGTACATTTTGCTCTGATCATGCAGTGTGGTGCAGTAGCCTATAGCAGCCTACTATTCAATAGTGTATATAGGTTTGTGTGTGAATTCGGTACATGTGCACTGTCTGTCTCTGTCTCTCCTCTCTCGTACTGTATATTGCACGCACGCACACACGTGCGCGCATGCACACACACGCGCGCACACACACACACACACACACACACACACACACACACACACACACACACACACACACACACACACACACACACACACACACACAGTCACAGTCACACATTTGGACGGTTATGCAATATTTCTGTCCATCCATGCACAGACAATGCCTTGTTGTCACTTCTTCTGAATGGCAAATGGGAACTGCTTTTTCTCCCCCTTCTATGCATCTAGTAAAGCATAATATAGTGGAAAGGGGTCCCTCAGGGCCTATACTATAGATCCTCTATTTCCCGCCTCCACACGAAAATTTCTCCATCGAAAATAGCCAATCTAGCTATTCTTCACGGACTGTTTGCACCCCAGAATAGACAACAGGGTTCAAGCGGTTAACCACTTAAACTCCAATATGGTTGAGCGGCATCCCTCAGGGCTCTGTACTAGTGTCTTTGCTGAGCTTGACGATCTGATATTTTCAGTCAAAGCTTTCCCCACAATCCGGATGCCCCCCAGGTTTTAGCAGTTAACGTACAACATGCTATATAGGCTTCATGTGGTCCAGAAGACACATGGTGGTGGTTGGTGGTTCATTCATAAATCCAGCCTCCATCAGATGGTGCCTCTACCTGACTGACTGACTGCCTGTCTGTCTGGTTCGCCTATACTCAAAGATATCAGCACTGCTGCACGTGTTTCACAATGAATTGTTTTTTGAAAATCAGCCTGGGTATATTTTCTGTCTGCCTGGGGGACTGTCTGGCTATCTGCCAAGCAACCGTCTTGTTTGTTTGCCAGTTTTATTTGCTGAGTGGAGTGAGATGGTCTAGATTTTGACTACCTGTGGGGCCAACATGCGGTGAAAATTGCCAATCGACAAGGTTGCGCATTGTGATCTTTATGGTGTAGAGGGGTTATTCAATAAAGGAGAGATCAAGTTGCAAAATGTTTTGTTGAATAAAAAACAAAACATTTAGGTGATTTAGACTACATTATCGTACATTATTATTATTATTATTATTATTATTACATTTATCAAGTTTTGTGTGCATGAAACATAGTGACTATGGCCAGTGCACCAGGCCAAATTTCCGGTCCCCACCGTGCGGCCCATGGGGGCGTGAAAATTCAGGGGGGGGACTCTACATGTCCTCTGGGCCCGACTCTTCGCGTGGACACCACTTGTTCGCCCATCAGTCCAACGGATGACCCACACTGATTTGTTTCTCTTTGTTTATTATTAATACATTTTTAGGGCCCTATCTTGCAGTTCAAGCATAATTCCACAGGGTGGCAAAAACTATTAGAACAGTGCTCTGTGTACACCTCCCACAGTATGCTATGGGAAACAGTGTTTCTGATATAGTGACCTCCCGTGGACCCTGGATCTGGCTGGGAAAGGCTAGAATAGGGTCTACTAGGCTCTTGTCAGCCCTGTAGGTCCTCACGCTTGAGATGAACCACTGTAGTGTGTACACAGGCCATAGTTTTTACATGAGTTTGGGTGCACGGCCAATAGTTTTACATAGACTATAGTACAGTAATGTCCTGTAGGGCCACAGTATGCTATGGGAAACAGTGTTTCTGATATAGTGACCTCCCGTGGACCCGCACGCACGCACGCACGCACGCACGCACGCACGCACGCACGCACGCACGCACGCACGCACGCACGCACGCACGCACAGTTAGATGGCTATACTAGGCTGGATCTGGCTGGGAAAGGCTAGAATAGGGTCTACTAGGCTCTTGTCAGCCCTGTAGGTCCTCACGCTTCAGATGAACCACTGTAGTGTGTACAAAGGCCATAGTTTTTACATGAGTTTGGGTGCACGGCCAATAGTTTTACATAGACTATAGTACAGTAATGTCCTGTAGGTCCACAGTATGCTATGGGAAACAGTGTTTCTGGTATAGTGACCTCCCGTGGACCCTCACGCACGCACGCACGCACGCACGCACGCACGCACGCACGCACGCATGCACGCACGCACGCACGCATGCATGCACGCACGCACGCACGCACAGTTAGATGGCTATACTAGGCTGGATCTGGCTGGGAAAGGCTAGAATAGGGTCTACTAGGCTGTACTAGGCTCTTGTCAACCCTGTAGGTCCTCACGCTTGAGATGAACCACTGTGTACACAGGCCATAGTTTTTACATGAGTTTGGGTGCACGGCCAATAGTTTTACATAGGCTATAGTACAGTAATGTCTCGTACAGCCTAGTCCAGCCTAGTACATCCTAGTCCAGCCTAGTCCAGCCTAGTACAGCCTAGTACAGCCTAGTACAGCCTAGTGCAGCCTAGTACAGCCTAGTCCATCTTAGTACAGCCTAGTCCACCCTAGTACAGCCTAGTGCAGCCTAGTGCAGCCTAGGCCAGCCTAGTACAGCCTAGTCCACCCTAGTCCAGCCTAGTGCAGCCTAGTCCAGCCTAGACCAGCCTAGTCCAGCCTAGACCAGCCTAGTCCAGCCTAGTCCAGACTTGAGAAGCCTAGTCCAGCCTAGAGCAGCCTAGTCCAGCCTGGGAAAGGCTAGAATAGGGTCTACTAGGCTCTTGTCAGCCCTGTAGGTCCTCACGCTTGAGATGAACCACTGTAGTGTGTACACAGGCCATAGTTTTTACATGAGTTTGGGTGCACGGCCAATAGTTTTACATAGACTATAGTACAGTAATGTCCTGTAGGGCCACAGTATGCTATGGGAAACAGTGTTTCTGATATAGTGACCTCCCGCCTAGTACAGCCTAGTACAGCCTAGTGCAGCCTAGTACAGCCTAGTCCATCTTAGTACAGCCTAGTCCACCCTAGTACAGCCTAGTGCAGCCTAGTGCAGCCTAGGCCAGCCTAGTCCAGCCTAGTACAGCCTAGTCCACCCTAGTACAGCCTAGTCCAGCCTAGTGCAGCCTAGTCCAGCCTAGACCAGCCTAGTCCAGCCTAGTCCAGACTTGAGAAGCCTAGTCCAGCCTAGAGCAGCCTAGTCCAGCCTGGGAAAGGCTAGAATAGGGTCTACTAGGCTCTTGTCAGCCCTGTAGGTCCTCACGCTTGAGATGAACCACTGTAGTGTGTACACAGGCCATAGTACAGCCTAGTCCACCCTAGTACAGCCTAGTCCAGCCTAGTGCAGCCTAGTCCAGCCTAGACCAGCCTAGTCCAGCCTAGTCCAGACTTGAGAAGCCTAGTACAGCCTAGAGCAGCCTAGTCCAGCCTGGGAAAGGCTAGAATAGGGTCTACTAGGCTCTTGTCAGCCCTGTAGGTCCTCACGCTTGAGATGAACCACTGTAGTGTACAGCCTAGTGCAGCCTAGGCCAGCCTAGTCCAGCCTAGTACAGCCTAGTCCACCCTAGTACAGCCTAGTCCAGCCTAGTGCAGCCTAGTCCAGCCTAGCCCAGCCTAGTCCAGATTTGAGAAGCCTAGTCCAGCCTAGAGCAGCCTAGTCCAGCCTGGGAAAGGCTAGAATAGGGTCTACTAGGCTCTTGTCAGCCCTGTAGGTCCTCACGCTTGATATGAACCACTGTAGTGTGTACACAGGCCATAGTTGTCTCCACCAGGCCGAAGGCATGGGGAGAGAGTATGTTTTGCACTCCGTCCGTGTGTCCGTCCGTCCGTGTGTGTGTCCGTCCGTCCTTCCTTCCGTCCGTCTGTGTACAGCTAATCTCCGGCACCGTTAACCCGGTCGATGCCAAACTTTGCACACACACTCCCTGGATGCCAACGATGAACCTCTGCCCCGCATTTTCCAGAACGGCCTGTTATAGCGCCACCATGAGGCAGCTTTTCACATGTTTTACCTAAAACTGCACCGATCTGCGTGAAACGTTGCATGCACACTCCCTAGAGGCCAAGGACAAACCTTTGACCTGCATTTTCCGCATCTGCCTTTTATAGCGCCACCAGGAGGCCGACTTTTGAAAAACAAATTTTTTGATATTACTCCTCCAGATTCTGTCCAAAAATCTCACAAATCGTTACACAGTATCTCTATGGTCATGTGCTCAAGTCGGATCTGTCCGATATTTCATATTCCATCATAATTGGCTATAATTGGCTTTCACAGTTTGCAAGATTGCCCCGTTTTGAACAAAAGCCTCAAATCATGAACGCAGCATGCAATTTACGTGAAATCTTTCACACATTTTCTTACTGGGCTGAGGAATATATCCCACCCTTTTCACATTGGCCTGTTATAGCGCCACCAACAGGTTGATTTTTGCTAAACACATTTTTGGAACAAAATGCCTCAAATCATCCAATTGCCATCAAAGGCAAACATGTTTATATTACTCCTAAACATCTCACACAGTCCTATCCTCCTGGTGGAGACCTGTGCCCAGAAGGGCACTTTTTCTAGTTTTTACATGAGTTTGGGTGCACGGCCAATAGTTTTACATAGACTATAGTACAGTAATGTCCTGTAGGGCCACAGTATGCTATGGGAAACAGTGTTTCTGATATAGTGACCTCCCGTGGACCCGCACGCACGCACGCACGCACGCACGCACGCACACACACACGCACGCACGCACGCAGAGCAGCCTAGTCCAGCCTAGTTCAGCCTAGTCCAGCATATTTTGTTGGTCTATTGGTAAACTATTGGTCGTGCACACACATGTAAAAACTATTGCCTGTGTACACAGTGGTTATTCCCAAGTGCGAAAAGGTTCAGGACTCACAAGAGCCTATAGTACAGCTTAATAGAGTCTATTAGAGTCCAGTACAGCCTAGTACACCCTATTCTAGCCTATTCCAGCCTGATCCAGCCTAGTATAGCTTAGTATAGCCATCTAAATACCCCCCCTCCTAGTCTATTCTCCCACTAGGCTGGACTAGGCTAGACGTGGGTGTACATGGCTGTACCAGACCCTACTGGCCTCTAATAGGCTGTTTTCGGCTCTAGTAGACTGTGCTAGGCTGTACTAGGGTCTATTAGGCTGTACGAGGCAGTAAAGTACTATAGCCTAGAAATGTTCATGTAAAACTATTGGCCGTGCACACAAACTCCTGTAAAAACTATTGCCCGTGTACACAGTGGTTATTTCAAGTGCGAGGAACTACAGGGCTGACAAGAGTCTAGTACAGCCTAGTACACCCTATTCTAGCCCTTTCCAGCCCGATCCAACCTAGTATAGCCTAGTACAGCCATCTCAATACCCCTCTCTCCAAGTCTATTCTCCCACTAGGCTGGACTAAGCTAAACTTGTGTGTACAAGGCTGTACTAGACTCTACTGGGCTCCAATAGGCTGTTTTCGGCTCTAGCAGACTGTACTAGGCTCTATTAGGCTGTACGAGGCAGTAAAGTACTATAGCGTAGAAATGTTCATGTAAAACTATTGGCCGTGCACACAAACTCCTGTAAAAACTATTGCCCGTGTACACAGTGGTTATTCCCAAGTGCGAGGAACTACAGGGCTGACAAGAGCCTAGTACAGCCTAATAGAGGCTATTAGAGTCTAGCACAGCCTAGTACACCCCATTCTAGCCTTTTCCAGCCTGATCCAACCTAGTATAATCTAGTACAGCCACCAAAATACCCCCCTCTCCTAGTATATTCTCCCACTAGGCTGGACTAGGCTAGACGTGGGTGTACATGGCTGTACCAGACCCTACTGGCCTCTAATAGGCTGTTTTCGGCTCTAGTAGACTGTGCTAGGCTGTACTAGGGTCTATTAGGCTGTACGAGGCAGTAAAGTACTATAGCCTAGAAATGTTCATGTAAAACTATTGGCCGTGCACACAAACTCCTGTAAAAACTATTGCCCGTGTACACAGTGGTTATTTCAAGTGCGAGGAACTACAGGGCTGACAAGAGTCTAGTACAGCCTAGTACACCCTATTCTAGCCCTTTCCAGCCCGATCCAACCTAGTATAGCCTAGTACAGCCATCTAAATACCCCTCTCTCCAAGTCAATTCTCCCACTAGGCTGGACTAAGCTAAACTTGGGTGTACAAGGCTGTACTAGACTCTACTGGGCTCCAATAGGCTGTTTTCGGCTCTAGCAGACTGTACTAGGCTCTATTAGGCTGTACGAGGCAGTAAAGTACTATAGCCTAGAAATGTTCATGTAAAACTATTGGCCGTGCACACAAACTCCTGTAAAAACTATTGCCCGTGTACACAGTGGTTATTTCAAGTGCGAGGAACTGCAGGGCTGACAAGAGTCTAGTACACCCTATTCTAGCCTATTCCAGCCTGATGTAGCCTAGTATAGCCTAGTACAGCCATCTAAATACCCCCCCCCCCCCTCCTAGTCTATTCTCCCACTAGGCTGGATTAAGCTAAACGTGGGTGTACAAGGCTGTACTAGACTCTACTGGGCTCCAATAGGCTGTTTCCGGCTCTAGCAGACTGTACTAGGCTCTATTAGGCTGTACGAGGCAGTAAAGTACTATAGCCTAGAAATGTTCATGTAAAACTATTGGCCGTGCACACAAAGTCCTGTAAAAACTATTGCCCGTGTACACAGTGGTTATTCCCAAGTGCGAGGAACTACAGGGCTGACAAGAGCCTAGTACAGCCTAATAGAGGCTATTAGAGTCTAGCACAGCCTAGTACACCCCATTCTAGCCTTTTCCAGCCTGATCCAACCTAGTATAGCATAGTACAGCCACCAAAATACCCCCCTCTCCAAGTCTATTCTCCCACTAGGCTGGACTAGGCAGGACGTGTGTGTCCAAGGCTATACTAGACAATACTGGCCTCTAATAGGCTGTTTTCGGCTCTAGTAGACTGTGCTAGGCTGTACTAGGGTATATTAGGCTGTACGAGGCAGTACAGTACTATAGCGTAGAAATGTTCATGTAAAACTATTGGCCGTGCACACAAACTCCTGTAAAAACTATTGCCCGTGTACACAGTGGTTATTTCAAGTGCGAGGAACTACAGGGCTGACAAGAGCCTAGTACAGCCTAGTACACCCTATTCTAGCCCTTTCCAGCCTGATCCAGCCTAGTATATCCTAGTATAGCCATCTAAATACCCCTCTCCCCTAGTCTATTCTCCCACTAGGTTGGACTAGGCTAGACGTGGTTGTACATGGCTGTACTAGACTCTACTGGGCTCTAATAGGCTGTTTTCAGCTCTAGTAGACCATGCTAGGCTGTACTAGGGTCTATTAGGCTGTACGAGGCTGTAAAGTACTATACCTAGAAATGTTCATCTAAAACTATTGGCCGTGCACACTAACTCCTGTAAAAACTATTTCCCGTGTACACAGTGGTTATTCCCAGGTCCAAGGAAATACAGGGCTGACAAGAGCCTAGTACAGCCTAGTACACCCTATTCTAGCCTATTCCAGCCTGATCCAGCCTAGTATAGCCTAGTACAGCCATCTAAATACCCCTCTCTCCAAGTCTATTCTCCCACTAGGCTGGACTAAGCTAAACGTGGGTGTACAAGGCTGTACTGGACTCTACTGGCCTCTAATAGGCTGTTTTCGGCTCTAGTAGACTGTGCTAGGCTGTACTAGGGTATATTAGGCTGTATGAGGCAGTACAGTACTATAGCGTAGAAATATTCATGTAAAACTATTGGCCGTGCACACAAACTCATGTAAAAACTATTGCCCGTGTACACAGTGGTTATTTCAAGTGCGAGGAACTACAGGGCTGACAAGAGCCTAGTACAGCCTAGTACACCCTATTCTAGCCCTTTCCAGCCTGATCCAGCCTAGTATATCCTAGTATAGCCATCTAAATACCCCTCTCCCCTAGTCTATTCTCCCACTAGGTTGGACTAGGCTAGACGTGGGTGTACATGGCTGTACTAGACTCTACTGGGCTCTAATAGGCTGTTTTCAGCTCTAGTAGACCGTGCTAGGCTGTACTAGGGTCTATTAGGCTGTACGAGGCTGTAAAGTACTATACCTAGAAATGTTCATCTAAAACTATTGGCCGTGCACACTAACTCCTGTAAAAACTATTTCCCGTGTACACAGTGGTTATTCCCAGGTGCAAGGAAATACAGGGCTGACAAGAGCCTAGTACAGCCTAGTACACCCTATTCTAGCCCTTTCCAGCCTGATCCAGCCTAGTATATCCTAGTATAGCCATCTAAATACCCCTCTCCCCTAGTCTATTCTCCCACTAGGTTGGACTAGGCTAGACGTGGTTGTACATGGCTGTACTAGACTCTACTGGGCTCTAATAGGCTGTTTTCAGCTCTAGTAGACCATGCTAGGCTGTACTAGGGTCTATTAGGCTGTACGAGGCTGTAAAGTACTATACCTAGAAATGTTCATCTAAAACTATTGGCCGTGCACACTAACTCCTGTAAAAACTATTTCCCGTGTACACAGTGGTTATTCCCAGGTGCAAGGAAATACAGGGCTGACAAGAGCCTAGTACAGCCTAGTACACCCTATTCTAGCCTATTCCAGCCTGATCCAGCCTAGTATAGCCTAGTACAGCCATCTAAATACCCCTCTCTCCAAGTCTATTCTCCCACTAGGCTGGACTAAGCTAAACGTGGGTGTACAAGGCTGTACTAGACTCTACTGGCCTCTAATAGGCTGTTTTCGGCTCTAGTAGACTGTGCTAGGCTGTACTAGGGTATATTAGGCTGTATGAGGCAGTACAGTACTATAGCGTAGAAATGTTAATGTAAAACTATTGGCCGTGCACACAAACTCATGTAAAAACTATTGCCCGTGTACACAGTGGTTATTTCAAGTGCGAGGAACTACAGGGCTGACAAGAGCCTAGTACAGCCTAGTACACCCTATTCTAGCCCTTTCCAGCCTGATCCAGCCTAGTATATCCTAGTATAGCCATCTAAATACCCCTCTCCCCTAGTCTATTCTCCCACTAGGTTGGACTAGGCTAGACGTGGGTGTACATGGCTGTACTAGACTCTACTGGGCTCTAATAGGCTGTTTTCAGCTCTAGTAGACCGTGCTAGGCTGTACTAGGGTCTATTAGGCTGTACGAGGCTGTAAAGTACTATACCTAGAAATGTTCATCTAAAACTATTGGCCGTGCACACTAACTCCTGTAAAAACTATTTCCCGTGTACACAGTGGTTATTCCCAAGTGCAAGGAAATACAGGGCTGACAAGAGCCTAGTACAGCCTAGTACACCCTATTCTAGCCTATTCCAGCCTGATCCAGCCTAGTATAGCCTAGTACAGCCATCTAAATACCCCTCTCTCCATGTCTATTCTCCCACTAGGCTGGACTAAGCTAAACGTGGGTGTACAAGGCTGTACTAGACTCTACTGGGCTCCAATAGGCTGTTTCCGGCTCTAGCAGACTGTACTAGGGTCTATTAGGCTGTACGAGGCAGTAAAGTACTATAGCCTAGAAATGTTCATGTAAAACTATTGGCCGTGCACACAAACTCCTGTAAAAACTATTGCCCATGTACACAGTGGTTATTTCAAGTGCGAGGAACTGCAGGGCGGACAAGAGTCTAGTACACCCTATTCTAGCCTATTCCAGCCTGATGTAGCCTAGTATAGCCTAGTACAGCCATCTAAATACCCCCCCTCCTAGTCTATTCTCCCACTAGGCTGGATTAAGCTAAACGTGGGTGTACAAGGCTGTACTAGACTCTACTACAGTACACAGTGGTTATTCCCAAGTGCGAGGAACTACAGGGCTGACAAGAGCCTAGTACAGCCTAATAGAGGCTATTAGAGTCTAGCACAGCCTAGTACACCCCATTCTAGCCTTTTCCAGCCTGATCCAACCTAGTATAGCCTAGTACAGCCACCAAAATACCGCCCTCTCCAAGTCTATTCTCCCACTAGGCTGGACTAGGCAGGACGTGTGTGTACAAGGCTATACTAGACTCTACTGGCCTCTAATAGGCTGTTTTCGGCTCTAGTAGACTGTGCTAGGCTGTACTAGGGTATATTAGGCTGTACGAGGCAGTACAGTACTATAGCGTAGAAATGTTCATGTAAAACTATTGGCCGTGCACACAAACTCCTGCAAAAACTATTGCCTGTGTACACAGTGGTTATTTCAAGTGTGAGGAACTACAGGGCTGACAAGAGCCTAGTACAGCCTAGTACACCCTATTCTAGCCCTTTCCAGCCTGATCCAGCCTAGTATATCCTAGTATAGCCATCTAAATACCCCTCTCCCCTAGTCTATTCTCCCACTAGGTTGGACTAGGCTAGACGTGGGTGTACATGGCTGTACTAGACTCTACTGGGCTCTAATAGGCTGTTTTCAGCACTAGTAGACCGTGCTAGGCTGTACTAGGGTCTATTAGGCTGTACGAGGCTGTAAAGTACTATACCTAGAAATGTTCATCTAAAACTATTGGCCGTGCACACTAACTCCTGTAAAAACTATTTCCCGTGTACACAGTGGTTATTCCCAAGTGCAAGGAAATACAGGGCTGACAAGAGCCTTATAACAATCAGGCCTATTGGCGTATAAGTCTGAGTTATATAAAATAAAATAAATAAATAAAGGTCCTGTACCTGCGACAGTAAATCTAGATACTAGAAATGAACAGTAGTATAGAGCACAAGGAAAACGCAAAACTATTTCCCTTTAGGTGAAATGGCTGGTCTTTATAATATTTACAGATCGAATCAAACCAAAATCATACAAACTGGGCAATCAATCCCTTCAAAATGTAAATTAAATGTTCCAGTCCCTTCAAATTATCCCCTGCAATGTCCCTTTAAAGGTGCCCCCAAAGTCAGTGTTCCAAAAGTAATCCCGAAAAAAGTAATCAGAGTATCCAGATTAATCCAACTGCTGTAGATCCTCTTCTGTTCAATTTAGACAGTTCAAAAAACGTACAAAACAAAAAGGCAAAGCCTTGCCTACCGGAAAAATGAAAAAGTATCTGCTGCTCACCCCACCTTTAAGTCGGGCGTGGTCCGCTGGGTCCTTTGTTCACCAGCTCTGTTTGTTTGACAGAGCTCCAAGCCTCAGAAGCTGGCCTACCAAACTTTATTTCCTTCCCTTGGCAAAGTTCTTCGGTCAGACCGGCATTTTCTGCGTTTTACCTCTGAATTGGCATAGTATTGGCCTTTAAAAGAGTGTGTTTGGCAACGAAAACTAGCAACACCAAACTCTCTCCTTACTGCCCAAAATGGAACCCAGGCTCGGCGCCTCACTTCCTGGTCTTTTATAGTTTCCTGGCAATATTTCTCACACACATTTCCCCACAGCTCCCCTTGTGATCAACCCTTGTCATAACAGAACATTGATGACCATGGTTCAATTACACACAACACATTATCTTGTATATCCGTACACTACATTTCAGTGTTAAATATTCAACCTTGGTTTTACCAAACATATTCCCCTGTTATTCCCCCAGTATGTTTAATTTTCTTTCATACTCATACCAGGCCAGGAAATACATTGTTTCACATTTCACATTGTATGTGGCAGTGTCACAGCCTAGTACAGCCTAGTACACCCTATTCTAGCCTATTCCAGCCTGATCCAGCCTAGTATAGCCTAGTACAGCCATCTAAATACCCCTCTCTCCAAGTCTATTCTCCCACTAGGCTGGACTAGGCTGGACGTGTGTGTACAAGGCTGTACTAGACTCTACTGGCCTCTAGTAGACTGTGCTAGGCTGTACTAGGGTCTATTAGGCTGTACGAGGCACAGTACTATAGTGTAGAAATGTTCATGTAAAACTATTGGCCGTGCACACAAAGTCATGTAAAAACTATTGCCCGTGTACACAGTGGTTATTTCAAGTGCGAGGAACTAAAGGGCTGACAAGAGCCTAGTACAGCCTAGTACACCCTATTCTAGCCCTTTCCAGCCTGATCCAGCCTAGTATATCCTAGTATAGCCATCTAAATACCCCTCTCCCCTAGTCTATTCTCCCACTAGGTTGGACTAGGCTAGACGTGGGTGTACATGGCTGTACTAGACTCTACTGGCCTCTAATAGGCTGTTTTCGGCTCAAGTAGACTGTGCTAGGCTGTACTAGGGTATATTAGGCTGTACAAGGCAGTACAGTACTATAGCGTAGAAATGTTCATGTAAAACTCCTGTAAAAACTATTGTCCGTGTACACAGTGGTTATTTCAAGTGCGAGGAACTACAGGGCTGACAAGAGCCTAGTACAGCCTAGTACACCCTATTCTAGCCCTTTCCAGCCTGATCCAGCCTAGTATATCCTAGTATACCCATCTAAATACCCCTCTCTCCTAGTCTATTCTCCCACTAGGTTGGACTAGGCTAGACGTGGGTGTACATGGCTGTACTAGACTCTACTGGGCTTTAATAGGCTGTTTTCGGCTCTAGTAGACTGTGCTAGGCTGTACTAGGGTATATTAAGCTGTATGAGGCAGTAAAGTACTATACCTAGAAATGCTCATGTAAAACTTTTGGCCGTGCACACTAACTCCTTTAAAAACGATTGCCTGTGTACATAGTGGTTATTCCCAAGTGCGAGGAAATACAGGGCTGACAAGAGCCTAGTACAGCCTAATAGAGGCTATTAGAGTCTAGCACAGCCTAGTACACCCCATTCTAGCCTGATCCAACCTAGTATAGCCTAGTACAGACACAAATACCCCACTCTCCAAGTCTATTCTCCCACTAGGCTGGACTAGGCTAGACGTGGGTGTACATGGCTGTACTAGACTACTAGGCTCTAATAGGCTGTTTTCGGTTCTAGTAGACTGTGCTAGGCTGTACTAGCTGGGTCTATTAGGCTGTACGAGGCAGTAAAGTACCCTAGTAGACCCTTGACGATCCTTCATTAACTGTGTGTGTGTGTGTGTGTGTGTGTGTGTGTGTGTGTGTGTGTGTGTGTGTGCGTGTGCGCGCGCGTGCGTGCGTGCGTGCGTGCGTGCGTGCGTGCGTGCGTGCGTGCGAGGAGTATAGAGTAGCTTTGCTCAACTTGATTTATACTTGTATTCTCCACTCTGATGAAGGTACATGTTCAGGGGTCATCGACATGCTGTGGTGTACAGTACATTTTTGTCAATTTAATTATTTTGCCACGGACATACAAAATGAGCGGACAATAATATTACCAGAAACACATAAAGAGTAGTTGGATCTACTTAGGATCATAATAGTTCTGCAACTCTGAGAGTGTACACATGGAACCAAATGGACCCTTACACCTGTAAGCGTCCATTTGGTTCCATTCGTACCCTCTCAGAGTTAAGGGGGTGCTTACAAATAAAACATTTGAGAACTACTTGTACTTATTGGACTCATAATGTATATGGAGATCTCTGTATCTGCCTGTCTGCCTGTGTCTAGTGAAAACTGACTGTGAAAAGTGTACTGGTTAAGTAATCAATCAGGCAGGTGTGGGGTTGCCATGGCAATCAATTGGCTGAGGCAGAGGCTGGGAATTCTACAGGTGAGGGGACTTAGGCTAATTAGGTCCACTGGCAGAGCCTGACCAAAGCCTTTTGTGGTGTTTCTCCAGCTGGAATAGGCTAGACTACTAGACTAGGGTGTACGGCTGTACTAGACTATATTTTACACGCACGCACGCACGCACGCACGCACGCACGCACGCACACACGCACGCACGCATGCACGCACGCACGCACAGTTAGATGGCTATACTAGGCTGGATCTGGTTGGGAAAGGCTAGAATAGGGTCTACTAGGCTGTACTGGACTATACTAGGCTCCATTAGGCTGTACTAGGCTCTTGTCAGCCCTGTAGGTCCTCACGCTTGAGATGAACCACTGTGTACACAGGCCATAGTTTTTACATGAGTTTGGGTGCACGGCCAATAGTTTTACATAGGCTATAGTACAGTAATGTCTCCTACTGCCTAATAGAGCCTAGTACAGGCTGTATTAGGCTATACTATGCTTGATCCTGCTGGAATAGGCTAGACTAGGGTGTACTACGCTGTATTGGACTCTAATAGGCTGTACTAGGCTCTTGTCAGCCCTGTAGCTCCTCACACTTGAAATTAACCACTGTGTACACAGGCAATAGATTTTACATGAGTTTGTGTGCACGGCCAATAGTTTTGAACGTGTGCGTGTGTGTGTGTGTGTGTGTGTGTGTGTGTGTGTGTGTGTGCGTGCGTGCGTGCGTGCGTGCGTGCGTGCGTGCGTGCGTGCGTGCGTGCGTGCGTGCGTGCGAGCGAGGAGTAGAGTAGCTTTGCCCTTACACCTGTAAGCGTCCATTTGGTTCCATTCGTACCCTCTCAGAGTTAAGGGGGTGCTTACAAATAAAACATTTGAGAACTACTTGTACTTTTTGGACTCATAATGTATATGGAGATCTCTGGATCTGCCTGTCTGCCTGTGTCTAGTGAAAACTGACTGTGAAAAGTGTACTGGTTAAGTAATCAATCAGGCAGGTGTGGGGTTGCCATGGCAATCAATTGGCTGAGGCAGAGGCTGGGAATTCTACAGGTGAGGGGACTTAGGCTAATTAGGTCCACTGGCAGAGCCTGACCAAAGCCTTTTGTGGTGTTTCTCCAGCTGGAATAGGCTAGACTACTAGACTAGGGTGTACGGCTGTACTAGACTATATTTTACACGCACGCACGCACGCACGCACGCATGCACGCACGCACGCACAGTTAGATGGCTATACTAGGCTGGATCTGGTTGGGAAAGGCTAGAATAGGGTCTACTAGGCTGTACTGGACTATACTAGGCTCCATTAGGCTGTACTAGGCTCTTGTCAGCCCTGTAGGTCCTCACGCTTGAGATGAACCACTGTGTACACAGGCCATAGTTTTTACATGAGTTTGGGTGCACGGCCAATAGTTTTACATAGGCTATAGTACAGTAATGTCTCCTACAGCCTAATAGAGCCTAGTACAGGCTGTATTAGGCTATACTATGCTTGATCCTGCTGGAATAGGCTAGACTAGGGTGTACTACGCTGTACTGGACTCTAATAGGCTGTACTAGGCTCTTGTCAGCCCTGTAGCTCCTCACACTTGAAATTAACCACTGTGTACACAGGCAATAGATTTTACATGAGTTTGTGTGCACGGCCAATAGTTTTGAACGCGTGTGTGTGTGTGTGTGTGTGTGTGTGTGTGTGTGTGTGTGTGTGTGTGTGTGTGTGTGTGTGTGTGTGTGTGTGTGTGCGTGCGTGCGTGCGTGCGTGCGTGCGTGCGTGCGTGCGTGCGTGCGTGCGTGCGTGCGTGCGTGCGTGCGTGCGTGCGTGCGTGCATGCATGCATGCGTGCGTGCGTGCGTGCGAGGAGTAGAGTAGCTTTGCCCTTACACCTGTAAGCGTCCATTTGGTTCCATTCGTACCCTCTCAGAGTTAAGGGGGTGCTTACAAATAAAACATTTGAGAACTACTTGTACTTATTGGACTCATAATGTATATGGAGATCTCTGTATCTGCCTGTCTGCCTGTGTCTAGTGAAAACTGACTGTGAAAAGTGTACTGGTTAAGTAATCAATCAGGCAGGTGTGGGGTTGCCATGGCAATCAATTGGCTGAGGCAGAGGCTGGGAATTCTACAGGTGAGGGGACTTAGGCTAATTAGGTCCACTGGCAGAGCCTGACCAAAGCCTTTTGTGGTGTTTCTCCAGCTGGAATAGGCTAGACTACTAGACTAGGGTGTACGGCTGTACTAGACTATATTTTACACGCACGCACGCACGCACGCACGCACACACGCACGCACGCATGCACGCACGCACGCACAGTTAGATGGCTATACTAGGCTGGATCTGGTTGGGAAAGGCTAGAATAGGGTCTACTAGGCTGTACTGGACTATACTAGGCTCCATTAGGCTGTACTAGGCTCTTGTCAGCCCTGTAGGTCCTCACGCTTGAGATGAACCACTGTGTACACAGGCCATAGTTTTTACATGAGTTTGGGTGCACGGCCAATAGTTTTACATAGGCTATAGTACAGTAATGTCTCCTACAGCCTAATAGAGCCTAGTACAGGCTGTATTAGGCTATACTATGCTTGATCCTGCTGGAATAGGCTAGACTAGGGTGTACTACGCTGTACTGGACTCTAATAGGCTGTACTAGGCTCTTGTCAGCCCTGTAGCTCCTCACACTTGAAATGAACCACTGTGTACACGGGAAATAGTTTTTACATATGTTTGTGTGCACGGCCAATAGGCTATAGTACAGTAATGTCTCGTACAGCCTAATAGAGCCTAGTCCAGCCTACTAGAGCTGAATACAGCCTATTAGAGCCCAGTAGTCTAGTACAGCCTAGTATACCCACGTCTAGCCTAGTGTGGAGAATAGACTAGGAGAGGGGGGGAAGTTATATGGCTGTACTAGGCTATACTACGCTTAATCCGGCTAGACTAGGGTGTACTACGCTGTACTAGACTCTAATAGGCTCCATTAGGCTGTACTAGGCTCTTGTCAGCCCTGTAGTTCCTCACACTTGGGAATAACAACTGTGTATACGGGCAATAGTTTTTACAGGAGTGTGTGTGCATGGCCAATAGTTTTACATGAACATTTCTAGGATATAGTACTCTACTGCCTCGTACAGCCTAATAGACCCTAGTACAGCCTAGCACAGTCTACTAGAGCCAAAAACAGCATATTAGAGCCCAGTAGAGTCTAGGACAGTCATGTACACCCACATCTAGCCTAGTCCAGCCTAGTGAGAGAATAGACTTGGAGAGGGGGGATTTTGGTGGCTGTACTAGGCTATACTAGGCTGGATCAGGCTGGAATAGGCTAGAATGCAGTGTACTAGGCTGCACTGGACTCTAATTGGCCCTATTAGGCTGTATCAGGCTCTTGTAAGCCCTGTAGTTCCACGCACTTGAGGTTAACAACTGCGTACACAGGCAATAGTTTTTACATGAGTTTGTGTGCTCGGACAATAGTTGTACATGGAACATTTCTAGGCTTTTGTACTTTACTGCCTTGTAAAGCCTAATATACCCTAGTACAGCCTAGCACAGTCTACTAGAGTCAAAAACAGCCTATTAGAGCCTTGTAGAGTCTAGTACAGCCATGTACACCCACGTCTAGCCTAGTCCAACCTAGTGGGAGAATAGACTTGGAGAGAGGGGTATTTAGATGGCTGTACTAGGCTATACTAGGCTGGATCAGGAAGGGAAAAGGCTAGAATAGGGTGTACTAGGCTGTACTAGGCTCTTGTCAGCCCTGTATTTCCTTGCACTTGGGAATAACCACTGTGTACACGGGCAATAGTTTTTACAGGAGTTAGTGTGCACGGCCAATAGTTTTACATGAACATTTCTAGGTATAGTACTTTACTGCCTCGTACAGCCTAATAGACCCTAGTACAGCCTAGCACAGTCTACTAGAGCCAAAAACAGCCTATTAGAGCCCAGCAGAGCCTAGTCCAGCCTAGTGGGAGAATAGACTTGGAGAGAGGGGTATTTTGGTGGTTGTACTAGGCTATACTAGACTGGATCAGGCTGGAATAGGCTAGAATGCGGTGTACTAGGCTGTACTGGACTCTAATAGGCCCTATTAGGCTGTACCAGGCTCTTGTCAGCCATGTAGTTCACGCACTTGAGGTTAACCACTGCGTAAGCAGGCAATAGTTTTTACATGAGTTTGTGTGCACGGACAATAGTTGTACATGGAACATTTCTAGGCTTTTGTAAAGCCTAATATACCCTAGTACAGCCTAGTACAGTTTACTAGAGCCAAAAACAACATTAGAGCCCAGTAGAGTCTAGGACAGCCATGTACACCCACGTCTAGCCTAGTCCAACCTAGTGGGAGAATAGACTAGGATGGGGGGGGGGGGGGGGGGTATTTAGATGGCTGTACTAGGCTGGAACAGGCTGGAATAGGCTAGAATAGGGTGTACTAGGCTGTACTAGACTTTATTAGGCTCCATTAAGCTGTACTAGGCACTTGGGAATAGCCACTGTGTGCACGGCCAATAGTTTTACATGAACATTTCTAGACTTTAATGGCTGTAATAGACTTGTCCGTGATAAGAGCTTCTCTTCACACGGGTGGGATTGTTTTCTATTAGCCTGCCGTGTACACCATTCTTTTTCTGTGTGACTGCCATGCAGGCAAACACGTGTGGCTCAGCCAGGAATGGTATGCTTATCAAAATATTTCCATTATGCGTTACCATGGCGAGGTATTTCGCAATAAGCGATGTCCAAAACCCATTAAGGACCCCAGGGGGTCCCCAAACCACACTTTGATAACCATTGAAGGACCCCATCGAGACCCATCAAGGACCCCATGGGGTCCCCGAACCACACTTTGATAACCAGTGTTGGACCTCATCGAAACCTATCAAGGACCCCAAGGGGTCCCCGAACCACACTTTGATAACCAGTGTTGGACCTCATCGAAACCTATCAAGGACCCCAAGGGGTCCCCGAACCACACTTTGATAACCAGTGAAGGACCCCATCGAGACCCATCAAGGACCCCAGGGGGTCCCCGGACCACACTTTGATAACCAGTGTTGGACCTCATCGAAACCTATCAAGGACCCCAAGGGGTCCCCGAACCACACTTTGATAACCAGTGAAGGACCCCATCGAGACCCATCAAGGACCCCATGGGGTCCCCGAACCACACTTTGATAACCAGTGTTGGACCTCATCGAGACCTATCAAGGACCCATGGGGTCCCCGAACCACACTTTGATAACCAGTGTTGGACCTCATCGAAACCTATCAAGGACCCCAAGGGGTCCCCGAACCACACTTTGATAACCAGTGTTGGACCTCATCGAAACCTATCAAGGACCCCAAGGGGTCCCCGAACCACACTTTGATAACCAGTGAAGGACCCCATCGAGACCCATCAAGGACCCCATGGGGTCCCCGAACCACACTTTGATAACCAGTGTTGGACCTCATCGAGACCTATCAAGGACCCCATGGTGTCCCCGAACCACACTTTGATAACCAGTGTTGGACCCCATCGAGACCCATCAAGGACCCCATGGGGTCCCCGAACCACACTTTGATAACCAGTGTTGGACCTCATCGAGACCCATCAAGGACCCCATGGGGTCCCCGAACCACACTTTGCTAACCAGTGTTGGACCCCATCGAGACCCATCAAGGACCCCATGGGGTCCCCGAACCACACTTTGCTAACCAGTGTTGGACCCCATCGAGACCCATCAAGGACCCCATGGGGTCCCCGAACCACACTTTGATAACCAGCGTTGGACCCCATCGAGACCCATCAAGGACCCCATGGGGTCCCCGAACCACACTTTGATAACCAGCGTTGGACCCCATCGAGACCCATCAAGGACCCCAGGGGGTCCCCGAACCACACTTTGATAACCAGTGAAGGACCCCATCGAGACCCATCAAGGACCCCAGGGGGTCCCCGAATCACACTTTGATAACCAGCGTTGGACCCCATCGAGACCCATCAAGGACCCCATGGGGTCCCCGAACCACACTTTGATAACCAGCGTTGGACCCCATCGAGACCCATCAAGGACCCCAGGGGGTCCCCGTACCACACTTTGATAACCAGCGTTGCACCCCATCGAGACCCATCAAGGACCCCATGGGGTCCCCGAACCACACTTTGATAACCAGTGTTGGACCTCATCGAGACCCATCAAGGACCCCATGGGGTCCCCGAACCACACTTTGATAACCAGTGTTGGACCTCATCGAGACCCATCAAGGACCCCATGTGGTCCCCGAACCACACTTTGATAACCAGTGTTGGACCCCATCGAGACCCATCAAGGACCCCATGGGGTCCCCAAACCACACTTTGATAACCAGTGAAGGACCCCATCGAGACCCATCAAGGACCCCAGGGGGTCCCCGAACCACACTTTGATAACCAGCGTTGGACCCCATCGAGACCCATCAAGGACCCCATGGGGTCCCCGAACCACACTTTGATAACCAGCGTTGGACCCCATCGAGACCCATCAAGGACCCCAGGGGGTCCCCGTACCACACTTTGATAACCAGCGTTGGACCCCATCGAGACCCATCAAGGACCCCATGGGGTCCCCGAACCACACTTTGATAACCAGCGTTGGACCCCACCGAGACCCATCAAGGACCCCATGGGGTCCCCGAACCACACTTTGATAACCAGCGTTGGACCCCATCGAGACCCATCAAGGACCCCATGGGGTAACCGAACCACACTTTGATAACCAGTGTTGGACCCCATCGAGACCCATCAAGGACCCCTGGGGGTCCCCGAACCACACTTTGATAACCAGCGTTGGACCCCATCGAGACCCATCAAGGACCCCATGGGGGTCCCCGAACCACACTTTGATAACCAGCGTTGGACCCCATCGAGACCCATCAAGGACCCCATGGGGGTCCCCGAACCACACTTTGATAACCAGCGTTGGACCCCATCGAGACCCATCAAGGACCCCATGGGGGTCCCCGAACCACACTTTGATAACCAGTGTTGGACCACATCGAAACCTATCAAGGATCCCAGGGGGTCCCCGAACCACACTTAAGTGTTGGACCCCATAGAAAGTCCTTTCTAGGCTGGAGTAGGCTAGACTATGGCTCTCTGCTGCCCCCCGTTGACAAAATGTTGTAAACACAGACAGGTTCACGAAAAGCAGTGGCGCGTGTTCACGCTCCGGATGAACTATGGGAAGTGTTCCCTGCCGGGTGCACCGGCACTAGTTTGTATACGGGCCATAGTTTCTTACCATTGAAACAACCTGCTGTGAACACCACTTTAATTGTTATTATTATTATTATTATTATTATTATTATTATTATTAGTAGTAGTAGTAGTAGTCGTAGTAGTAGTAGTAGTAGTAGTAGTAGTAGGTCTACACGATTAGTTCTAAGAGCTTTTAATATGGAGAGAGAAATGTTAATTGTTTTAAGACAAATATTCTCTTTTGCGGTTCCCTGGCACAAAACATTTTCACACAGGGGTCTGTGGCCAAATACACATCAATTTGGGGGTCCTTGACTTGAAAATGTTTGCCTCTGCCTTAGTCCACAATCTATAGGTAGGACATACACCTGGTGGAGCTGTCCAGTGCTGAAATGATTTTTATGTCATGGTTAGTATCAGTGGTGGAATGTACCACTGTACTTAATTACAATTTTGAGGTATTTGTACTTTACTGGAGTATTTCCAATTTCCAATACTTTTACTTCTACTCCACTACATCTCAGATCCAAATATTGTACTTTTACTCCACTTATTTGAAAACTTTAGTTGTATACTTTTTAGATAGGCTACAGTAACCACTTTCAACCCTATACATTTCGGCCATTTGAAAATAGCAGATCTACAAGCTCACATGGAAGGAGGCATGAGGTCAGTCCGCTGCCCCCCCAGGTTGGCAGAGGAAGTGTAGCGCCCAGGATTACATTAGTTAATTGGCACTGGGTGAAAAAACTGGGTTGCAAAATCGTGGGATAAAAATTATATAAAAAAAAAAACTGCTTGTTTACTTCACAGGCCCATGATAATATAGACTTCTTTGCTATCACGATAATGACCATATAGATGCCTTAACAGACGACGTCACACTGATAAGAAACAGCATGCGTGCGCATAAAGGCAGCAGAAGAACACCACCTCTCATAAGATTCAATGGAAAAGTTCTACCTGCACTCACATGTAAAAAATGCCCCATCAAACTTTCAGATGCTGTTTTTCTCCCAGTGTGGAGGAAGAATGATTAGGATTTTTATTGTGATCTCTCGCCCTTGAAATATATAGTCCTTGGTTTCTGTTGTGTTTGAACAATAATAGCAATTCAAAACAATTGTCCTCAAAACCACACCTCCAGTCGCTGTCATAAGAACGGGAGGTGCGCTCATGAACACAGCAGCAGAGCCTGATTGTCCATGGCTGCACGCGCACCTGCAGCCCATCAAGTATAATTTATGCTTCGTCCCGTGATGGTGTCGCGCACGCAGACCTCTACGCTCACAACAGTCGCATCTGTGATCCGATGTGAGCTTGTATATCAGCTGTTCTCTGTGCGCAACACTGTTGCGCTTTGAAGTATAAATGTCTCCTAGGGTGCATCTCACTTGCCAACTCACAAGAGGAGGTTGAATGGGACTGAAACCAGCGCTCCCCAAAACAATTGATTACATGAAACAGTCACCCGTGTGCCCAGACCCAATGTTTGTAAACAAATAATTGGTCTATAGGGGTTAATCCAAAGCGTTTGCGGTGGTAAAATGGGTGGGCCACATGCATTTTCAGGGCATGTTTTATTTTGATGATCAATCGATTGTCTTCCACCATGCTTGGATCAATAGGACTTGCATAGTATACTTTAAGTTATTATGTATTTTTTCACCCAGTGTTAATTATCTAATGTAGATCTATAATCCTGGGCCCTACACTCCCTCTGCCAACCTATAGGGAGAGCAACGGACTGACCTCATGCTTCCTTCAATGCACGAGTCCAATCAGTTCCTTTCCCCTCCATCAGGTGCCCCGGCTGGTCAGGGGGAGGCAGTATAGAGACCAGGATTACTGGATGTTTTTTGTGAAGGTACCTACCTAGGGGACACAGGGAGAACATGCAAACTCTTTTTAACATAAATGTTAATTAAAATCTCATGTTTTGCCAATTACATCGGGGCTCACTTGCAATACCCTTGCGTCCCATGCACAGGTTGAGAACCAGTGTACTACTAAAAATGGTTAAATATGTCATGAAATGGCTTTATTGCTCACTTAGCGTTAGCTCAGAAACAGAGGTGTGGTGTTTCTTAGCCAATCTGACCGTCCCGTTCCCTCGAGCAATGGGATAGAGGAGAGGATAGCCTCGTTCCCATATGCCTTGACTCATCTCCAAGGAGAAAAGCCTGGTCACGCAACTTAATGCAGAGAGTGTCTACAGGGGTGGAACTTTCCTTTGGGCGGTACTTCCGCCAAATTCTGGTACTTCCGTTTAGACACTCAACCAGCTATAGGTCTTGTCCGGAGGAGTTAGCAGAAGAGTTAGCAGCTGTTTGTTGTCTGGTCCATAATCCATAATTTATTCTGACCCCTCCCCGAAAACATCTGATATGTATGTATGTATATCTTATACATTATGGATAATTACTATGGATTTAGACTGTTATTCGTCTCAACTGTATAGAGAGTATGCGCGTGACATCATCATCAAACCCGGAAGTTATGCAGGAATGCCTACCAAGTGGCAAAAAACTACTTTCTGGCCTTGATAGCCCATATATCCAAACAGAAAAGTCCTATCTGATTGCATTAAACAACGTTAAACAATGTTAAACTCACTTTGCATGTTGCTTTGCCACTCGCTTTGCCATTCACTTTAAGCATGCGCATACCCTATTGACAATGGGTGGAAAGAAATGGGTTACAAAAATAGTGTATTTTTTTCTTCTTTTTTATATAAAAAATAAATCATACATTTGTGTCATCACACAGTACGTTTGTGTTTTCAGGAAGGTACTTTTATGAAGATCCTTTGAGATCAAAGCTAAAAATAAATCCTTTGCCTCATGGTGTGCTCTATTGCACAGCATCCACCGTCGATGTGCGTGTAAATAGGTATGCTAGGAAGCGACTTTTGACATAAGGACACACTTTTCACGCTCTAAAAGTGTGGAAACCGGTATTTTTATCAAGTCATACTGGACTGATCTTTAAAGAGGCTGGGCTGTGTTAGACCTTACTTTTTGATCATGTCCTCTGAGCCAATGGGGAGAGACCTCAATGGGGGACCCATACTCTGAACGGCGGTCCTCCCAGGCTATGGCATCTACGTCCAGAGTTCAGTACTTCATGCCGCCTGTACTGTCTGTGGTGGGGGGTGCTATCGAGTACGACCGGATAAATAAGACCTCGTGACTTGTATCATTTCACCAAGACTTTAGAACTCCTTGTAACTCTCTCTCCTTTCAGACTCGAGTCCTTCCTCCGCTCACCTCCTGGATGGACTCACCCCCCTGATGAGTGGGACCTGCATCATTGAGACCCCCTCCCCCTCCCTGTCGGGCTTCAGCACCCCCATCTCAGAGACAGATCTTACCCCCACGCAGTGCGTGATCCGCAACCTGCTGTCCGTTGCGGACGCGGGCGGGGCAGGACAACAAGGCCACGGCCAGCCCCACACGTGCGGCAGCAGCCCCACCCCCAGCAGCGACGGCGGCCCCGCCCACTTTGACAACAGCGTGCTGAAGCTGCACGAACACGAGGCGTGTCAGTGTGGCGGGGGCGGGGCCGAGGCGGGGTTCAGCGCGGACGCCGGCGCCGTCCGCGGCCACTCGGAGAACGTCCGGCTGCAGGCGGGCAGCGGGGGCTTCCTGGAGGGGCTGTTTGGGTGTCTGAAACCCGTCTGGACCATGATCGGAAAGGCCTACTCTACCGAACACAAACACACACCAGAAGGTAAGGTCTACCCCCCTCACACACACACACACACACACGCACGCACACACGCACGCACGCACGCACGCACGCACGCACGCACGCACGCACGCACGCACGCACGCACGCACGCACACACACACACACACACACACATACACACACACAGTGTTCATTTTACCATGCAAATATTGATTTGGTTTTAGTCATAATAGTCATCTAAATAGGCCTATCTCACAGCCATTCCCCGCCCACTTTCCACGGCCCCTTTCCAGACCTAGTGGTGTTGACGTGACGTCACCCCATAGACATTACATGTTAAAAGACCTACATTCAGAAGCCATAAACAACGCTTTTTCTGAAGGTAAACTTTATTCTATTTGTTTTAGCTGTTTGTTTTCTTCATAATAATATTGGTCTTTTACATTTTAACATTTGGACCATAGCCTTACTCATGGACCAGAGCTACATCCCTACCTGCTTTCTCTGCACCATTTAAGGCCGTTTCCAAATGTTAAAATGTAAAAGACCAATATTATTATGAAGAAAACAAGATGGTAAGACAGTTAAAACAAATAGAATAAAATTTACCTTCAGAAAAAGCGTTGTTTATGGCTTCTGAATGTAGGTCTTTTTTTAACATGTAATGTCTATGGAGTGACGTCACGTCAACACCATTAGCTCAGAAAAGGGGGCGGAGAAAGGGGGCGGGGAAGTGCTGTGAGATAGGCCTATTGTTTTAGTTTTAATCTAGTTTTAGTTGACTAAATATCATGAGATTTTAGTCAACTAAATATACAGTTGATTTAGTCAATGCCACAGATGAAAGTCCACACTATTGATCCATAATGTATAAATGATAGATAAGGGTTCAGGACAACGAGGCCTTTTCGTCGAGGGGTCAGAATGAAATTTGGACTTAGACTGTTTTTCGTCTGTGGTACTCAATTAAGGAAACCATGAAATCCAGGGTAGAAGAGGAAAGTTACATAGTGCAGCATTAAGTTCTCCACTAGTCTGTAGTATTATGTTTTTATTTGTTTTATTTGTTGACCAAATTGGCAATATATTTAGTCATATAGTTGTATTCATTGTCTTTTGAATAACATTGAATTTCATAGCTTAGTTTTATTTCGTTTTCTTAGGTGAAAAATCAGACCAGTCTGAAGCGAGTGGTGCAACAGCACCCCCTATTGGTACTCTAAACGGACATAGTCACATAGTCACATAGGTTAGGACATAGCTGTTCCTTGGAGTGGTTGCACCACTCAAAAAAAAGATAGTCGACAAACATGTTTCTTCATAGTTTTAGTCGATACAATGAAAACTGGTGGCTTATTGCTTTGCGTAGCAGCTGTTCATTCTGTTAGGCAGAGTGAGGATTCACAGCTGTTGGCGAGGTGACGTATGTGTTCAGATCTCAACACTTTGACTGGACCTCATAAACTATTCATCTGCTCGTCTCTTTTATTCTGCACGTCCGCACTCCGCACATCTCTTCTTAGACACCACACGGCTGAAATCTTCAGTGTTGATGTCTCCACCAGGCCGATTTATATTACTCCTACAGATGTTATCTTAACATCACGCCAATCAATACACATTTATCTCTACAGTCATGTGATCAAGGCAGATCTGTCCCATTATTCATATTCAATTGTGATTGGCTAAGATTGGCTTCCAAAGTTTGCAGGAGTGGCCCGTTTTGAACAAAATGAGCAGAGCAAAATACATTTAGAAGTGCCTTTGAGAGAGAAAGTTAGAGAAATGTGTGGCAAATCTGCCAAAAAAAACACTAAGGGCTCCATTTTCGTCACCGCTAAACCCCTTATCCCTAAACTTCTTTGCCTTTTTTTACTATTTTGAAAAACATTTTCGAATAGTTCAACTAGTCAATCTACATTGACATGTTGTGAGCTTGTAGACTGGTCATTTTAACTATTCAAAAATGTTTTGCAAAATAGTAAAAAAAAGGCAACGAAGTTTAGGGATAATGGGTTTAGCGGTGACGAAAATGGAGCCCTAAAGGTCCCTGCGGCTTTTCCGAAAAACGCGTCCAGTGTGCAACCACCTTCCCTTTGGAAAGGAATTAACAATCAATACAAATTTTTCAGAATTTCATTATACTTTAAGTAACATGTGACAAACTAGGGGGTTGTCATGATTCTGAATCCATTGCAAGCATTAGTTTTGCACGAAAAACACTCCTTGGGCTAAATTCGGCCATAGCCACTTTCCCACATGTGCCCAAATGTGCTGACCTCATCACATTTGTGATAACAGCTATGGCTGTTTTTAGCTGAAGAGTGTTTTTCGTGCAAAACTAATGCTTGCAATGGATTCGGAATCATGAAAACCCCCTAGTTTGACACGTCAAAGTATAATGAATTTTAGAAAATTTTGCCATATATAGGTTATATGGTATACTCAACTTTCAGCAGCTGTCACAAAGTTTACCAAGGGAGTTGGGCTGGAACAAGTGATTTGTCACACGTTTTGCTAACTTTCCCTAAGCTAAGTAATCCTCTAACTCAGTGGTTACAAACCTTTTCATGTCAATGACCACCAAAATAATATGTATTTGGTCGCGGACCCTGTTTCTTAGGAAATATTACCAATGTTTGACAATTTCTATAGAATAGTTTGTTGATTACTTTTGACACAGTAAGGGTCTTATTTTTGTATTCTTTTTATTTTAGCTGTATTAAAAAGTACTTAAATTGTCACTTTAGAAATGTGCACATACTCTGTATACACATTTGTACACAGTGGTTTGTTTTACTGTTGAGTGAAAAAACTATCTTGCACCACATCATCTGGGGACCGCCCCAAAATCACCTGGAGACCACCCTGGGGGTCTCGGCCCACAGGTTGAGAATCTCTCCCATGGACCACAAACACAACCAGATGCCAATTAATGAATGTTAAAGAGATACAGTAGTACACACGAGAGAGTAGCACAGAAGTAGCACAGAAGTCCTAATTGACGTCACGTCCGTTTTCCCCTGGGGTCAGGGAGTTGTTTTCTACATTCTAAATCACGTCATAATAAGAACTGTGTTCCACGGGTGCAGTACTTAGTTTAGACAGTTTTTGGTTGACAAGAAGATACCAAACCACCATTTTCCTGACATATGTTGTACCTTGTTGAGTTGAGCTGCTTCTCTACAGTGGTGGAAAAAGTACTCATTGCGTGCGTCCTGTTAATTTTGTTGACTAAAACTATGATGAAAAATGTTCACCGACAACAACAAAAAAGTCACTGACAGTGACTATATAAATTATTAGCTATATGATGACTTAAGCTCTGACTAAATATACTGCTAATTTAGTCAACAGATAAAAGACCACTAAAGACCACAAATGTCCCATGCAAACTGCTAACCTGGCCAACAATATCGTCCATGTATCGTATCGTCAACCATGTATCGTGATGCATATATCGTATCGCTGTTAAAATGTATCGTTACACCCCTGCTGTGTTGCGCTGTGCGTGCAGATTCCTGGGAGGTCCCATTCGAGGAGATCTCGGACCTGCAGTGGGTGGGCAGCGGCGCCCAGGGGGCAGTCTTCCTGGGCCGCTACCACGGCGAGGACGTAGCCGTGAAGAAGGTGCGCGACATCAAGGAGACGGAGATCAAACACCTCCGCAAACTCAAGCACCCCAACATCATCACCTTCAAGTAAGGAACCCTCATTCACAGCCGCAGCTATATCTTGCGCCACCCCTTACCCCTTATTTATCCCTAAACTTATTTGCCATTTTTTACCATTTTAAAATAGTTCAAATAGCTGATCTACAAGCTCACAATGTGTCAATGTACATTGGCTAGTTGTAAAATGTTTTAAAATAGTAAAACATGGTTGAAGATAGGGCCCCCAGTCTCTGGCAACAGCGATGATGTTGGTACCATTTTCGCAATGCAGCGCATTGTGAGCTTGTAGATCTGCTATTTAAAAGTACAATATTCGTCTCTGAGATGTAGTGGATTAGAAGTCAAAGTATTGGAAATTAGAAATACTCAAGTAAAGTCCAAATACCTCAAAATTGTACTTGAGTACAGAAAATGTACTTAGTTACTTTATACCACTGTCTCTACCGCTGCCTATACTCTCACACATTGCCATTGCCCACCACATCTCAGTGTATTTCTCCCTCCTCTCTGCTCCGCTCCCCTCCCAGGGGGATATGCACCCAGGCCCCGTGCTACTGCATCCTGATGGAGTACTGTGCCCAGGGGCAGCTCTACGAGGTGCTGCGAGCCGGACGGAAGATCACCCCCTCCCTACTGATAGACTGGGCCATGGGCATCGCCGGCGGCATGAACTACCTCCACCTCCACAAGATCATCCACAGAGACCTCAAGTCCCCCAAGTAAGTCACTGTGATCATCAAACACCACAAGCTTGTCCGTCTGCTACTTGTGGATCTGCTACCTTTGATGCTTAATTGTGTGACACTGTAGCAAGATCAAGTAGGGCGTTAATTTCCCCCCTAAACAACACAAACGTTTAAATATGGAGATAAGAGTTTCTGCCTGACGACAACGGTATGTTGTTGACCTGAAGCGTGCTACAGTGTGGCTGGGCGGAGCACAGCATGGTGTCAACCAAGCAAGTTGAAAAGAAGGTCAAAGCTGGTGATTACGATAGCAAAGCAAAGTAAGGAGGCACAGGTCTGGCATTTGAGCACATTTCTCGGTTGTTAACTGACAAAAATGTGAGAAACTGGAAGAGAATGTCATTTCAAAATGTTACACGAGAGCAACAGTATAATGCTAGTATAATGTTAATGACCTACTGGAGGACTGATTCCAGCCCACTTTGATGCTGTCCATGGTGCTGTAATTCTCTCTCTCTCTCTCTCTCTCTCTCTCTCTCTCTCTCTCTCTCTCTCTCTCTCTCTCATATTCTATGCTTTCTGTTTTTATATGCAGGTTTAATGTTTGTTTTAGTTCAATGTTTGTTTTGTAAACGCCATTGACAATGAAGGGAAAATGTATATAATGTGGCTCATTACGTCATATTGTCTCTTTATTGTTAATAGCGTTTAATGTTTATATTTGCACCGTTTGTCATCACCATTACATCACCATTATCATCATTACCATTATCATCACCATTACATCACCTAATCAACATGAGTTAGACTTTAATATATTAGCGCCCCTCACTTCACATGTGATTTTTATAATGTATTTGGGTCCCAATGGAAATGCTGCAGGAGTAGACGGTAATTAAATGTTTCTGCTGCGAGCGGTCAGCAATGAAAGTAGGATATTGTATTCAGTCTTGGTTTGAAGAAATATGCCAAACTAGACCCACAGTTAACTGGAATGAAAATAACGCTTGAGGCTTGAATAAGATTGGCTTCTTTACTCTTTGTAAAACTAACAAAAAACAATATCGTAATGTTCAAAACTGTGAAATAAACGACATAAAAACAAGGAAATACACTGCCTTCAAACATACATCAGCTAGGGTTCTTAATCAATTAACTAAACAAAGCTAACTGATAAAATAAAATCTATACAGAGATAACATAAAAGCATACAATTATTTGTTTTCAAATTTTATTTTTTATTCATGAAATTATTCAGAAACATTATTGAATTTGTTTGGAATTCATGAAACAAATAGCATTTTTCCAAATGTTTTCTTTTTTATGATTTTAAATAATTAATTAAAAACAAATAGTAAACAAAAAGTAAAGGGATATTTACTTAAAAACATAAAAATGTGTCCGCAACCCTAAAAGTGGTGTACTCATCACCTTTTAATTTCAAGGACCCCCAGTGCACAAATGGAGGCAAATGGACCCGTAAGAGTTACATACCCGTACGGGGCCATTTGGAACTCACTCACGGACACTTTGAGACCCACTGGTGTAGCAGTGTTTCCACTGAACGAACATGCACAATAGAGTCTTAATTAGTATCATTGGTAACATGTGTAGGAAGTCGGAAGAGACCCGGAAGTAGGAAGAGTAATTTCCAAAATGGCATACGTGGATAGAGACTATTCTAGTCCAGTGAGTCTGCATGTCTATTTTCCATCAAATATAAAGGTGTCTTCTTTATGGAATACCCATTTCCATCTACCACATCGTAGTACCACATCCTCTCTATCTACGTATACAATAAGTTTAATAAAGAAATACCCGAGTGGACAACTAGATGGTAGGCATCAATAATATTTTCATGATATGGATACATCTTTTCATTATTCAGTATTTCGGGGCCACGGGTGAGTCTTAACCGGCCACGTATGTCGGAGCCATGGGTGAGTCATAACCTGCCACCTATGTCAGACTATTGGTACGTCAGACAAACGTGTGCCCCCCGTAATGATGTCTCTTCTGCCCTGTGCTTTTTACAGCATGCTGATCACACACGACGACCTGGTAAAGATCTCCGACTTTGGTACCGCCAAGGTACTCAGCGACAAAAGCACCAAGATGTCTTTCGCTGGCACAGTGGCGTGGATGGCCCCCGAAGTAATCAGGAACGAGCCAGTGTCAGAAAAAGTCGATGTCTGGTAAATGTAAAACAGAGAAAAAAATACCGGGCGGCGGTGGCTCAGGGGTAGAGTGGCTGGATGGTAACGGCAAGGTTGCCTGTTCGAACCCCGGCTCCCCCAGAGTTAGTGTCGAAGTGTCCTTGAGCAAGACACTGAACCCCTAATTACTCCTGATGTGCTGGCTAGTGCCTTGCATGGTTTCTGCCGCCATCGGTGTATGAATGTGTGTGTGAATGGGTGAATTGATGCACAATCTATGTAAAGCGCCTTGGATAAAGGCGCTATATAAATGCACCATTTACCATTTTATTTACCGTAGGCCTACTGTATGTTGTATATATTTTATCTGGATACTCAAAGAAGCAGATGTTGCTGGAACCAAATCTGTTATGAATTTGTCTGTTTTGAACTATGCGTCCCATGACCAAAATGACGTGAAAACAAAACAAAACAAAAATAGCTCATCAGATGCATGGACTTCACACTAAGTACTGCACTTGTGGGACTCAAACATTATATTTCTAAGTTTGAGTCTCGGGCAGATACAAAATATATTTTTTGAGTCTTGAGCTGGATAGTGTGAATGAATGGTTGCAAGATATTTGTTTGGGACCTTTGGGTCCTCAGTTGTACTGCCCGCTAAGTGTGAAGTGGATCGGATAAGCACTTCTCGAGTTATAATGCAAAGGACACTCGGACAGACAGAAATTCATATAGATATCCTGGAACACTAGCCTGGCTCCAGCCCTGAATCCCTAGCCACGTCCTTGTCCTGGCGATTCAGGTCTGGTGACTCTCCCTACTACGGCGTCAGTGTCGTTCGAAAATCCGATCGCAGCAGCTGATTGGCCATCAGCCCCCTCATTCGACAGCGTCAGACAACAAACATGGCTGCCCCCAATGCAGTGACTCACGGCCGTATCAATCTGGCTATTAAATCGACGTATGATAAATTGTTTTATAAACATCATCCGACATATTTTACCGCTTCTGTTTACATGCTAGTAGCGCTCGTTGGCTGTGTTTGTCATGGCCACATGATTGACAACAACGTCATCTGCTTTCCTATACTATTCTGATTGGTTGGTATTAACCCATCGCCGAAGACTGCCGCTTTGACAACGCCCATCCCAGAAACTGCTGCCGTGGGAAGGGCTTTCAGTCTAAATAATGAAGTGAAACTAAATGAAAATTCAAACTGAGCGTCACAATAACACCACAATAATAAAGCAATGATTGGTTGCACATCTCTTGCCTTTGTGCAGAGGTGCAGTGGGTCATTATTGTAAGTCATACTGTATGTCATTGTGGCAGGTCGTTTGGGGTGGTGTTGTGGGAGATGCTCACCGGAGAAGTCCCGTACAAGGACGTGGACTCGTCCGCCATCATTTGGGGCGTGGGCAACAACAGTCTGCAGCTGCCCATCCCAGAAAGCTGCCCCGACGGATTCAAGAACCTCCTCCGACAGTGCTGGTGAGTAACCTAACCTCGTGTCACCAGACTTCCCACCTTGGAGGAAAGCCTGTTATTCATTCCAAACTGGCCTGTGTGATCTGGTCTAGGCCACTGAAACTGAAAAAAGAAAAAAAGTGTGGTTCTGGTTTGGTGATTCCGGTTTTTCGACAGCGCTTTCTTTTGGTTCCCCCAATCCCCATTTAAATACTGCATCTAGTTTAGCCTCCCAGTCGCTACGAGTTGGAAAAATATTGATTTACCAAACAAACTATTCCTATGAGCTAAACTACGCATGAAGGGTTTTATTGGGTAGGCCCTAAAATGATGATTATTTTGGGTAATTCTGTTCCCGGTTTGGTGGTTCTGGCCTGATGACTTCAAACCAGTGACTACAGTGACTACTCAGACATAACGGTCGGATTGGCAGTGCGACGTACCGTAGGTGTGAGGTGGGAGTTTCCAACCCCAGCTTCAGTAGATGGAAGGCTTTGGAACGACCTGCTCATGCAGGAAAACGGTTGTCCTTTATTAAATCCCCAGCTATTAAAGTCGACCCATAACTGACCTTTTTTTAACACATAAGTACACATAGTGCACCGTCGAATGGCACGGAGTCCTTCTGAAAGCCTCCCGTTGTCTTCACAGGAACTGCAAGCCCAGGAGCAGGCCTTCGTTCAGGCAGATCCTGCTGCATCTGGACATTGCCTCAGCAGACCTGCTCTCCACCCCGCAGGAGACCTACTTCAAGTCTCAGGTATGTTTGGCTCACTGTACACCATTTGACACTGGGATGCTGCATCAAACTTCAATATCGTTGCTCTCGGCAGAAACCTCTTATCTCCATATTTAAACCTTTTGTATTTTCAGGGTAAATTAACGTGATCATAATATAGCGTCACACAAAAAGTCTAGTAGAAGATCTACTTTGCGTATTGAGCATGCCGATCTCAGTTACATTCGACAGCTGAACTTCAATGTAAATGTAATTCACCAGGCGGAGTGGCGGGAGGAGGTGAAGCAGCACTTTGAGAAGATTAAATCTGAAGGTACCTGTCTCCACCGACTGGACGAGGAGCTGATCAATCGACGCAGAGAGGAGCTCAGGTCTGTGTTTCACCTGCGGATCATTTTTCTCTATATAAGGTTTACCGTGGGTTTTACAACGGCTAAAAGGCGCAGTGGTGAAGCACTCCACGGAGCGGAGGGCTTCCGACCCTCTTAGCCGTTGGAAAATGTGGAATTATTCCACTACAAGAAAGTAGTCCCAGTGACTGCCTGCACAAACCAGGGAGTTCCTGTGCAAATAAATACAGTACTGGGGTATATCGAGCGGCTATCATCAGCCACTAGTATGAACAGTATAACAGTATAATGCTACAGCATACATAATAAGTTAATAACTATACATGGTGCATCATTCCCTGGTCTGTTTATCAGGGCCTTTTCACGTTGTCCCATATTCCAGTGTCCCTCCTTTATCCACTGAATAGAAAAGAAGTGCCTCAAGTGCATTTTCTTTTGTACCGCGAGTATTGAGAGTCCCTCATGCAGAGCCAAGATGTCATTAGTAACCCTTTTCTTTTTTTTCTACGTTCCTTTCAGGCATGCGTTGGACGTCCGTGAGCACTATGAGCGCAAGCTGGAGAGGGCCAACAACCTGTACATGGAGCTGAATGCCGTCATGTTGCAGCTGGAGCTCAAAGAGAAGGAGCTACAGAGGTACCTACTGTACCGTTTAAACCCACAACATATACAGTATGCTGTTCAAACCAGTGGTTAGAGGGCAGTGTTGGGAAAAGTACTCACATTTTTTGACGTAGCAAACGTATCAATATTGCAATGTAGAAATACTTTTACGTAAATGTAGAAGTCTGGAATTAAAACATTTACCGAAAATGCTTTGGCCATGTCTCGTAACCACTATTATTAATAGAATAGAAAAATACATCATAAATAAATACTGAAATCAGATATAATCATTAAGGAACGTTTATGCATGCATTATGTGTATTGTGTACTATGTAAACTCTAAATTTCCATTTTCCAACCATTCAGTTGCAAAAAAAAACAAAAATAAACAACAACAACATGTGGGGACCCCCCGAGGGGTCGCGACCCCCAGGTTGAGAACCCCTGGTTTAAACCACTGGTAGATCAGCTTTTTTATGTCTGTTTTTGCCAAATGTTCCCCTATTATGACAATAGCCACATCATGTGGTTGACCCCGATACAGATTAACACATTCTAAGGACATTAATAAAAAAAATACTCAACTAGCGCCACCTATGTGCACAAGAAACAGCACTGTTTCTCAATGTCTGGTCCAGGGACCACCATGCTGTGTATAACGAAGCCTTAATCACGGTCTCCGTGGCAACTCCACTTCACCGTCAATTCGCCCGTGTCTTCTGCTGAAGACACGCCCCGCCTCTCTGTAGTCATAGCGACAAGTAAACCAGCTGGACAGGTTCAGTAGAAACATGTTGCCGTCCAAATGGATCCATTTAGACCCTTACCATTTACTTACAATGTATTTTCCAGGCAGAGAGAAACACACTTTTCGGCTCCAAACTTGTAGCTGTACTGGCTTCCCTTGGCAGTTGGTGGGTGAATTGACCCTGTATCGTGTTTAAATCATGTTGTGTTTTCCAACGGTCTAACATCAATGTTTGGCCAACACACAGCCAGAAATGTAACTTTCAGAGCGAGAGAAGCATTTTTTGTCTGTTTCCAAAGTTGGCGCTGTTCTGGCCTACCGTAAAATGGCAAATAGAACCAAATGGACCCCTACAGATTTGTAAATTTGAGAGTGTACAAATGGGTCTGTAACTCTGAGATCCATACCATGGACCATATACGGTCCATGTTTTGGTCCCATTTGGACAAAACCTATCATCTATCATCCCAGAGATAGATAAAACATTATTTTGTTTATTAGCAAAAGTCTCTGGTTAAGAAGTACTGTGATGTTTTGTGTTGTTCCAGGAGAGAGCATTCTCTGGATAAGAAGTACCCCGGCCTGTTAAAACATCACACCTCCAGACAGAGCAGCTCCTCCAACAACATGGACAAGTTCATCAAGAAGAAGAACGTGCCACAGAAACTGCCCTCTGGAAAGAGGTGCATATAACATTAACCCATTCTTAATCAGTAGTTCTCACACTTTCTCTTTCACGTTAAAAAATAGCAGGTGTACAAGTGGTGCTCTGCAACCTTGTATGTCTGCTATTTTTGAATAGCCAACGCAAAAAAAATCTAAAATTACACAGATGCTTTCTCGGTTCTATTGGGTTGGTACTCACCTTTGCTTAGAGTACCTGACGTCACTTGTTCATCCCCTGGGTCACGGAAGTAATTTTTCTATGGACAATAATATTGGGGCATCATAAAATCATTGTCTTAAGAATTGTGGTCTAACAATAAACAAATTATTCCGGTGCTATTGTCAGGGAGGTGGCTCTGTATCGTTTACCATAGTCAGTCACTTATATTTGATCTGTTTCTGACGAAAATGAAATTAATTTAATTTGTAGGCGTAACGTTAGCGTTTTCTCGCTGTCAGTTGATGCTTCATATCCATATGAGCCAAACCACTGGGTTCATTTGTTTCTTTTTGGAACATAGTTATTATATGCCGACGATTAAACAAGTCTATGGGAATTCAGAATGGATGGAAGAAAAATGTGACCTATGTAGGATGCATACATTACGTCAGACTACTATGGAATTATGCCATTTCTGTTAATAAACAAATAATAAATAATAAAGCTATTGCATACAGGACACATTATGACAACTACAACGATTGCTAAAAGGCAACGACTGGTGCACAGGTGTTATTTCTTTGACCGCTCCTTCCTTAACTCTTCCCAGGCCAGACATCCTCAAGTCAGAGGTTATCCTTCCCAAGATGGACCTGTCGGTGATGCAGGTCACCGTCCCGTCCTCCTGCCCCAACAACCGGACCTCCACCTCGCCCAGCCGCTCCCGCCGGGTGAAGACCCGCCACCGCAAGCCGGGCAAGGGCAGCAGTGGCGACCTGGCGTGCCTCAAGGCCACCCGCCTGCCCTCGCCATCCTCCGCACAGGTGGTCAACGCCATCTCTGCCTCCGGCGCCAACCCGTCCAGCAAGCAGCTGCTGGACCCCAGCGCGGCCCTGCGGGGGTTAAGCCACGAGCAGCAAGCCAGGTAGGTGAAGGTTTTAATATATCATCCGCTGTCGGGCAGAAACCTTGTATCTGTATCTCCATATTTCATCGTCTTCATCTTATGTTGTTGTTTATATTTTTTGTAAATGCCCCTTATTTTTTGAATATCGTCATATAATTGGTCCTCACTAAGGCTCATGAAAAAACGTAAACATGTTTTGACTCTGTATGAGGGCTGTGGACACTTCAGAAACCAGCCTACCAGTGACATCATCATTAGGCAGGGTTTTTTGAGGAACGCTACTACGCTAGCCCCTAGGCTCCAACATATGGCTTTTGGTTATGTCAGATGTCAGCCAAGTCTATGGACTTTTAATGACTTAAAAATATATATTTTTTAAATCACACCCGTGTGAAATGAGGGGCACTCTTATCATACATCATCATTCTCCATTCATTGTCAATGGGAATTTAATGTTTGTGTTAACACAAAAATAGCCGATTTGCTCAGACACATATAAATACAATGTACATAAGTACACGTAAATTCTCCATTCATTGTCAATGGCATGGTTTGTGTTAGGGCAAAAATCTACACTATAGCTAGCGCCCCTCAAAAAAACGAAATAAATAAAAACATTTTTTTTGTTAGTTGCTCTAAAAACGAAAACTACCTGAATTAGAAAAG
Organism: Electrona antarctica; assembly: GCF_951216825.1. Classification (NCBI taxonomy): domain Eukaryota; kingdom Metazoa; phylum Chordata; class Actinopteri; order Myctophiformes; family Myctophidae; genus Electrona; species Electrona antarctica. The sequence goes on along the minus strand of NC_136807.1, from coordinate 23,838,509 downwards.
AAATACCACCTGTGTGAAGTGAGGGGCGCTCTTATCATCATCACCAACTAAACCCCTCCCTCAAAAAATGCAGATCACTTAGATCTTTTTACACCCCCCCCTTCCTTTTCCCCACTCTGTACATACAGTTTTTTTTCCTGAAATGATTTAGATTTTTTTGTTTTTGTAATTGATGATATTGAATTTTTTTGTGTCATGTCATGTCTATGAATTGATTGCACAGGGCCTAAATGGAAACAAGACCGCAAGGACTTTTTTTGGTGAAGAGTTTTGAACGAGTGTTTGACTGTACTCTGTTGCTGTTTTTACATTTATGTTCAATAAACTATTCAGTCAATCAATCAATAATGTTTTTGTTCTTTTAGTTTACTAAGTAAACTATAATAACCTTGTTCCACACGACACACAGGCAGCTATCTTCCTCCAGCCCGGACCTGATCTGCACCGCTCTGGAGGCCGGGGGGAGCCATGTGAAGGGGAAGGGAGACCCCTCTTCCTCGTCCGCCGGGGGTCTAGAGAGGGGCGGGAGCCTCAGCGCCTCGGCGGGCCTGGGAGGGGGGGGCGGGGTGGAGGGGGCCGGCCTCCTGGACGACCTGGCGGAGACGCCGCCCCGCAGCGACACGCCCAGCGAAGACGCCGCCTCCTTCCCCTTCTCCAGCAGCCCCGACTCGCCCTGCGGGAGGGGCGCGGCCGGGGGGCGGCGCTCCCTGGGTGGAGAGGACAAGGAGGAGGGGGCAGGCGTCGGCATCCGGCTGCCCCGCGGCTCGTCAGCGGGGGGGATCGGGGGTCAGCACCTCACCCCCTCGGCCATCCTGTACCGGGCAGCCATCACACGGAAACAGGTACATGCATGACATTTGTCTTTTCTTTTAGGTCAAAACTAGGCCTATTTTGAGGGGCGCTATCCCCTCCAACGTCTGGCTTTCAGAAATTATGTCAAGTCGAAGCCAAATCTATGGACATTTAATGAAGTAAAATACAGCAACATTTGTGACGTCATGTGGCAGCCACGTCTATGGACTTGTAATGTTTTAGTATGTTTGTTTAAACACTTAAACAGGCACCCTGCACTCACTTCAAATGAGTGTGATTTCTTCTCTTGTTTGTGCTATTAGTAATGTTAATATGTGCTCTTCTTTCCAACACGCGGCTTTGTGTGTAAGTAAACACTCAAGTACTGTAAATGCCCGGAAAGTAAAAGTACAAAACCATTGGAGCAATATTAGAGAAGTATTGAAAAATGTAAATACTCCAGTAAAGTTACTTTACACCACTGCACTTCTTGATCTTTTCCCTGTTAACTTCCCCCCCTGTGCAAAGATGCCAAATCACACATGGCACCATTTCACAACTGAAGTAGCCTCGGCTTACTTATCTGCGAATAGAAAAGCCTGGTCACAACGTAAGGCAGAGAAGCTATATAAAAACGCGCAACTTCCGCCCAAAAAAATGATAGTCTTTACAGCGTAGGTCTTGCCCAGGGTGCAACTGAAGCGTTGTAATCGTGATAGCCCGCTATGTGAGGTTCAAGTAAGGAACCTTTATTTCACAGCTATATGTCGTGTATCAGATGACAAGATGTAAATGAAGGTGTCCGGGGCTACACTTTCTACTGAACATGTTCAGCTCGTCTTCAGTTGTGTCTCTGTTTTCCCCGTCGCCATGACTACAGAGGAGGGGCGTGTCTTCAGAAGAGGAGGAGGGCGAAGTCGACAGCGAAGTGGAGTTGCCACGGAGACGGTGAGCAGGGCTTTTTTCATATGATGAACAGTTCTTATTATAAACCAGTGGGACGTCCATGAGCGATTCGTTCGAAATGATTAGGTCTTTGACGTGAAAAATGTTACGTTCAGGCGATCGTGGAAGTCAATACTATGTGACTGTGAGCACAGAGAGCGGGTTGTTCTTCACACGACAGACTGAGGTAGACCTTTACACTAGACATGCATGGCATTGCAAGTTGAATAGAAATACATACAAACAAACATTGTATTGTTCCTGGACAAACTACAGCTATTGGCCAGTAAACACCACATTTCAGTATGAAACAAAATAAAGATGCACAGTTCCTAGACAAAGAACAGACAGTGTTTGACGAGGGTTTGACTGGATTGCTGAATTCCTACAATGACCATAATGCTTTAGTGCACTGCCCCACCTTGTGGAGAGGGGGATCGAGGCTGCATGGACGTGTGACTTGTAGTCCAGGAAGGAAGTGAGACCACATTTCCATGACAAATCTTGGTCATGAACATGACGCCATGACTAAAATATCTAAAAACACATATTGCACACATAAAAACCCCAGGAAATTAAAATAAGATCTGGTTGCAAAAGGGTTCTTTAAGTTAAAGACATGCTGAAGTCATGTGAATGTACTGACTTTTTATTGTAGTTATTTATTACTTCTACATTATTATACTACAAAGAGGAACATGTGCACATATTCCATGCGTATAGTAGTCCATGCGCTCACTGCGCACAGAGGGGAGGCAGAAGCACTGAAAGTTGAACGGTGAACGAATCATTTGAACTCATCTTTCTTGAACTAAATGATTCGAACACTGAAATGAACGTTAATCCCCACCGCTGATAAGCAAATAAAGGACGTGTTTTTCTCTCAGACGTCCGACCAGCATCACCAAATGCCAGTCGACGTTCAGCTCGGAGAACCTGTCGGTGTCAGACGGCGAGGAGGGCCACACCACGGACCACTCCCACAGCGGCACGCCCGACGTGGTCAGCACCAACACGGACGACCGGCTGGATGACCGCAGCGACGACCTGCTCTCGCAGGGCTCAGAGATCCCCGCTGACAACACAGACCCTGCGTCGGAGAGAGACGGAGCCCCCGGCCGAGCCCCAAAAACTCCCCCACTGGACCTGGGACAGAATGCTAATGAGGTACGGTACCCAGCAGCTTCACATGCTCATGGGCACAGACATAGAGACAATTTACAAATTGACCCTTCTAAGCCCCACCCACTTGTGGGTGCATGTTAACACCCCAATCGCCCAGGACGAAGTTCACCGTCCTTTCTATTAGTAACGCTCGACAGTCGACACCCAAGACGAAGTTTTATCCAAAAGACGAAGTTTATTGATATGAAAACGGATCGCATCGCTCCACAGCCTGGGAGCGCTTGTTGCGCAGGATTTATCCGCATAAATAATCGATAATTTCAGTAGCAAGAGCTTGAAAATGTCTTCTAAATCTTGTCAACAATGCCTGCAGTAGGCTATGCACTGGAAAAAATGTGCATGACATTATTTCAATAAAGTAAAACATGAGGAAATGTTATAGGGAGAAACAGTGTCCAACTCAATCAACTTTAATGACCGTCCTACAGGAGTTGTAATGTAATGCGTGGTCAGACTACGGTGATTAGTATGATTGCCATCACCTGGGCAGGTGAGTCTTGTAACTTTCCCGACAATACACTGTGTATGTGTTCAACAACACAAATAACATTGCCAGCTATGAGGTGACGGAAGCTTGCCCAGTTTAGCAACGGTTGCTAAACTATTTGGATTGGAATTGGACAATCGCTTTTGGGGTGGGGTTTAGCGAAGGGTACATTGTAGGCATTTAGCAGACACTCTTAATCCAGAGCGACTGACAATAAAGCAAGGTAAACACATACATCAAATGCAGAGAGACAGACAGTGTAGTGCCTCAGTAATCTATAGGATCATAGGAAAACCAGATTATAATCTGTATATTGAAACTATCGAAACTATGCCAGGTAAGCAAGTGCATATGTCTAAATAACATGCTACAGGTAGATGTAAACAGTAAAGAAACACATCAAAGAAATATATATTTACATAAACACAAAAGCATATGAGATGAGTCATAAGGTGCAAAAAGAGAAGGGAGGAAAAGGTATCAATGCATTGGCATTCCACACAGGCCTGAATATTCAGTTGAAACAAACAAACAAACAAACAAACAAACAAACAAAAACATGGTCCACAGGGAAGGTAAGTTGTGCATATGGCATAGTGCAACAGATTCAAGGGAGGAAAACACAAAACAGTCCATTTCAAGGAAAGTGTTTCAGTTGGCTACACACTGCACGATATTTGCTCCGATTATGCTGTCAGGGAGCTTTTTTGGCACTCGCCGACAAAACCCCCGACCTGACGCAAGATCTGGCTTTGAACACAGAGGTTTTACTCGCTATGTGTGTGAAAGGCTCTGCGAGAAGCTCCAGCGCCGATAAAAGCACTCACCAATACCTTTCCGAGCGTTTCTGAATAGCTAGCAGGTTTGATATTTGACTCTCTCGCCAACTGGTCATCATACAGTATGAACGGGGTTGCCGCTGTGGCGGCACCCCGAGAAGGTCCATATTACAGCCAATGAGAGCACAGGACAGCTGTGCTCACAGACAGAAAGTCTGACAGACAATAATATATAACCTTTATTCTGTGGGTAAATTCAGGTGTCATACTTATTCCTTGGGTAAATCCAAGTGTCATACATTATTGGTAGCGATATTAGCCTAATATTGCTGTTAAATAGTCTATAAAAGCAACGCATCTCACTTGAATAATGTTAATATTAAAACTGCGTCGGAATCTATGCTGCAGCGTAAACATTTGGACCATGAGTGTGTGTGTGTGTGTGTGTGTGTGTGTGTGTGTGTGTGTGTGTGTGTGTGTGTGTGTGTGTGTGTGTGCGCGTGTGTGTGAAGGTCTGACACAATCACCCAGTCGGGACACAGGCTGGCAAGGTTCACGATTGAGGTGTGCAGCCTCTTTTATTAATTTCTCACATCAAAATGATATGCAGGCCAGGGAAAAATGATTAACAGAGATATTCGTCACAGTCAGTGGGATTCTTGTTCGTCCGCGCATTTTGCAGGTGAGAGAGGGTGATTAGTCTTTGTTCAGTTCAAATAATAGTTCTTAAAGTGCCACTGACGCGGTCCCGGGACCACACTGGTGGGGCTGGGTCCGTGGCAAATTATAACAAATAATAATGGTTCTTTCTTTTCTAACTTTCTTCTAGGTGCAGCGGTGGACAGCGGCCACCAGCGGCGGAGATGGGTAGGTACAGGTAAGTGGTTTAGCGTATGCTTAGAATAGTTCAGTCATTTTAGGATAGGCCTTTCTTTCCTACAGGGTTCCCGTGGACAGGCGAGGGTCCCGCCTGTCTCTCTCTTTCAGCGCAGCAGGGAGTCGGGGGAAGCCAGTTCCTCCTCCGCTTTTCCTCCACTTGGCCTCTCCGTGGCTCGCTCCAATCCTATAAGCCTGATAAGAACATTTGGGGTGAGGATATGGATTTCCAACAAGCAAGAATAGCGGTGTATATTAGAGAGTAATAGAGTCCTTACCACACGACGCGATACGGCGAGGCGTGCCTCTGTCTGCCCGTGGTGAACCAGCTGTCGCCACGCATAGAGCGAAATGAGCCTTTTATACTACCTTGTCAACGCGACACGGCTGGCACTGATTGTCGGCGGGCGTGGCGGCGGCATCATTTCTGACTGGTGAAGTATGAAGTTCGGTATGAAGACTTGCCCTATCACTTTCCCGAGGGCGTGTCTCACGTTCGGGTGTGCTCTGTAGCGGGCAGCATTGTTGGTTCCCATGGCAACGCACTCGCTATGTCGGGGTTCTGCTACTGAGATCCCACAGTGGAGAGAGACACAGAGGGACAGAATTATTTCATCCCGACTCCTGACTCGCTCTATAACTATGCACAAAAACGATGTGACAATAAAGATGATTCTGATTCGCCCTGTGTGTTCCTGTGTGTGCTCACGCAGAGAAAGAGAGAGAGTGTGTGTGTGTGTGCGTGCGCGTGCGTGTGTGCGTGCGTGCGTGCGTAAGTGAGTGAGAGAGAGATGTCCTGTCGGTCTCACGCATGTATCATGGGATCCTGCAACTACGTGAGAAGTCAAAATTAATTGAAATAAAAAGCAAATATAGCCTATATTATGTATCGGGTCTGGATCGCAATTTAATTAAAAATCTCTCTCTCTATATCTCTCTCTCTCTCCCCTCTCAGGGTCGGGGGTTGTGTGACGACTCGGACTGCGACAGCGCTGAGTTGGACCAATCGGGCAGCGGGGAGCCCAGTCGCCCCCCCAGCGCGGGTGCATGGGTGCCCGGCCTGTCCCAGACGGGACCCTCCCCCCAGCAAGGCTCGGGATCCCCCCCTCAACAGCAGAGCCCTCAGACAGGCCCAATGTAGAACCACTGACTAGACGTTTAGCCAAGGCCCACTGACTACCTTACAGCCAAGACCCTCCGACTACCTTACAGCCAACAACCACCTTGCTGTTGTTGGAACAGCTCACATGTACAGTACAGTACAGTACAGTACAGTACAGTACAGTACAGTACAGTACAGTACAGTGGTTCTCAAACCATTTCATAAAAGTATAAAAATGGTTGAAATGATTGTGACGCTATTATCAACTAATTTTGCTGAGGATCCCAGTACTTTGAGAACCAAATGCAGTACAGTACAGTACAGTACAGTACAGTACAGTACAGTATAGTACAGTACAGTACAGTACAGGATCACACAGCAAAATAAAGGTGCCAACTGGAACCGAAACTGTCTCTTCAGAGTGATGCCATAGAAGAACCAAGGTTCTAGAAAGCAGTGGTTCACAACCTTTTGGTTGGCCCCCCTCCTTCACGACACTTAAACATGTGCATGCACACATACCGACTGAGACTGCTATCTAATCTATCTTAACTAATCATTTTAGCTGTGAACGTAAAATTACCATGTATGGCGCCAAAATCGAGGACGGAAATTGGCGCTGTGATTGGCTGTAAGGTCTGCCATTCTACGCTGTGATTTTCTGAGTAGCGCATAGCGTGTGTGTCAGGTGGAAATCCGTTAAATATCCGTTCCGACACCCGTTATATATAAGTGGCAGATGCAAATGAGAGAGAGGGAGCCGAGAGAGAGGGGAGAGAGGATTGGGTATGTCATATGCCTGAACGGGTATGGACTAGTATGGCTTTAATTACAAGTACATTGTCTAAAACGGGGGTTTTGACAAGAGGAGTAATATTATACTTGAGTCGAAGCATGCATCTGAGAGGAAGCACGATGGCACTGATTTATCGATGTGATGTGGGTCTCCGTGTGTCAGAACCTCAGACACATTGTAAAGCATCTTACTAAGTTCCATCCACCGTCCACAGGCTGTTGAGACTAGCCCCTAGCTGTTGTTCCATGGACTGTCCGTCTCATTGTAGCCAGTGCCACACACAGACATGTTTCCTTAAGTAAAAGTATCAATACTGTAGAAATAATGTAGAAATAGAAGTAAATGTCAGGAATTCAATTTACTTGGATAAAAGTTCAAAAGTATTGCTATCAAAATGTACTTGAAGTACCAAAAGTAGAAAGTAGTCATTATGTATTGTACAATGTCCCATTTCACAAGTTTTCAAATGTACGTTATACAAATTTATAAAAATCTTTTGAAAATAGCAGATCTACAAGCTCACAATGCGTCACTATTGGGAATTGGAAGTAGACCTATTGTAAATTGGAAATACTCAAGTAAACCTTAAAATTGTACTCAAGTACAGTACTTAAGTAAATGTTACTTTCCACCACTGGCGCACAGACACATTCAAATTTTCATTCCTACATTGGCGACCAAACAAATTATTTGACGACCCCCTCAGGTTGAAAACCACTGCTTTAAAACCTTGACCACGCAATGGTCCACTTAAAAGACAACATGCATAGGATTTACGTGGTAAAAAGCTGCCATCAAATGGTTCCTTTAAGGAACCATGTCTGGTACCTCACCGGACAAAAAAAAAAAAAAAGGTTCTCTAGAACCATTTGAGGAACATAAAGAACCATTCTTTCTTTAGCCTTTTAAAGAACCATTTAAGAGCCATTATTTGTCTGTGTGCACTGTTCACATTTATGACGATTTGACTTGCGTCTCATGGGTTTGTCATAGCACGCCGCAGGGTTCTGTTTGTAAAAAGTCCAAAAGAAAAGAAAAGGGGAAAGAAAAAACAAGAAAAAAATGGAGGTGCTGGTCCTTTTCTTAACCCCTTAAGTCCTCTATATACTTTGCTATACTGTCGAATAGCAAAGTAGCATATCTACAAGCTCTCAACTCATCACCATGCGGCTCTATTGCAAAGTTGTGGATGTGCGATTGTAGCTATTTTAGATTTGTGTGTGTGTGTGTGTGTGGGGGGGGGGGGGGGGTGGCCGGACATACAGCTGAATGACCAGAGGGGGGAGGGGGGGGGGATATCAAAAGCAGAGGCATGCCCGCCACCCCAAGCAAATGGAACCCTGGGACGTCCCACATCAGACAGCATAGAATATTTGTCACGAGTTCACATCTGATCTTTTTGGCAGCTTTGTGACATCATGGTAAGATGTCTTTGGCTTACGTGCACACCGTCAGCTCCAAATCTCAGTCCTAACTCCTAAAGGATGGTATTGGATCAGTGGGATTTGCCTGTGGTGTGTATTGGATCAGTGGGATTTGCCTGTGGTGTGTATTGGATCAGTGGGATTTGCCTGTGGTGTGGACAAAGCCTTTTTTAAGTTTCATAGTGTGTGTTAGGCCAACACTTAACGCCTGATGTAGGCTATACCTCGGCGCACGGCGGTGTCGAGCAACACCGTCATGCGACAAAGTATGAATTAGACTTTTTACACTTTTACCTTTAGCCACTGCTCCAGTTTAGCAAAAAATGTACTAAACAATCTCCCCCACACACACACACACACACACACACACACACACACACACACACACACACACACACACACACACACACACACACACACACACACACACACACACACACACACACACACACAGTGGGAGACAGCCTGATGTTCCAAACACTTAATGCGTTCAGATACTAATAAATAATAATGTAAATATTCATTACATACCAACGTGAAGAAATATTAAAATTTATTTTATGTGTAAGATAAAAAATATATAATTAAAAATGTAAGAACTAAATGGTATGCAGCCCTACAAACAAGTGCATGACTAAATACATGTTTATTATTTATGGTTGGGATGTGTCCGTTTTATATTTTGTGAGAAAGTTTACACTTTTTTAAATCCTGAAAGTATTACTTCACTATTTGTTTTAATAAATATTGATGTTGACACTCAAAAAGAAAAAAGACAAAAAAAACATGAATGATGTCAAAATGTAATGAACTGCTCACGTAAACATCAAACATGATGCTTAAAAGGCACGTTTTGTAGTTGTGTTTTCCGGTTCAGGTTACAAACAAGAATGACTCAGTCATAACTGCCAGGTGCAGTGCAGAGTATGGGTTTTTATGCCGTTCAGACTATGGGTTTTATTGGTAAGTCTCCCATTGGCTTAGAAGCAGCCGGAAGGCAGCCAATCGTGAAAAGTGTCCACTAAGGTCGTTAGTACGGTCGACTCGCTAGTAGAGAAGTTGGAAATGTAGTCCAGGTGCTTTTCAAGCACCTGGCAAAAAAGAAAAACAAATCAATAGATTAAAAACATGGCAGGCTAGAGCGCAACACAGCTGCAGCTAATTAAAGGTAGGGTAAATGATAGTTTTCTTGAAATAGTCTAAATGTTAAATAGCTCAATATTATACTAATCATTATTATACAGTATTTGTTCAGTAACAGGGGTCTCCCTGTCTCTCCAGTTCTTTATTAACCCATTTAGGCCTGACAAATTAGGAAAATGTCTTCAAAATCCTGATAGTTTTCTGAAAAACTTATGTTTCTGTATCAGTGGTGCTCAATATTTCATGTCAAGGACCCCAAAAAGTATATGTAATATGCCTCCGCCCCCCCATCTGAAAATATGTTGTTCCAGGGACCTCCCAGAAGCAAAGATTTGAGTTCAAATTCAGTTCACTCTGTAATAATATATTCAAAAGTTTGAGGCACATTTTCCGGATTTTTCAATAGCTAAAGTATAACATAACGCCCAATTAAACAGAAAATGCATTTTCAGATCGGGATATGGGTCGGTTATGGTGGTAGGCCTACCATGCCATTAGTGCGTATGCTTGGTCCAGGCACACAATCTAGCTAACCCTCTAACATTATTCAGGCTGTCGGACTATGGGCCAATTTTCTGTGAGCTTTTTGCCTAATGTTCGCCCCATGAATAGAATGTGTTTGTAACCTGAACTGGGAAACAAGCTACAGAATCAGGCAAGGTTTTCATGCCCCTTTTATTAGAATTCTCAGTAGGTAGGCTTAATATTTATGTTTTAATCTTTTCATTATTATTATTATTATTTATCCTCCTTTCACTGGGATTTGGATTTGGATGAAGCGCAGTAGCCTAACACTTTGGTAGAGGTTTAGGTTGTATAGTTATCTCACCTTAAGGTAACTATTGACGAGATATATCTTACTGTGTTGCTACGTTGATTAGAAATTGATATTCCAGTGAAATAGCTCTTACAGTCACTCTTAGCACATAAACACATGCCAACAAAGCACAAAGCCAACAAAGCCAGTATAAAACATCACTAAACTGAGTTGTGATGGTGTTGGCAGAATGTGCTTTGTTTGTGTCCGTTGAAGTGCTAAAAGAGTGACTTACAATGTACAATGTAAGATCAGACACTCTCGATCATCCAGAGTGAATGTGAATAAACTATATTCACATACATAGAATTAATGCAGACAGACAGTGTAGAGCGTCAGGAAACTAGGATCACAAGTAAACCAAGAACTAGTCTAAACAATATACTATCTAAATAATAATCTGTACATTGAATCTATAGGATACCAGGTAGCCGAAACAATGAACATACAATAGGCTAGCATCTGTTTAAATGATATGATATCTAGATTGAACATTGTGGTCAAGAAAACAGGCCTAAGTAACAAAAAACAAAAAAAATCCTTCTTTGAGACTTAAGTCACTGATGAGACTAGTTTGGTTTCTAATCAATGTGGCAAATTATCTCACCAATATTTGGGGTTACATCATGGCAAGGTGTCTATACAATGAAAATCTAATGTCCAAAACCCTTATTTTTATTTATTTATCATTTTTTCAGGATGCAAATTCAAAAACAGCAAAAGTAGCAGATTGACAACCTCAAAATGTGTCGCTTCGTACCGCATTTCGACCTTGTGGATCTGCTACTTTGGATACTTTGTTTTGTGTGACGCTGCAGTATGATCAAATAGGGCATTCATTTATGAACCAAGGGCCGTATTTTGCGTGTCTTAAGTACCAGGTCTTATGACTTAACTTAAGACCTGGAGGTGTGGCCAATGCTGTTTGGCCACTCAAAATAGCTAAACAGCATTGGCCACGCCTGCAGGTCTTAAAGGAGATACTTCCAATGCTTGTACACAGAAGTGAGTGATGTTTCCAAACAGATTCAAATCTGGCTCCACCCCCCCTCCTATCGAGCCATATCACATAAGGATATGGGTTGTTGTTGCTGCTCAGCTCCTGGCCCTGGGAGGGATGTATCTTTTATTTGCAATCATGGCTAAATATGGCATTCAAAATTATGAATTTCTATCGAATATCTGAGTTACAATGAAATTTAGTTTCCGTGTGTTTTTTTTAAGGGTAACTGTAGCATAATTGCAATATCACACGAGTCCCGTGTTCACGAAGATGCTCCCACACGCAAATGAGGAAGTGGCTGAGGCTAGCTCACTGGCTCTCAACATATACATTCTCTTTTATTTGTAATCGATGCATATAAAATACATATTGCCCCTCAAATGCCCCAGCCACTACAGCATCGTTCATGCGAACTACTTTGTCCACGCTTGTTCATTGTAATGATCAAAATTCTATCATCATAATGTCGGCTCCGCGTCTCTCGCGGTCAGTCACCACCACTGTTGTGACCGATGGAGCATCGGCAGTCATCCGAGGGTGTGACTCACCATAGTGAATTCCACCATTTCAACAAACAAACCACTTCACATGAACGATATTGATGTAACCAGGAGATTCGGTGGGGGATCCGACGTTCTGTAAGATCCCTCCCCTCCTCTGCGTTCTCCACGGGTGGAATCGAGCAGTGGCGAGCGAGGTCTGCTGCTGGGCAGACCCCACATGCACCCCGTGGGAGATAAGCCAGTAAGCCACCGTTGTGTTTAGAGGGGAAAAATGCCATATATATTGCCTATCACATAAGACCTGGTACTTAAGACATGTAAAATAGGGCCCCAAGTCAGAACATGGAGATATTGGCTTCTGCTCGCCAGCGACAGAGATGATATTTAATAATTCACTGCGCTTTAAAAAGACTGTCAAGGGTTTTCAAGAAGCCTATTGTAGTTTGTGACAATGCTGCTACAAGTGTTTTGTGGCGGTGCTGCATGCGATTCTGTTTTCTGATCCATTTCACCCCAACATTGACTTGCTCTAGCGTTGCCAACTTAATGATAATAACACCGTCATGGTTCCTTGAGGGGGTTCCAAATGGCCCCTTACACGTGTAACTCAAAGTGTGCAAATATTTGATCCATAATAAATCAGACAGGCTTCTTTAAAACCACTTCTTTTAAAGTACCACTTCACTAAATGTAATAATCGGTCCTCACTAATGTTCATTCATGGCATAATATATACATTTACTCACTCACTGTGTTTCAGAGGTGGGCACTGGCAGTGACATCATCCAAGTTAATAGAAACTACAGCCTCTCTCTTCCTGGACAGTTAGCATAGCTGAAATAGAAGCCATCGTTCTTGCATATACAAAAAGGGAAAAAAAACAATGGGCTATACACAGAATAACTCTTCCTACTTCCGGGCCACTTCCCTACTTCCTTCACAGGTGTTACCAATGATAGCCTACTATTTAAGGCTCTGTTCCATTTAGTGTGCACTGTGCAGTGGTTCTCAAACTTTTGAATTGCAATGACCCCATAACTCTGAGACCCATTTTCCACCTACTATACGCTATACCTATATTAAATTGTTTATAGGATAAATATAAGTAAATTAGTATATGATAACTGCCACAATAGTAGCTTTTTCAGATTTTCCTCATTTGCATATTAAAATAAATCATTGTCTTCGTGTAAGTAATCAACTGGGGAAGTTTCATGGTGATAACAATTTAATATAGGTATGGTTTTGCCCACTCAATTAACGATCCAATTTTGGAGCTCTGGCTCATAGACTAATACACAAAGAACTGAACCGGTTGGAAAAGGGTCTGAGTGTACAAATGGAACCATGTACACTACAGTACACGCTCAGTTACACTCTCGTATGAGGCCATGGAACCCACTCAAGGACACTTTGAGACCCACTGGGGTAGCAGAGTGTTTCCAGTGAGCCAACACGCACCCTGACTGTTTGACCAAAATGGAACAGTCTTCATTAGTATCATCGGCGGTAACACCTGTGAAGGAAGGGGGTTAGGGTCCCCAAGTTCTTTCCAAAATGGTGTGTACAACTGTACATAGAGCCCATTAAGTCTTAACTGGAATGACAAATCTGCCTACTGGTAGGTTTCTGAACTGTCCACAAGTCACTTCTGAGACAGAGAAAGTACAAATTGTTATCTTATACTGAGCATTAGTGTGGACCAATGCTATGAAGATATTGTTGAAAATGGGTGAACCACTCCTTTAACCATCCTTTGATTACAGCAGAGGTAAACCAGATCAGAAATGAAATACTGCTCTCTGGTGGTCAAAAGTAGAAAAAGTATGGTTTGAATTACATAGTTTTGTTTTTATACAGCATTGCACATTGTATCTGTATACATAGGAATTATATCAAAATCTAAATATGAGCAAAAATAAATAATGTATTGGTAAAAAACCAGCGTATGAAGTTTGTTTAAAAATACAAATATTGATGCATGAATGTTTTAAAGCTGCTTTAAGTAATAATGTCCAAATTGTAATGACCTTTTTTTGGTATTCAGATAGCCAGCAATGCATGAGTAAAATCTTCCCAAAAAGATTAGCCTCTGTGACACATCTAGGGGCCGCAATTTGCATTCAAAGATTTTCCTAGCTTAGTCATTGGTCGATTTCCCTGTCTACTTCCTGATTGGTTAGTAATTTCTGCAGGGTTTTTTTTTACCGACCAATGACAAAGCTTCTAGGAAAATCTTTGAACGCAGATTGTGTCACAGAGACTACATTTTTTGGGGAGTGTTTTACTCATTGCTGGCTGTCTGAATACCAGAAAGAAAAAGCCATTAAAATTGACATAATTGCTTATAGCTACTTTAACGCAGACAGCCAGAATAGAAATGCACCACTCTCCAAACTCACTTAGCAATGTTCCAACCTGTACAATCGTCCAATAATCTTTGATCACTGCAGCACAAGGCTGCTGTACTTTATACCTCATACTTCAAATGCTTAGTATGAGGGATAAAATACAGCAGCCTTGTGTTCCTAAAACAGAAAGATTGGGTATTGGGTAAGACTGACGTTATGTATCTTTCAGGACCTTTCACTGCTTCGTCTCAACCATTACTCAATGTCTCTGGTCTCAGCCACCGTGGTAGATTTTGACATTCTTTTTTTTTTTCTTTTAATGCCACTACTGTTGGAGCAGCCATAAACTACACAGGTTCATCCCAATGTTCTGGGCATCTTTGTAATGTTAGTTAGTAAAACGCAGGTAAAAGAGTAACGTTTGAGGCAGACTAACATCAGTCACTTTTCCATTCACTGTAGAAGTAGTGCGGGTTTAAACCGCAGATATGTCGTCTCCGCCTACATGAAATACGTTGCCTGCTACCATGAGACCCGGTTCTGAATCGGTCTATAGAAGAGAGAAGAGTCTGGGATGTGTGGAGCTTTGTCCTCAGGTGATTAACCAACCAAAGGTAGAAATGAAATCACAAGTTAAATCAGGGATTAGTTTCAGCATTTCACATCTTTTTATTTATGTATTTAAGTTTCTTCAATAATTCAATTGCACCCAAATCTACAATAGTTTTTGAAAACGTGCACAAAAAACGTGAGTTTCTTCTTCATCCTGCAAAGAATAATAAAAAATAAAATTCTGACCCCAGGCAAAAAGGATAGCAGGAAAAACTAGTGTTATTAATTTCTATAACTCTCCTTCTAGTTAAATCTTAGTAACCTCAGCATGATAGACTTAGAATATCAAGACAAATAAATGTCTTTTTTTTTTTTTAAGTTTGCCCCTGTCGCAGCAATCCCCCAGCCCTGCAGTTAAAAAAAATATTCTCTATTTAAAACAAACATCTCAATGTTATCATCATCATCATTATTAATCTTAGTAATTTCAGAGAAAACGCAAGTATGACCCTTGCTCAGTCGGACCCTCTCCAGGTTGACCAAGCCCCGCCCCTCCACCCCAGCCCCACCCTATCAGAATCCAAAAACACAACAAACGCTCAAAAGTCCTGATCGAGGGAGAAAAAAAAAAAAAAAAGGATGGAAACACAGGAATGACAATAAAAGAAATTATACAGCAAATGAGAGGCGAGCTTAAAATACTCCAACTTCAAAAAAACAAGGTTAAAATTAACCACTTGAACCCTTTTATACTTAAGTTTGACCGGAGTCACTCCAGGGGTCTATATTATTTCCCCCTAAAAAATGTCTGTCGCCCGACACCAAATCTACTTTTCCGAAAATAGCCGATCTACAAGTTCAAGCTTGTAGATCTGCCATTTGAGCAAATGTTCGCCCACCAGAATAGGGTTCGAGTGGTCAACTTTCTGACTAAAGGTTTTTATCATTATTTTTCATCCTCAATACATCTTCAAGTGTACATCACTCACGCCCGGGTAAACTACATAACCCACAATGCCTCATTTCAGGAAGTTCATCTTTAGATAGAGAATGGCAAAAAAGGAAGGTCAATGAATTCTATAACACAAGGAGCTGGGTGTATTTAAATAAAAAATAAATACAAACATTTAAATGAAGGGTAGGTAGGTAGGAACAGTCCGTCTATAATGTTATTATTGGGTCTTGTTTTTTTTCTTCTTCATTTTATACATTTTCTAAGAAAAATCTGACATAAAAAACAGTATTTATGCCGTCTCAGATTTTTCCAAAAAACTTCAACTATGTAGCAATATAAGTTCATTACAAGACATACAGCAAAATAAGAGAAAAAAATTACAACTGAAGGAAATATCTTTTAAAAACTATATGCAAAAGGGAATTTTCAAAACATAATAAATAAAATACCAATACACTGGTGATGTAACTATTACAGCGGAGTAGGCGTTTTTAACCAAGGAACCAAGGAGAGGAGGAGGAAAACGGTATAAGTTGAGAATACTTGGTTTTTGCATTAATTTCAGTATAAGGGACCTCTCGGTAAAAAGTCTGGGGAGGGGGTTACGTTAGGTGCTGATGGGAGGAGGGGTCCTGGTCAGTTGGCTGCCAAACCAGTGGCCTCAGAAGACAGCCTGGATGGAGAGAACACAAAATGCATTGTGTGTCATTATGCACTGTTGGGACGTTAACGTGAGACTCTTATCGCGCGATTAAAAATATATTGCCATTAATCTATTCTCAAAGTTGGGTCTGGGAGCTGGGTCTGCATAGAGGCCAGGAGGCGGGCCGTGTGTGCATGCTCACACGTGCGCACGCGTGTGTGAGAGGAGGCGGCGCACTGCAGACTTGGAGTGCATTCTGTGAGAGGGACGGTAAACAGCAACACGTTAAAGTTCTACTTACTAGAAAAGAAAGAGGCAGCGATGGAGCCATAAATCCATAAGTTCTGGGACATAAAATTGCGCTAAATACTGTTATCCATGACGGCAGCAGGCTGCTGCCTCCTGCTAGCTGTTGTGCCACGGAACCACAACAAACATTGCTTTGACTAGGGTTGCCACATTTCGTGACAGAGAAACAAGCAACCAGGTCTATGAAAATGTTAACAGGCCAGATCAAGTCAGAAAATCCAAAAAGTCAGAAAATCCAAAAAATAAGCAACTATAGTGCCGACTGTCAAACATCATTGTCCAATGTTGTTTTAGAGCAGTGGTTCTCAAACATTTTCATGTCAAGGACCACCAATATTTTAAAGAAACTTTACAGATAAAAAAGTCCAAAGTAGCTTATAATGACTAGACTTGGCAACATTGAACAGTTGTACAAGCTCACAATATGAAATATAAGGTATTAATAGGCTAGTTCTATTGTTAATATCCATAATTAGGGCTCCTGGTCTAATGGGCCACCTGGCCTGAGAAACCCGTTGAAGGACTTACTTCTGGTCATTATTTAGGTAGCGCACATATATTTTGAATGCCTTCGGCAGAGTTCAAATAAACCATTTTAATCTAGATTAACTCCAGGATTGCAGTGAGATTTAATCTATACCCAGCACACACACACACACACACACACACACACACACACACACACACACACACACACACACACACACACACACACACACACACACACACACACACACACACACACACACACACACACACACACACACACACACACACACACACACACACACACACACACACACACACACACACACACACACACACACACACACAAATGTAGCAGGAGTGAAAGTCATCAGTTTGTAAAAAGAAACAGGGAAAAAAATAAGACTCAAACTGTGCTCAAGTAAATGTACTTAGTGTTAAATCTCACAATTTAAAACATTTTGTTAGGCCGAATCCTAATATGCGATTTGTGAAACAGCGCTTCATAAATAATTAGCACAATATTAAAATGTTTTGGTAGCCACAATTACAAATTGAGGCTAAAGTCGACCATAGCAGCTCTGACATAAAAAAGGATAGCCAACAAAATGCTAGAAGCCCAGAGAACCTTTGCTTTTATGAAATATGAGATGATTAAGATTTTCTGGAAGATTGAACACACATTCTATTGCTAGTTTGACAACTTCAAATACTAGTCTTAATAATGACTATCCGAAAATAAAACCTTACGAGCTTGAAACACGTCACAGCCTATTTTGGTGAGATGACATGCCTCCATAAAAGACATGTCGCCTTCTACGGAACGAGAACTTTAACCCATGCCACGGTCAGCTGCACTGTATTTTGCTACTACTTGTATTTTCCTGTATCTCCACCCTGTCTCTCCTCGTCTCTATTCTTCTCTCCATTTCTATCCGTCGCAAAATTGCTTGCTCTGGGTGGGATCTGCTCTACATGAAAATACAATTGAATTGAATAATTGCAGATAATGTAAAAGAAATGTCAAGGTATTCCAAACTTTTTAGCTCAAGACCCCAAACAAGTGAAAATAACAGATCTACAAGGTTAAAAGTTACATTTGCTACAGTGTGTTGTGTAAATGGTGCATTTATATAGCGCCTATACCCAAGGCGCTTTATATAGATTGTGCATCAATTCACCCAATTCACCCACACATTCAGACACCGATGGCAGCGGAAACCATGCAAGGCACCAACCAACATCAGGAGCAATTAGGGGTTCAGTGTCTTGCTTAAGGACACTTCGACACCAACTCTGGGGGAGCCCGGGATCGAACTGGCAACCTTGCGGTTACCATCCGGCCACTCTATACATGAGCCACCGCCGTGTGGTGTGTGTGTGTGTGTCTGTCTTACCGGGCATTGATCAGGTACTCAGCCAGGCTGATGCTGGCGGGGGATCCAGTGATGGTGACCTGTCTGTCAGTGGAACCTTCCACAGGGTTGGCGATCTTTATCTGAGCCCCTGACATCTGGCGGATCTCGTTGATCTTTGCGCCCTGACGGCCGATGATGCAGCCGATCAGCTGCCAGAGAGAGAAAATACTCCACATTAAAAACAATACACAACTTGCAGCATGGCTCTCTTGCTAGGCTGCACGTTGCAAACAGTTTGCGAGTGACAGCAAAGATCTGCAAAGGTACAATACCGTACCGAAGATCAAAATAACAGTTCTTCAAGTTCAAAATTCTGTAATTGTGTAGAATTATTGTAAAATAACCCGTTTAGGCCTGACGTCGAAATAAAAAAAACTTTCGCTCTGAAAGAATATATATTCAAAGATTTGTGCCGCATTTTTACGATTTTTCAAAAATAGCAGACCTACAAGTTCATAGCGCACCACTCGGTGGCGCTCTATGAGCTTGTAGATCTTCTATTTTTCAATAGTTAAAGTATAGCATAATGCTTAGTTAAAACACCAAAAGGGGTTCCCGCCCAAAATGGGTTAAGTAATACAGATGAACATTAATTTAACTCTCGAGTGTAAAATGACACCAAATGGATCCATTTGGTTTCATTTTATACTCTCAAGTGTTAAAGATCTATAAGGGTCCATTTGGTGTCAGAACCACCAGCAAACAGATACAAATGGTTCAGACTTACATCATTTGGAATGGTTAGCTCATGGGAGCCGGTTTGTGCAGAAGCATCCATCCCACCTGCAGAAAGGAAAGTGAAACGGCATGACCATGTCAAAAGCTATATGCATGAATTAAGGCAAAATAAAATCTCACTCTTGAAACTGAGTGAAAGCAAGGAAAATATGTAAAATAATGATCATGTTTTAGTAGCCACACAGCCAGCCAGCTGAATAAATGGCAGCTAACCGAGATAGTTAGGGGTTTCTTGTAGATTAATGATTAACTAGATTCTATGGCTAGTTTGACCACTTCAAATACTTTTTAATTTTAAAACTAATAACCGGAAATAGGATAATCAGAAATAGGCTAATCTGTATGCTTACAACACATTGCAGGCGCGTCGTAAGCTTGTAGATTGTCTTTTTTCGGTTATTAGTTATTTTCACTTCCAAGGAATCCAAAATGACTGAAATCAATGACAGAACTTTAGTCCATGCAGGTCAGTGGCCAACAAACAGTTTGGCGTCAGGGTACGTACCCTGGAAGCCCTGGTTGCTAGGTGCGATGGGGAAGGGACTCTGCTGCATGGCTAGCTGGTGAAGTTTGGTGAGCTGTAGACACAAGAAACAAAATAAAACACAAATAGAGGGAAATGAGTGAGTTACAATTTCTAATATATAGTTCTTAAGAGCACATTTCAGTTCTCTCAACTCATTGATGCATGTACATCCTTTCAATCCAATGCAGACCGCCACTGATGTATGTGTACGTCACGTGGCATTTTGCGATAAGAGGACGCTCTTCCGCAACCTGCGAGTGATCCTAGGACTTCCGAAGAAAAGTACACCCAGAAAAAAATAGTCAGTTTAGTCTAAAAAAAAAAAACGTACATTTCTCTGCCTTCTATTCCCAGAGCGTTTTTGCTGAAAAATCGATATTTGCCAATAACTAAAGAACGGAACATTGCGGTGACACTTCTTCTACCCCAATGAAAAGACTATCGTCATTCTGTTGAGATATGTGGTCTTTACATAGTCATAGAACAAAATATTCTGTGGGTCTTTAAAGATTAGTTAAAACGCTGGCAAGGGCTAGATAATCTATGTACGAAACTCTGGTAGTGTGCAAAGGTGCTGGGGGTGACGGAGGCATTGCCTAGCAACCGGACAAATGTAAAGCTGATTTTCGGCTCAACTGCTTCATATATAGTGAACGGGGGGGGCACGAATATGTACGTAGCTGGCAGATAACGTCCCAAAGTACGAATATATACGTAACTGGCAAAAAAGAGTTAAGAAAAATCCATCAATCAAAATGAACAAGAATTAAATCAAATTGTAATTTTAAAAGTCAATCTTGAAAGGCTTGAATAGCCGATTCTGCAAATGGGATTAGGTGAAGTGGGGAAAAACGTGAGGGGCCCAAGAAAAGACCCCCGGTTAAGAAAGTATATCGTTGCTGTCGGGCAGAATCCGCTTATCTCTGTATTTTAACTTTTAGGATAGTATGCTCAAGTAGGGCATTCATTTACGGATAAACGGTACACAAAAATAGCACAAAAAGAAAAAAAATCTATAAGCTCGAAAAGATCTTTCTTATCCTGGAAAGTGACAGTTTTGGATATGAGGTTTCCACCCGACAGAGACGACATGGGGTTAAGTGGTGAAATGATATTCCCCTTTTAAAGTATTAACCGTCACAGTAGTGATAATGTTAGAAGATATGAAATGAAAAGATGGACATTATTCTGAAAGCTAAAAAGAAAAGAAATAGTTTTTGAAAACAGGCAAACGTTGTGGCTTCTCAGGATGAAATGTCAATGTGGGGGTGGTCACAGGCATGGGAGGAGTCAGAGAAGGTGTTGTCATGGCTACCCAGGAGCGAGTTGTGAAAATATCGGGGATCACTTACAGAGGGCCCTTCACTTACATCTGGCTGTGGAATGGCGTGCTGCCCTTGGACAGCATAGGCCTGCAAGCAGAGGGAGAACAGCACTTTAGGTGAGTTTGTTAAAGACGTCATGAAATGGCTTATTATTGTCAACTCGTTTTGCTAAGTTTAGCTCAGAAACAGGGGTATGTGTTTTGGTTCAGGTGGTTCCTGATTGGCCGAGGGTGTCACCAAAAATTCACAATCCCTGATTTTTTTATGAAGCCGAGGGCTTCATAAAAAAAAAAACACAATCCTTGATTGGCCGAGGGGGTCACAGACATATGCAGCCGGAAACAGTACTTGCGCCGCTCTGCTCACGCAAGTAACAAGAACCTAGCATCAGTCAACAATATAGTATCAAAATAAGCTGTATTATAGGATACAAGGTAAATAAAACAATAAACCTAGCACCGGGGTTATTTAATCCATTAAATCATAGCGCCCATCGATTTATAGCAGCGGAGCACATTTAGCGACAGACCGGATGTGGCTGAAGTAGCTTGATGTAGGCATGTAGCCAAAACACTCTCAAGACGATCGACAATGGGAGGTATGATTAATTCTAACGCGACCGCGGTGGGCCGTCTAACACAAAATCTTCTTAGAATTGGACAGAATGATTTAGATCAGAGTTATTCATGTTTTAAGATTTTCGATCTCGGCGGCTAAAACGGGGGGGGGGGGTGTTTACGATGAAATTACGGTAAATAACGAATAATCGAACGTTGCGCAACATCGCTCCCAGCCTGTGGAGCGATGCGATCGGTTTTGATATCAATAATCTCTGTCCTTTTGATCAATTGATTCTTTAATTATCAATTTAAAAAAAAAGACCAAATGACACCTATACACATCCAAGGCATGGTTTTGATATAAAAGTGCCAAGGCCAAAATTGTGTTAAATAACATGCCATCTAAATGACATGTAAAAAACAAGCCTGAGTAACAAGAACCATGAGAACAGATGACCAAGGTATGTCAGAATGATTGTCATATCTAGTGCCAAGAAGAAATTCTTTATGTCTGTGACGTTTACCTGACCACCTGCAAAGATGACAGGAGATCCTGAGGGTTTGGGTCTGTAAGGGATCGTCACTCCCTTGGGTGGAGACTAGGAAAGAAAAGGAGAAATGCAATGAACAATCAACTTCACAGGTGGAAATGATGCGATCTCCAGTGGTGGAAAAAAGTACTCACAATTTACTTAAAGTACCACAAGTAGAAAGTACTCCTTAAGCAGAATCTCCCATTTCAAGTTTACAAATATATTAAAATCTTTTGAAAATAGCAGCTCTACAAGCTTACAATGCGTGACGCATTGATATCCCCCATTTTTAAATTGAAAAGTGCCTCAAAATGTTACTTAAGTACAGTACTTGAGTAAATGTACTTGGTTACTTTCCACCAGCAGGCGAACAACAATATTACAGTAACAGGACGATGCAGAACAGGAGAAGAGATGACAGAAACACAGAACAGGAGAAGAGATGACAGAAACACAGAACAGGAGAAGAGATGACAGAAACACAGAACAGGAGAAGAGAGAACAGGAAGACACTTGGTCAAAATAAAATATGGTTGCCATCTGGTAGAAACCTTGCATGATATATTAGTCAGTGTTGGGTGCAAAGCTCCTATATCCCCTTTCTGAATTTGAACATTTTCTTTAATAAATCAGTGCTATTGAACACCCCTTAAATTAAACAGTCTGTCACACCGACTTTTCCCTTCCGATCATTGATAGACATAACAATCTCCACGTCAAATGGTTAAAAGCATGATAATATAAAGACCCATGCAAGGTTATGACTATGTATAAAGTGACAATACCAACTTTGATGAGGGCATTTGTTTTTTCATTCCCTGAAAAGATAATATTTTGGACATAGTGGGGTTCAGCCAGACAGCAGAGGGAATGTAAAGGGCTGGCTGGGCCCATTACCTCGAGCATGACGACGCAGATCTGCTTAACACACTCGATGATGGACTGCGGTGTCCCTGCAATGGTGATGGCACGCTCTGTAGAGTTAGGCAGCATGTCCCCTGCCACCTGTACCTGAGCTCCTGTCGACTGGACACACACACACACACACACACTTGTATTAGACATTTTACATGGAGGTACTTCCTAGCCTGTGAACCAGACGAAAATAAAAGACAAATCCCTGAGGAGATTGGTCTGGCAATCCTCAGTTTGAATTACATTGCACTCACCCCAGCATTGTGGGTGACCAATCAGAGCCCACTATTCAAAGTGAGACTTTTTTTGCTGTGATGTTGGAATCTGTTTGTAACCACCCCTTGGAAATACATTTTCCAGTTCCAGACCATGCCAGGCTAGGTACGTCAATGTATAAATAAATGCATCAATTTGGGGCATGAAAATGTTTTTGAGAACCACTGGAATAAAAGTACGTACATTTAATTTATAATGCACTTCTCACAGAGATCTCACAATGTGCTTCACATACAATTAGATTAAAAACAGAAACAAAAAAATATTAAAGCAGTTTGAACAGAAAAGGCCTGAATAATTAATCTCAAGCGGACAGCAGAATAGGCTTTTAAGGTTGTTCTTAAAAGACAAAGATCTCAGTCCAAGGCACTTGTATGTGTTAAGGTTGTTCTTAAAAATGTCCACAGATGCTTCAGAGTGCAGACCTGTGTAAGAGCATTCTAAAGTTTGGGAGCTTCAGCCTGAAAGGCTTTGTCACCTTTTGTTTTTACGTTTATTATGATAAAAGTGTTTCATTATTAGACAAACCTCTCGAATTTCTTTGATCTTGCAGCCACCCTTGCCAATGAGCGAGCCACACTGGCTAGCAGGCACAACGATGCGCAGGGTGACCGGCGGTTT
Source organism: Electrona antarctica (assembly GCF_951216825.1). Lineage (NCBI taxonomy): Eukaryota > Metazoa > Chordata > Actinopteri > Myctophiformes > Myctophidae > Electrona > Electrona antarctica. Next base: position 23,814,449 of record NC_136807.1, on the reverse strand, counting down.
GCTGGTGGCCGTGCTGTTGGTCATGGAGCTGCTGATGTCCTGCACAGCAAGAGGAGACAGGTTAAGACATTGTGCTGGACGATTAACCACTTCAAACCCTCTAGACCAGTGATTCCCAAGTATTTCAGGTCGAGACCCCAACAAAGAAATGAGACGTTTGCCCGGGACCCACACTATCCAGCAGATGTACAAGCTCACAACGCGTCGCTTCGTGACTCGTTATGAGCTTGTAGATCTGCTATTTTCACTACTTCTTAAACATTTCTCTAATTTATGGAATTTCTTTGATTTCTTCATGAAATTAATGGAATAAATATAAAATATTCAAAACAAAAATTTAGGAAACAAAATATTAAGAGACCCATAAAAATGTATCCGTGACCCACAAATGTGTCCTGACCCAGTGTTGGTAAATGGTGCTCTAGTCTTAGTAAACTGGACCCAAGTTGGCTCTGCACTTGGACCACTTCTACGAGATCACTGGCCGTGATCTACAAGCTCTTAACATGTCGCTATTTTCAGTGAGCGACTTGTAATCCGTTTGTCGGCAAGTGTGTGTCATAATATGAAGCATAGATTAGTCATAGAACAGCTATATTAAACTTGTGTGGATGGACCATGATTCTAACAGCTCTTGAGAGAATCAGAAGGTCACTCGTTTTGAGACATAGGAAGCAGCTCCAACCTCTTCCAGTTTTTCAATGATCATGGAGAAGGCCTTAAAGATGGCGGTGGTGGGCCCTGCCAGGGTGATTATGCGCTCTGGACAGTTCCCCTCCGAGATGTTGATTCTGGCTCCGCTCTGAACAAAATGAAGAGGAAATTACACACCCATCAGACAGTCAGCTCGACATTCATCAGCATGTGAGGTCTGAGTCACCGATACAGCTTTTAGAAAGAGACATTTTGCAGGGATTAAAGCTAAAAAAAAAATGGTTTTAAAACCTCATGGCTGGAAAGTTGGTAGGCCCAGCTCAGCCGTATTTTTTTAAAACATTTTTCCAACCTGTTGCCGCTTTTGAAAGTCGGCAGAAAAGAAAATTGCATCCGTAGCTTTCGTCACAAAAGGCTTTTCCAGCTTCAGATTCAAATACAAATATTCTAAGATAAAATGACTGCCATAACTGATATATAATTTTGATTGCATTTTAAGGCTGATACTGCTGATGCCAATATGATGACCGATTAATCGGTGCATCCCTACAAACTATGATGTATTGGTATCATCATTCTAAACCCATGCTATTTCTGCTCTACGTAGCCTCTGCCTGATCACAACAAGTCTAATATAACCCCCCGACCTTTAGGCTAGTGGTTAAGATGCTGGAGTTTCGATACGGCAGACCGGGGTTCAAATCCCAGGCATTAGACATACAGCCAACCAGTTGAAGAAAACACAGATTGAGGCTTAAACCTCTGCTTTTGTAGAATACCCATGACAATTAGGTTCTCGTGGTAGATGCTACTGATAATAGCCTATATAATTTTGAAACAAAATATACTAGCTTGACATTACCAGCCACATGTTGCACAGAAGCATTGTTAAACGTTATAAGCCAAGAGAGACATACAGGCATCTATGGAATTCAAATGCATGGAATAAAGCAAAACAAAATCTCACAACTCACATATTGTATTGAGAGACAGTGTGACAGGACTGTGATGACACACTAGCGTCGTTTCCCAATTATTATATGTGTAATATTATACGTGTAATATTGTTTCTGGTGTTACGGTTCTACCTACCTGGTTCTACCTATGGCCAACCAGGTGATGAAACCACAGATTGAGGCTTAATGAAATAGCCCAGACCATTAGGGTTTAATGGAAAATGCTTTTAAATACATTCCTAGTTTGAGCAGTTCAAATGCTCCAATTTTTAAAAAGATAACAAAATATAGCCAAACTACAAGCTCGGTCGGCTATTTTTGCTGTGCAACTGGCTTCCATAGAAGACATGACAACTTTAAATCCATGTATTTTGGCTCGCAGTAACATTGAAGGTTTGGTTTCTGGAGACGGCTTAAAAAAAATGAACCGTTACTGAAGCACAGTACCTTCAAATTCTTAACCACTTAAACCCAATATACTGCCCGGGGTCCTCCAGGAGTCTGTACCTGGCATTTATCCCCTCTACACTAAGGTGGTGTACAGACGAGGACGTATTTTTAGTTACCTGGGCAAGTATTTAGCCGATCTGCCCTTTTTGCCACACGGAGACGGCGTTTTGGGGGACTTAAACGGATAATTTTTAAACCACCTTCCAGAGTGGGAATGTTTGGAGACGCGACTTTCTCGTCTGTGTGTGTATAGCAAATGCCGCCTAATTTGCTGAAACGGTGATGTCATAGTCCCCTCGCCCCCTCCAAACTAACTAGTGTTAATGGTTTATTTCACCATAACCACTTACATAAGTATCACAGCTATTTTATATTTGCACATAATGTCTATAAATCTCTTCTCCAAAAATAGCCGATCTGCAGCCCGCATGCATGAGCTTGTAGAAGAGCTATTTTTGGAGAACAGATATAAATAATGGTGATTACCAATCTGGAAAGACAAGAAAAAAAACGGATGATCTTCTACATTATTACTATTAAATGGTGTAGTGTAGAATACATTAGTATATAGGCTAACAAGTTAGGCAGCACAGCCACCGTCTGTCCATTCCTCTCAGGCAGGTCTGACTGCAGTGATGTGCAATGATTAGCGCTGTATGTGCTGTGCAAAAGGTGGAATCAATCTAAACGAACAATTATCTGTGCTTGCCTTACCTTGTGCTTGCTGCTCGTTTTCAGAAGAATTAATCCAAGGTTTGTCATATTATGGTTTAAAGTAGGCATAAACTTTAGCTGGTCAGTCAGTGTGTGCACTGTGCAGAGATAAGCAGCACTGATCTGCAGCCTCTGCTGATTAAATTGATATGACCTAGATATGTCATATGCGCATCTGACTGGCAAGATAATTAGTTATTGGCAACACCTGTGTGAAATAGTATAATTTATAAAATGCTTTCATATAGCCTACTCTTAGTCTGAATAAGGGTGGCCATCTACAGGCCGGCCATGTGTACTACAGCTTTCCCTTGAATCCGGAGCAGTTTACCGGTCTCGTCTATACAGCATAATAATTAACATAACCGCAATGTGGACGAAGGAAAGTTTTATATCATTCACAAACTTGCGCGGGGAACAACCCGAGCCGTCGTCGTGTGGAAAGCCCCTAAATCTAGCCCCTTTCGGAACCCTCGGTTACCTTTTCTGAAGTTTGGACGCGGCACCCGAGGGTCCCTGACAGCTTATTCCGCCCTCCATAGGATGCAGATGTACATACTCTCTGTTCACAGAGAGCGGCGGCGCCGCCGCTTGAGTGTTAGTGAGATGTTTCAAAGATGCATAACACAGCTATAGGAGACAACGGAAACGTGTACGAAACCACATTTTGGAATTTTGACTTCTCTGAAATTCTCTTCCTCACTTCCTTGACTTCCTTATTGACTTCCCATTGTACCGCCTCCCGCACCGAGACTGGCTAGCTGCGCGTCCTAATTACTGCCTCCGATTGGCCGACCGCGTACATGCAGGATGTTTATAATGCCGTTGTGTTGAGAGAGGCGGGACATGGGAAGTGAGGAAGAGAGAATTTCAGAGAAGCCAAAACTTTTAAAAATACATTAACTGCAGTATTTAACATTAAAAATACTTAACGGCATCGAATGCAGTTTCACCCGTTTCCGTTGTCTCCTATAGCTGTGTTATGCATCTTTGAAACATCTCACACTCAAGCGGCGCCGCCGCTCTCAGTGAACAGAGAGTATGTACATCTGCATCCTATGGAGGGCAGAATAAGCTGTCAGGGACCCTAGGGTGCCACGTCCAAACTTCAGAAAAAGGTAACAGAAAGGGGCTACACTAAATCTTGATCAGACTGATCAGTGATGTAAATGGGTTTTCAATGTAATCCCGGTCCCGGGAGTCCCAGGATGCAGGGATGGTCTTTTAGATGAGTCCCAGGGACATTTTATGAGTCCCACTTCAACGACATTAGACAACAATTGCAGCATTTAACTCTCATTTCATTTTATATGGTTATAATGTGGTTATATTCATGTAGAAAATGAAGAAATTATTATAACTAAAGCTAGCAAAATAAATTAGAATAAAAAAATAATGCTCTACATATTTCATATTATTTTGGCTATATGAAATCTATAATAATTCTGCCAGTTTTAAAGGGTAAGACCACTTTTTTTTTAGGTTTGAGTTGTGTAGTTACCTTGCCATGATGTAACTCCACATGTGGACAAGAAATTAAAAAAAATGTTCCAGTGATCAGAATTGATAATTCAAAATATGCTCCTCATTGATTTACATTGTATGCTAAAACGGCTCTCAAAGTCACTCTTTTAGTACGTAAACAAACACAAACAAAGTTGATTCAGACAATATGGAGCTTCACCAACATTCATGTGGTTTTATTTTTTCATAAAAATGTTAACTTCCTGTTGATTTTACTATTTGAAGATCTGGATCCCGATCCACGGATCCAGTCCGGGTTTTCTTCCCAATAAAATGGACAAATCAACAGGAAGTTAACATTTTTATGAAAAAATAAAACCACATGAATGTTGGTGAAGCTCCATATTGTCTGAATCAACTTTGTTTGTGTTTGTTTACGTACTAAAAGAGTGACTTTGAGAGCCGTTTTAGCATACAATGTAAATCAATGAGGAGCATATTTTGAATTATCAATTCTGATCACTGGAACATTTTTTTTAATTTCTTGTCCACATGTGGAGTTACATCATGGCAAGGTAACTACACAACTCAAACCTAAAAAAAAAGTGGTCTTACCCTTTAACTGTTAATAAATCTGTTGTTTTCATTACACATTACATAAAAAATAAAAACGAATGCTACAAAACTAACCTGGAGATTAAGTAGAAGCAGTCATGGAGGAGGTAGGCTGTGCACACTGCACACATCATCATCATTAGAAGATGACTTGGGTTAAGGTTTAGAAAATACTAATAGGGTTGCTAATATTTTCTGTTGTCCTGCAGTTGGCCTTTTGGGGGTGCATTTTAATGTGTGTGGTGGCACCAGTCCACATACCGTGTCGGCGTTTGTTACACGTTCCCATTCAATCGGGTCTACTCTGCTTGTCTTGCTAAAAAATGTTCCCCGTCTTTCTGTCGGAGGCAACACCGTTTAGATGAGAGAGTTGCAACAACTTCGTTTACTGTTTATTCGTGGAGCTGCATGAGTCACTGAACGGTAGGTTGTCGTCACTCTCTCTCTCTCTAAACGGTTCTGGTCTCCAGGCTGCGCTCCGCTCACCGCTCGTCTGAGCAAGATGGCGGCGCCCGTCAGTGTTGTTATTTACAAACTAGTGGTTCTACAACGATTCCTACGTGGATTTTATTGTTTATAACGTAGGATGAGGTCGGATGCGGCCATGAAAAATGACCGTGTCCATGGATTATTGTTTTACCGCAATTCTTTTTCACAATATATTTTTTCCACGTGGATTATTATTACTGTACATGCCGAGTACAGTAGTGCATCCCGTGGACGCAGAGGTTGTTGGTGTATTGCGGCCCATAACTATAAACTGCGCTTTGGGACATAAAACGCAGGCAATTTTAATCTCTGCTGATGTTAGGTTCTTAGATTACCTGTGACCCTAGATTACTGAGGCACTACAGACTACACTGTGTGTTTACCTTGTTTACTGTAAATCGCTCTATAAAGGGCCGAAGTTGCTTGTAAATATTGGAGGTCTTTGACATGAATATGTTTGTGGACAGTTGGATACATATCCGATTGTCATTGGGTCCGTCCTCCAGCCAGCCGAGGTGCCAGAAGTCCCGTTTGTGTCGACAAATTGAACTCAAAGCTGGGCTGAATGAATGAGGAAACACTGCTGGAACGCCGAAATTAGTTCGGAATGTCACAGCATTTTGGCAGCACCTCTGTATGACATCACTTTGTAGTCCAGACAAGCCGATCCGACTTAAATTCGGCTTTAAAAGTGGAGTATGAGGCCTGGGTCATGGCTCAGTGGTACAGGCACCTTGGCTGGCAGTGTGCCGCGGGTTCGACCCCCGATCCCGACGGCCTTTACTGCATGTCTTCCCCCCCCCCCCCCCCCATCTCTCCCCATTTCCTGTCAGCCTACTGTCTGTCCCTCCATAAAAAATATAAAATAAAGGCGAAAGCCACAAAAAAAAAAAACATTTAAAGTGGAGTATGAATCAACCCTAATCTTGACCAAAACATACCTCCTCTCTCATCTTCTTCACAGACTCTCCTTTCTGCAGATGAAGCAAACAAACAGATTAACAAAGAGCCGTGTAAAGGATTCCAGGATTATCTTGGAAGTGAAAACAAAGGCTTACCTTGCCAATAATGCTCCCAACCTCCTACAGATTAAAAAAAAAACAACAACATTGTTTTACCAAGTAGAAATAACATTTTAACTGATTGAAACCTTTATTAGTTAAAAGTGTAAACAGCATGGAAGTAAAATACTATACTAAGAATAGGACCACCATGGAAGTCCCCAGGACTTTGTTGCGTTATTATTTTAGCCCATTATTTCAGCATTCGACTGTGTCCCGCAAAAATAGCCTGATCTACAAGGTTACCCAACACAGGAGCTTGTAGATCTGCCTTTTTTTTAAAACAGATATTTGGCCTATAACGATATAATACTCAAAATAGAGACACCAGGTTAAAGTGATTAATGTCAAATAAACCAAACAAGTAATTGAAAATGTTTTGAGATACCAGTGTAGATCATTTAAATATGCAGGTAGACTTTTTCTATTGATATTGGTTCTCAAAGTGGGGACCAGGGACCCTCAGGTTCCACAACCAAATTGACCCATTTGTTCATCCATCTTCAACCGCTTATCTGTAGTCGGGTCGCGGGGGCAACAGCTCCACCAGAGTGTTCCAGATTTCCCAACATTAGTGAATTATGACATTTGAGAAGTACCGTCATTAGACACACTCACCTTTCCATGCATGAGTAGCCTGATGGTCAAGGTGACATTAAGTCCTCCTTCAACCACACCAGTGTCCATAGCTGCTGCAGATTCCAAACGAGATTACACAGGCCAAGACGGAAAATCTTTGGTCACAGGAATACGATCTGGACGAGAAGGGAGCAGCAGTTAGGCTAATCAAAACTATACTTGATTAAAAAAAATTGGTAGTACTGTAATTGATCAAATAAATAACCGATTGTGTTCCGTGTGGTTCTCTCCATTCATTTGGTGCTGTATCTGTATGTAGCAGGCAGCTCCTAGTTTGTGTTTTTCGCCTGTTGACTCCACTATAATGCATTATTATAAAGTAATGAGTTAAGAGTTGTCAGTTCTGCTTCATCTTCCCCTCATTGATTAATTTGATATTTAGATTTCTGAGGTGGACGGAGAGCCTCGGTTTATTGATTTGTGGATGTTTGTTTTTGCCTTGTAGTGGGAGTCATCTGTGCAAGTCAACATGGATATCTGGGTTGTTGTTTTTTTACAGTAAGAAATTGCACAAAGGGACCAGTTTGTGTTATATTTACACTACTTTATTTCTTCATACAATCACGAGCTGTTTATTTAGGAAATCCATCAATATTGGGAACTGTTGTTGTGCACACTGCAGCCAGGCCAGATAAAAATATCGAACCGTTTATTTTCAGGACAGGGGTCTTCAATGTTTGTCAGGCCAAGGACCCCTTAGCTGAGAGAGATGTCCCACTACATTAAATTATTGTTGCAGATTAAAAATGTTCATATATTTCAAAATGCTGAAAGGCATAAAAGCTGGCAAGGGGAGAACGGGGGCAAAATACATTGGGCAGTGACATTATCTAATATAGAGTAGCTTGACAAAAACTCCTATCACACAAAGATTTGGCAGACCGCCTGTTGAAGATACCTGTTCTAGGGACATTGGGCTGTAGGGCCTATGGACCCGTAGGGGGTCAAGAGTGACATTATTCATAGCCTATAGTTCAACTTACAAGAAAATACATTTAGTGAATATAATAAAGAATGGCTGAGGGTTGTTGTACTAGCAACCAAATCATATCCAACCATAAGAAACATCTGTTTGGATTAGGGCAACAGGAAGATATTATCAAATGGGGTCTGTGGTTTCAAGGGGTCCCCTTCTAAATGACAAATAGATAATTTAGGACAGTTTCTGCAGGTTTGGTAAAGTCTGATTAAAATACTTTATTTTAAAGAAACCAAACTGACCCTTAGGGGTCTGTAATATATATATATATATATATATATATACACACACACACACACACACACATATACACACACACACAATACAAATTGGGGTCACTGACAACAGCACCGATCGTGTCAGATCCCAGCTTTGCATTTATAGCACAATGATCCACTTGTCTCATGATGATGAACTACATGTTATTTATGTCCTGCTTGGTAGTTCCTACTAAACCGGTACCGAACGAAAGAGACGCTCAAAGTCTATTTGATGATCCGCGTCTTGGAGCCATTACAAAAACAAACACGACTAGTCTAGTACCAACATAAACACAGCATTGATTCGATTAAAAAAAACTATGTGATAATAGCACAGCAAGATATTAGATAAAGCTAACGTCGCCACTAGTCCAACTGGGAGCATCCCAACGTTAGCTGCATTTAGCTTAGTAGGCAAAGTTGGAAATCCCGTTTTTAAAAAAAGGGGGAAAAAAACCATAAACTACCCCAAACACAAGTGGCGCGTATACTTAAGACACCTGTAACAATTATAAATATCATAATTGGAAGCCAATACAGGTTGGAAGCCAACAATAACACCCGTATATTATTATTATTCCATATTAGCATTGTGGTGGGGGTTAGCTTAGCATTGCTCCAGGAACTAGTCAGGCTCCATTCCACTGTTGCCAGATGTTGTGAGAGAAACGAGCAACCAGGTCTATGATATTAATGAAAACAGCCACAAGAGGCTACATGTGCTGTGCACTTAACTATATACTGCATAAATCGGCCATTTGAAAATAGATTGTGAGCTTGTACATCTGCTATCTGCAAATGCAATAATAACAATCTTCAAATAATTGTGTATATATATATTTGGAATAACAAATCTGGTACAGTGGTACTTGGCACAAAACATTTTCAGATGGGGGTTATAAGCAACTTATATTTTGGAAACAATCACACAAAAAGTGAAATATGTTTTTGCACAATGTACATTAGTTAAACTTTTTTTTTTCTTCGCAACAAAAACCAAAGAAAAAAAACTATCAGTATTTACAGTCGCTTATAATAAGCGGACATGGCAACACTGCTCCATTCCTAAACCTGCGGCCTACTGTTCCCACCGTGCTGGAGCCATCCATCCCCCCGTCCTTCACTCACTGTGGTTCGGATTTTAAGCGTTAAAAGAGGGCCCGGATCGGTTCTTACCAGGACTGTCCCGTGTCTCTGTAGCGTCCCAGGGGGAGGGTAGAGGAGGGTACCGGGGTGGAAAGGGTGAGGGTTCGGGGTGGGAAGTGCAGAGAGGATCCGGGGGAAGAGGGAAGAGAAACTCGGCTGCTCGGTCGGGCTCCACTCTCCTGCTGCTGTGCTAACACACACAATGGACACACTCAAATCCACCACACATACACACTTTGACCTTTCAACCCGTGTTGCGTGTTGGTTAACCCCGCCCCCGTTTGCCTCGGGTTTTAAAGGAGCACTTCGTCTATTTTTCGACCCTTGAGATTTTGAAGGGATTAATTTTTGATTGATTGATTGAAATATTTATTAACAGTTTGCAGAATTACAGTACATTTCAAGCACAAACTCAATACAAAGGCTGTTAACTGTGAGTGGACGACCCAATTAAGCATTACACTTGTTTCCAACAGGGTCCACCATGTTCAATTCATCAAAAACATTTAGAGACGTACAAATAGACACTTCTATATAGACAAAGAACAGAACAGGAATTCATCATAATGGAGGTAAAAAGGGAAAAGAAACATATACAGTGAGGGAAAAGGGGGGGGGGGGGGGGGGGCGGTGGGGGGGATTCAGATTTTACGGGGGCCAGTTTCGAATTGCAGCCATCCGTAGGTGCCCTTTGAGAGCGGTTTTGAAGGAGTCAAGGGATTTGCATGTCTTAATGACTGTTGGTAGGGCGTTCCACATTTTGGTGGCATAGTAGCGAAAATAATTGAGTCCCTTGTTTGTGCCGAATCTGGGTTGTACATGGTTCGTTGCACTCCCTCTGGTGTTGTGGGTGTGGACTTCGTTAACATTAAGGAAGTATCTAGACAGGTACATGGGTATCTTGGTGGTGTATCGAATCTTGTGGACCAGACCCATTGCAAGATGCTGTACTCGAGTCATAGCCCCTTGACATACAGCATCTAATTTTCAAGGGGGACCCATCATATTTTTGATGAATTTATTGAATACACAGGACCACAATGGAAACTTTTCTTTTTGTGTTATCGTTTTGGCATTCATATATATGCCAAGTACATCTGTACTTTTTACAAACTGTTACTTCAATGAATCAATCAATCAATCAATCAATCAATCAATCAATCACTATTCATATAATTCAGTTGTTCTTGAGGGTCTTCCAGGTGGTCCCCAGTTAAATAGGGTTATCAGTTGAAAACACTATAGGCCTACCGGTTATTTGAAAAAGGACGATAGGCTATACAAGCTCACAACGCACCGTAATGTGAGCTTGTAGATCTGCTACTTTAAAGATCTTTTTAAAAAAAAATTACAAATTGTGTATATATTTTTTTAAACAAATGTTCCCTGCCACAGCTAGATGAGGGGCCACGGCCAAATAGCCTATATTACTTTTGGGGTCCTTGACATGGAAATAGAACCACTAATATAATTGGTCCTCACTGATGCTCATGCCACCATTTCTGTTGGTGTCTCATTAAATTTTAATTAGTCCTTCTATCCCACAGGGGAAATCCAGTTCTCAGCTTCAACCGGCTGAGTGCTTTTAAACAGATTTTACGAGAGAAACAAGCAACCAGCTCTAATAGTCCGGCAGCCAGGGGTGTGGAGTGGGATTTCTTATTTTTTTTGCCATAGAGCCACAAAAGGCTGTGGTCAGGCTCTGCCAGTGGACCTAATTAGCCTAAGTTTCCTCAACTGTAGAATTCCCAGTCTCTGCCTCAGCCAATTGATTGCCATGGCAACCCCACACCTGCCGTTTGATTACTTAACCAGTCCACGTTTCACAGTCACAGTACACCCAGACCTAGGCGACTATAGGCGCGACAAAAAAATCGCTCGTCAGGAGTCTCTTCCCGGTTTTTAGCTAGGAAAAATAAAGAGGAAGGTGCACGGAGGTGTGGCCCGGTCTCCTGCGGGAGGTTTGCACATGCTCAGTGCAAACAGGAACTGCGATGATGGAGTGTTCCAGCAGAGGTGCTAGAGGTGCATGATAGTTGCTGACCCTGAACTGAAATAATAAAAAGGATATCAAAAAAAGAGAATAATACAATGTTGATTTTGTTTTAATTTTATATCAATTTCATAACTGTGGAAAAAATGTTGTGTATAACAGACTGTGTATAACAGTGTTGTGTGTTGTGTTGTGTATAACAGACTGAAAGACAAAGGACTCATCGCGGGTCATCGCAGTTCCTGTTTACACTGCACATGTGCAAACCTCCCGCAGGAGACCGGGCCACACCTCTGTGCACCTTCCACCCACACTGGAAAAAGCTGCGTCGGCCAGAAAACAGGTAACGCTTTGCCCTGCACACAGCTTTTTCCCGCGTGAGTGGAGCTTCATTTCCATCCACCAGCTGTCTAAGAACCAGGAAGAGACTCCTGCCGTGAGCGATTTTTTTTGTCGCGCCTAGTCGCCTATGTCTGGGTGTACTGTCAGTTTGCACTCTTCAGACACAGGCAGACAGACAGATTAGCCGCTTCCAGACAGTCGCTACAACAAGATGCAAGATGCAGCTTACAGCAGGCATCTCTTCCGGGTTTTTAAACAGCTGGTGGATGGAAAATGAAGCTCGCATGAGGCTGCAACTTGCAGCGTGGGCAAAGCGTTTCCGGTTTTCTGGTCGACGCTGCGCAGCCACGCACAAGCTTCATTTTCCATCCACCAGCTGTGGAGAGACGCATCTTGAATCTTCGTGACTCTACTGTGTGGGAATAGTAGTACCCATACAGAGATCTGGCACAAAAGGGACACAGACAGGCAGTTAAAATGGGTTCTATTACAACGGGTATTGCATACTGGTTCCCTCCCAACTTGCATCGTTCCCAAGTAGGCCAGTGGCCGATGGGCACACGTCTAGTAATATTAATTTGTGGGTCCTTGACATGAAACAAAACCAAATAAGCAAGAAATAAGCCCTTGCTCAGGGACAATTGGACACCTCACACATTGCCTACATTGTAAATGTATGTTTTTGATTAAGGTACAGAGGGACTGTCCAATGCACCTGACCTGCATCTGAACAAAGTGGATGTGCAAATATTTCCTTTATTGTCTTAATAATCCAAATATGCAAAGTAACAGTAACTATAAGCTGTCAAATCATTGTACTGGAGTAAAAAGTACAATATTTGCCTCTGAGATACTTCTAGTGAAGTAAATACCTCAAAAAAGTACACTTTTGTACTTTCCACCACTGGTGGTGGAGACAAAAGGGCTGCAGTGGTGATTAACCTCGCATCACCAGAGTCACTTTCTTAGTCCACTTTCTCCCAGGTGCTTCTGTATGTATTCCTACTAACAACAACACAACATGTTTATGGCAGTGGTGCTGACAGATTGAGAGATTATAGTACCAGGCTTTCTTTTGAAAGGAAAATGCATGTGGTCTCCGAGGCTAGTAACAGGCTAATGCGGATGCTCTTTATCAGTCTGTGGTACCCAGCATTCTGTTCCACGCTGTAGTATGCTGAGGAGGTGGCCTGGGAGCTGCTCAATAAGATCATGAAGAAGGCCAGCTCTGTTGGTGGCCTAGAGGTGGAAGGGTTGAAAGTATTTCGAGGAGGATGAGGGTCAAACCAAAACGTGGAATGCCCTGACACCATCCATTTAAAGGATGTGTGGTTTCCTTCAAGATCGGCCTGACAAGACATCTATCAGTTGACTACACGGGATGTAAATGTAATTCCCCATCTCTTTCTTACATATAGTGTTTGTATTTGTTGATGACATGTAGGCCTATTATTGTTAATTCTTTATGCTATGTTGATGAATTGAATACATATGACCACAATGGAAACAAGACCCCAGGACTATTTTAATCCATTTAGCCTTAAGCCATTTAGCCTTAATGTCTGATGATTGCCATGTGCTGTTTACATTTCTGACTAATAAATCAATTCAATGGCAGGAGTATTATGTGAAGGTGTCTTGTGTATTGTTGTCTGAGTATTGTCTTTTGTATCACATTTTTGTGCTGTAACAATTTCCCTTTATTTGGCCAAGGTTTCAGCCTTGATGCTTACTACTTATTTGACTTGTCTATTGTCTTTCACCTACCTGGATGAGTTTAGGAGAAATACCCTGTCTGCCATTGCAACTGAAGGCATTGCTATACAGTACAAGTACAGTTCCATGTAGAACTACATCCTAAACAGCCCCATTCCAGAACATCTGCTCAGCCATCATTAATCTGCTATGAGTGGGTCAGTTATTTTTCTTTCCTTTTCTTTTAATTTTGTTGTTTGTAAAGTCTTGTGGTTTGTTTTGTATGACAAAGCCGACACTATGTCAGTTACGCCATTCAACCCTATAAACAAAGCAATGAAAAGTCTATAATTCTATTGTTGTTAATGGATAGTTTTTTATTTGTATTACTGGTGCATTCCTAACATGTACAGTATATTAGGCCTACTTCAAAGCAACAGAATTTCCTGTCTTTACATACATTGGTTGTAATCAAAACTCAATATTGGTCTGCATGATAACACTGTTTAATACTGATCTTGGGCCGTTTACTCAATCATTACAGTACAAAATACAATTCCACTCACCATCATTTTCTTCCCTTTATTTATGCCTATAGTTCAAACAAACAGGGGCCAAAAGCACACCCCCACCCTGAAACCTGTGCAGTTGAGTACAGGGGGATGCTGCCCTCTAGTGTCATTAGTGTTTTCAACCTTTTTCATATCAAGTCCCAATATTTATTCAGCATTTGAGCCACATTTGATGAGATTTTGCCTCGCAGACCCAAAACTAAAGAATATTAGGCCTACATTGTTGTTGGATAAGATTTTGTCCACAATTCCATGCTGTATTGATGTTGCACCATAAGTGAGATAACAGAGAAACGTTGATCAACATAAGACTAATTTATCATGCTCTAATTGTGTAGACTTATTGTAAATTAAGTAGCCTTATGCCGGTGTTTAACAATAATGTACCTCTTAAAGGGATTGTGACATTAAAAAAAAGGTTTTTGTAATTTTTCTTAATTTTCTTTAGGTTTTCTGAGCACCCAAAAAAACTGAACTTTTATCATTCAGTAGATTTTCTGTGGACTGGGGTTTTCTAGCTCAAACAAGTGCTCTGATTTCCCTGCTGTTTGTGATGTCACAGCCTGCAAATCCCATATATGTCAATGGGATTTCCCAGCAGATGTCACTGTTTTCACTGTTTTCATTGCAGCTCAAAAGGCTTCCAAACCCCAGAGAAAACTCCAGACCACAGAAAATCCACTGAATGTTCAAAGTTTAGGCTTTTTCGGTGTAGGCCTAATTGAGGTCATAAAACCTAAAAGAAAAACGACAAATAAAAATAAATGAAAATGAATGTCATGAAACCTTTAAAGATCTAATAAGGGTCCATTTGATTACCATAATTTAGCTGGGGACCACCTGGAACCCCCTGAAGGACCACTGGTTGAAAAGAAAACCCCACTAGTCTACATGTAGGCCTATAAGCTTTCTTGAGTTGTGTTTTAGGTCTTTTATTATTGTTCATACATCAGCTGTTTCTTTTCTTTCTTTTTTCTTTTAATTTTGTTGTTTGTAAAGTCTTGTGGTTTGTTTTGTATGACAAAGCCGACACTATGTCAGTTACGCCATTCAGGTTCATTCTGAATTATTGCAGAAGTGCCATTCAACCCTATAAACAAAGCAATGAAAAGTCTATAATTCTATTGTTGTTAATGGATTGTTTTTTCTTTTTATTACTGGTGCATTCCTAACATGTACAGTATATTACTTCAAAGCAACATAATGTCCGGTCTTTACATACATTGGTTGTAATCAAAACTCAATATTGGTCATGATAACACTGTTTAATACTGATCTTGGGCCGTTTACTCAATAATTACAGTACAAAATACTTCACAATTCCACTCACCGTTATAAATTTCTTTCCTTTATTTATGCCTATAGTTCAAACAAACAGGGGCCAAAAGCACACCCCCACCCTGAAACCCGTGCAGTATACAGTACTTTCAATTCTGTTGTTGAGTCTCAGGAAAATACACACTGCATTGCACATTCTCTCAAAACACATGCAGTACACACACAAACACGCGCGCACACAAACACGTGCGCACACACACACACACGCACACACACACACACACACACACACACGCACACACACACATGCAAACACTGTGCACTCACGTACAAGATTAACTGACCTCAAGAACAAACAGCTATCGCAAAAAGAAAAGAACAAAGACAAATTCAACGAACTACACATGTATGAAAGGTTTCGTTGAAAGGAATACAAAAACAAACGCATCTTCCCCTCGCCAGTTCTGTTTTTATTCAAAAGCTCAATTAAAAAAAAAAAAAAACAGCTTAATTTGTTACTTGGTTTTTTCCTTTTATTTCCAATTTACATCAATTAAAAAGTGTAACAAAATAAACAAAACAAAACAAAAGATTGTGATCATAATAAAATTAATAATACAAACAAAAATAAAAAATATACACACCCTCACACACACAGAGACAACCCACCCTGATTGTTCTTCTTCTTTTTTTCTTCTTTTTTTTGAGTGGCTTTCCTTATTGGAGTCCCATGGTTCAAGGTTTGGGGGCAAAAAGAATTCCGAGGAGGCCACGCCTTAAAGCCCCTTTCTCCCCAAAATGTGGCCGGCCTGGCCTGCTGCACCAGTCCCTCCAGGGTGGGGGGTGTGTGTGGTGTGTGAGGTTAGTGGGAATTGGGGAGGGGGGGGCTGGGGAACAATGGATTCTTGAAGTCATAGCACCTTGTGAAGATTAGAGCAACCCCAAGTTAAGATAGCCTGCTCAGCCCCGTGTGGTCAGCTTAGATTTGATAAAGGTCACACATTTTCACTTTGTTTTTTCAGCGTGAGGTAGCTTTTAAACAATCAGGATGACTAAAATAAAAGCAAAACAAATTCTTCCCTTAAATTTGTCAAGGTTTTTTGGGGGAGGGATACTAAACTGGGTAAAACAACATCTAATCTAATGGGGCAGTCAAGGGGGGTAGGGGGCGTGCATGACAAATGAAACATACATCCCAAATGAAACCTCACTTTTGTAGAAAGTGTTGGTGCGCATACAGACACATGTATGTACACAGAATGTGGAAATATATATATACAGTATATATATATATATATAACCATATGGTTGTATAAACACAGACTTTTACGACAATAGAACCAACCAAGGATTTATAATACACACCAAAAAAGAATCTCTCCGCTCCCATAATGTGATGGATAAGTCTGGAGCGGGCTGGAACCTTTTTTTTTTTTTTTTTAATTGTACTGTTTATTTGGTCTACATGGATTCAAAAATGCTGTGTTTTTGGTCGGGACAGGAGGAGCGAGACAGTGGGACAGGAGATGGCGTAGGACTGAGGCGAGAAGAGGGTGTGGCTTGGTTCTGTAGTGGGAGGGGCCTCGTCTTCTAAAAAAAAGAAAGAAAAAAAAAACCCCGCCCCAGTCCTACCTCAACCCCGCCACCCGTTCAAGGTTTTAAGACAATAAATAAGTGACATCGAGTCATGTTTCTTGTGTCTCCATCACTTTGTTTTTACTCGATCGGGTCGGTCCATCTCCCGGTTCCTCCTGGCTCGGAAGGATTCCCCGTCTCTACAGTGTGCGCCATGGTGTGGAAACATGACTGGATCTCAGGAACGTGGGGGGGGTCGTCAGACAGGGAACGCTTGCTTGTGTCGTTTACAAAAAAAAGAATATTGCCGGTGCCCTTTCAGTGCTGAACATCCAAGGGAGTACAAAAAACTTGGAACAGCACTTCTTTGTGTTGAGAGAAAAAGTATCAATTTTCTTTCTTTTTTTCGTTTCTTATAATTTCCATGTCTTCTTTATTGTGGAAGTGTGTGATAAATGTTTCGTAGTTGAAGTTTTTTTTAAACTTTTTTTAACTTGTTTTGTTGATGGCCACTGATGGATATTCCAATGTTTTTTTTTTACAAGAAGCAGACGGCTCCTACGTCCACACCGAACTCCTGATCCGCAGCACCAATGTCCATGGGAGCAATGTCCACGATGGGCAGACGGGACGTCTTCTGGGTTTTGTACTCAAAGACAGTCTTGCCCCACTGGCCTGTGTGTTTCTGTGGGTGGAGAGCAAGAGGAATATGTTACACTCGATTCAAGAGACAAATCTGATTGTTTTACAATTATTACAAAACAACTAGTGCTGCTACTACTACTACTACTACTACTACTGGGATGCACAAGCAGATCCGACATGCGGGAACAACGGTTGGACTAGCGCTCGAACATGTGCTACTCTCGTGCTTGCGGTTATGGTTAGGTTAGGGTTTGAGGTAGGTTGTCGGTCTAACCAAAAAATGTCGGAACTAAAGCCCATACCCCTACTACTACTACTAGCACTTAACTTAAAATGTCACACTACCTTTAAACAATGTCCAAGACACACATACATAATACTCAAAGCTAAAGAAACATGATCTGTAGTGTATTTTAGGCTAAGTGAATATGTTATGTTCCACATGTTGGCGCCGTGGCGGGCGCCGCCGGGCGGTTCTCCTCACCTTGCAGCCATCCTCCAGCACGCCGTAAGTGAAGCGGCTGTTGCCCTCGGCGCGGATGCTCACGTCGTTGGAGCCCTGCATGAGCAGGGCCTTCTTCAGGTTGCCCGTGCTGTGCTCCATGTAGGCCACGCTGTTCTTACAGTGGTACGTGATGTTCTGGGACGCCTCTGTGGACAGCAGCCTCAGGAAGGTCAGCTGGACGCTGGCCGCGTTGGCCGCGGGGCCCTCCTGCATAGCGTAGTTGAACTGTGGGCGGGGCGAAGAGAAGAACCAAACGGAGGGGTTTAATCATCAATATAAGCATGTTCATGAATTGTAAATGGTGCATTTATATAGTGCATTTATCCAAAGCGCTTTACATAGATTGGATTGGAGGAAACCATGCAATGCACCAACATGCATACCGGGAGCAATTAGGGGTTTTAGAGTCTTGCTCAAGGACACTTCGACACTGACTCTGGGGAAGCCCGGGATTGAACCGGGAACCTCACGGTTGCCATCCAATCCATCCAGCCTCTCTACTGGCCACTCTACCCCTGAGCCACTGCCGCCCACCATTCATACAAATTGATACCAAGTCATATTCAGTCATACTACTAGATCACTGGTTCCCAAACACTACTGGGTCGGGACCCATTCACTGGGTCCCCTCGTTGTTTTCAAGTTTGGGAAACACTGGACTAGATGGTCTCATTCATATCAATTGATTGACTGTTAAATGGTATAAATCCACACGGCGAATGGATGGATCATTTCAGAACAGCAGAGAGGAGATAAACTAGACAGTGTAGCACAAATGTAAACCTACATGGAAGCCTCCGTTCATGGTCTCTCCGAACCAGACGTGCTTGCGCTCCTTGCCCTTGCTGGTCCACCAGTTCTTGCGCGGCACCTGGGCGATGCTGGGGTAGACGCAGGTCTCGCCCGTCTCCATGTTGCAGAAGACCTTGATGGCGTCGGCCGTGCTGCCCATGTTGGGGTCGACCCAGTAGTCACCTGCACAGAAACAACAGACAAGAGTGTTCAGGATGTGTCCATGTTTCTCCCTAATTCCCTTCAGACTATCTATCTAGCCTCGGTACCCAGGCTTTTATTTTCGTTCGCATTCGGCTCAAAAAGAAAAGCCTGGGGAAACCCATTGGAAAATCTGGCATAGGAAGTGGGAGTCAACATGTATTTCGCTAGCCGATAACGTTACGTCGCTCCAAATTTGGTGACATCAGTGTTCTCCGCTGTTTTCTGGGGCGGGCACTCAGATTGGTGAACCAATAGGATCTACCGGCTGTTTTCGCCGGCATCCGCCCCTCTAGACCAGAAATCATACAGGCTGGGGCAGGCCAACATCTATCTCTCCACTATAGAGCCACACCCATACTGTATATCCGTTTTTGGTGTGTAAGCAATTATGCAGCCGATATATATGTCTCCTTTTTGTTTAATCACCTGGGGAAGGGACTGGATTTTTATTTTCATTCACAGGGAGGGTGATGGTATTTTATATCAGGACACATACATTTCCTCCAGGGGTACCCCTATTTAAATTTCGACCGGTCCCTTATCTATTTCAATGTCCTCCAACACGATATATGGGCAACTTACTAACTAACTAACTAACTAACTAACTAACTAACTCACCGCTCTTCCACGTTGGGTGGCAGAGCTTGAGGTCTCTGCAGGTGCGTGCGGGGTTCTTCTGCGAGCCGTCGGGGCTGCGTAGGTTCTCGATCTGGTTATTGATGGACTTGAGTGTGGAGTCCACCTCCACGTCGTGCTGCCGCAGTGAGCTCGACGCCTCGTCCGCTCTCATGTAGCGCAGGGGATCCGGAGACTTCTCGTGCTGAGACAGGCCGGCGAAGGCGGACATATCAATGCCGGGGCCGGGAGGTCCTGGGGGTCCGGGGGGTCCAGAATTACCGGGAGGACCCTAAGAGTGGACAGAAGGGACATGTTGGGTTGTGGTGTCAAGACAATGACATTGTTTGTACAGTACAGTTACAGTAGGCCTATTACAGTGTTTATGATGATGTTTTTACAGTAGGCCTATAACAGTGGTTATGATGATGCGTGCCACTCACAGCAGGTCCGGACTCTCCAGAACGTCCACGGGGTCCAGCAGGTCCGATGGGTCCAGGCGTTCCGTTACCTCCGTCTTTACCTGCAGGTCCAACTGGTCCAGGGGGTCCCTGCACACATAAAACAATAATACAGCCGTTAAAACGATTCTCGTTGACATTTCGTTGATGTAGTATTAACAGGGTCAGTGTGGTTCTCAAACAAAGTTCACAAGGCACACCGGTGGGCTGTGAGACAAGTCCAGGTGTGTCTTCAGATTTTGACTAGCCCTTCGGTGTGCCTAGGCACAGAAATCCCTGAAAACCACTGCCGTAACTGATGACACTGCATATAATCTGAACCTGAAAATATTTGCACCAGGGGTCATCAATATGTTCGTACACGGACAAATGTGTCCGTGGCAAAGACTTGGTCTTGTCCGTGGCAATTTTTATTTTTATTTTTTACACACCATTATAAAGTTATTCTTTTTATCACAACACCCAATTACTGAATGTCAGTCTCCAGGTTTCCTTCGGAATATGTATGACACATATTTACTACGAGGTCTAAAAAAAATCAGTAACATTATGAAGTACATCTCAGTGACATCAAAGATAACTTCACTACAGAATGTTACAGATTTTTTTAGACCTCCAGTTCTATTTTTCCATCATTTTCATTACTTTGTATGCCGCTGAGCTCATTCCAGCCTGAGATAGCACTCAGCTGTGTCTGTCTTCTTCTGTCGTCATGGAAGGTAATTAATTACAGCTGTCCGCCTTATCACAGTGGTGGCTAATTAAAGCACACTGGCTTTCATTGTCTGTACTTTCCTGGCGGACCTTTGCTACATGTCACTCCCTGACTCTCTCTCTCCTTGTTTCCTGTCTCTCTACAGTCTACACTGTAAATATCCACGAGGGCAAGACAAGCCTGGGGGATTTCTTTTCTCCTAACTATAACAAAGACAGCGATGAAGGACATAGTTATAGTGCTTGGTGTGGACTGTGGTCGGACCTGATGTTCATGCCATCAACTGTTAATCCATCGGTCGATTGATCGATGATTAACACAGAACAGTACATTGTCTTGCTGGTGTTGTTCTTTTGTTTTTCCTCTAGGATTGTCATGTTGTTTTCACGTGTGCTATTGTCACTGTTTATGTGGTTGTGGTTTATTAGCTGTACCCTATAGCATTAGCTACTAGAAGTATTACTAGAACACTACAAAAAGACTTGAACTGAATCCTGGGAACTCACCTTGGCTCCGGAAGGTCCGCCAGGTCCGGAAGCACCGGCGTCACCGGCGGAACCCTGTTGGCACAAACGTGATGTTAAAACCGACAGAACCACTACAGATACAGTATGATCATGCGCTACAGATGTAACCTCACGTAGCCCCAAAATGTGGGCGCTGCCGCTGTGAACGAGCGAGTGTGTGACTTACAGGGGGTCCGGGAAGACCCTGCAGTCCAGTGAAACCACGGTGACCCTTCTGTCCCCTCTCTCCTGTCTCCCCAGCCTCTCCCTTGTCTCCACGTGGTCCTTGGGGTCCCTGAAAATACACATGCAAAAAATGATTCAGCCATGCAACAAATGGCACCTGTGCATAGTACTGTAGTGCTAGTCTGTTATACAGTAAAGAGCACTCTGGTCTGTTATATACTGTGTATATAACACTCATCCTGATCTGTTCTACAGTATAACAGCACTCTTCCTCATGTGATTATTACTCACAGCCATGCCTCTAGCTCCAGCTGGTCCAGCGGGTCCTGCAGGTCCTTGAGCACCCTGAAATACAAGTGTTTGTTCTCTCAATTAATCACTTCATACCTATTTTTGGGCATGTCACTATAAATGTGTGTGGGGGGGGGATGGGGGCAAAAGCTTAAACAACACAGGAGTATGACTACATATACAATAGCCTTAAGCGGTAAAGGTAACACATGTTATATATCATATTTGTTCAGCAGCACAACATGTGTGTGGTTGTAACATGTTACTTACACCATCTCCTCTGTCTCCCTGCTTGCCCAGGGGTCCGACGGGGCCAGAGGCTCCGGGGGATCCTGGGGCTCCAGGTGCACCAGCGGGTCCGGTGTTACCACGCTCTCCCTACAGGAAGACACAGGCCCATGGGTTAGGGACGGGGGTCGAGAACGAGTCATTCAATCGATTCCGAAGTTGTTGAGAGTCGGAATCCAATAAGGCTTTGGCTTCTGTTATCAATTCTCGTGTAAATGCTCTTGATTCTAGCGGGAGCTGGCGTGACGTCTCGTCGAGAGACGAGAGATGAGAATCATGTCATTGGAATCAAATCACTGGCACAAACATATTTCGCTCTATTAAATTGCCTGCCGACTACGGGTGAAAACAAGGAACATGAATTAGGTGGGACGGGACGGGATGGGATGGGGACGGGACGGGGGGTTGGGGGCGGACAGACGGACAAATAAATCTTCATTATGACAAATAACTGTTCAGTTCAGTCTTCTCCTTGTCAGGTCAGCAGGTAAGCAACAAATAATCTACACAGCCAGCACAACATTTAGACTCTAGAGGCTATACTGCCATCTGTGCATGTCAAATAATATGCTGATATGCCGATGGCAGGCAGTGAGACAAGTATCAGCCTGGCTGAACTGGGATCAGTTTGGTGTACCTTGACTCCTGCAGCGCCATCCCTGCCAGGAGGACCATCTGCTCCAGCATTACCCTGTAACGCACACGCACACGCACACGCACACACACACACACACACGCACACACACACACACACACACACACACACACACACACACACACACACACACACACACACACACACACACACACACAATGAAATGCCAGGTCAACACCGCATGCTACATGTTTTGTCATCATATGCAACTTGTTCATCCTTTTCAATGGAATGAATTTAGTACATGTATTATTATTAAAGATATCAGCACGGCGAGCACGCATACAGTATTTTGCATAGTGGCATAGTAATACAGAATTATGGCTACAAGCATAGCACAGATAAGTCAATTTGATTATTTTTGTAATAACAATGTGGTTTGTATATGGGAGATCTAATCCAACAGTCTGAAAAGACATGCATGTTTCAATTGTCTTGTGTACATTGACTTGAATTCTTCTTCTTACTATGTACCGGTATTTGACAGAGGTGAGTAGTAATGAGTACATTTACTTTTGAATTGTATTTGTGAGTGTACCTTTCACTTTTACAGTAATATAGAAGAAGAAAAAGTGTTTTACTGCTTTACATTGGGGCAAATATAAAGGAGTAATAGTACAGTGGCATTTCATTCTGTTTATTAGTTATTAGTTTTATTTCTTTAAATGCACATTCTGTCTGTTTGTCTGTCTCCGGTAGACTTCAGCCATTCTTTTCCCATTTGACTATCACTTTTAATTCTACATTCTGATTATTTAAACGATAAACGATCAGATTGTGTGAAGTGACTCAATACTTAAGCAAATCTTTCCACTTCTACTTGAATCATTATCATTTTGGAAGTAACAATACATTTATTACAGCATAGGTTTTGGCTCCTCTGCTCAACTCATTTGACAAATAAACTTGGATGTACTGTTGCCTCGGTCTCATCGTCCTGCTAAAATGTATTTTTTACATTTTGTTGTGTCTACTGTATTTCTGTTGGTGTTGTTTTCTTACCTCTCTACCAGGCTCTCCAAGAGGTCCTGACAGTCCAGGGGGTCCCACGGGCCCAGGGGCTCCACGGTCACCAGCAGAACCAGTAGATCCCTGCTTACCGGGCTCTCCCTAAAACACACAATAATACACACTGATCAGTCAAATGCATAAATCACGCACGCACACTGAAACACAGGAAATACACAACTCTGATTCACACTCAGGTTTGGTTAGAATGCAGGCAAATATACGATTAGCTTCTCAAATGTGATGTTTAGGACTGACTGTCCAGTGTCCACCCTTAATAAATGGGTTGACACCCCTCCTCTGGTCATTATTGTTTATGTCCGGTGGGAATGTTTTATTCCTGCTTCTGCTCAGACTGAATGGAATATACATGCATTTATGTTTCGGCAATTTCTGGTTTGATCCAACAAAAACTTGTAATAGGATCAATGTTTGGATAATCCAGCTAAAGGAGGAGATTAAGCTAGCTTGCAAGTCAAAGTTTACTGTAAGATTAAGGTCGTATCACATGAGTTTTCATAACACAATTCTTACATAGCCCTCAATGTCTGTATAGCAAAATATTGTGATATGACTATAAACAGATACACTATCCTGTGAGTCTTAGTTAGTCTAACTGAGTGTTAGTGTCAAGTCGATGTAATGCCTACAATCTCTACAAGTCCTAAGTGACTCTTCCGTTCAAAAATGTCCTACTTTTGAGGGGTCCCCAGTTTAAAAAATTGGGGATTTGAGAACCCTTGGAAGTAAAGCAGAGACTTACAGAAGGTCCAGGGAGACCAGGGAAACCTCTCTCTCCACGCTGGCCAGGCAGACCAACAATACCACGAGATCCAGCCAGACCACTAGGGCCTCCGGGACCATCTGGACCCTGTAGAGACACACACGCACACGCACACGCACACGCACACACACACACACACACACACACACACACACACACACACACACACACACACACACACACACACACACACCATGAAATGCCAGGTCAACACCGCGTGCTACACGTTTTGTAGTGTTTCGTAGCTTTAAGTTAGTTTTGTTTGCTTTGTGCTAATATAGTATAGTAATGTAATTTATAATAACTGAAACAGTTGATGTATCTATAGATGATACGCTTTAGTCAGTGGGACTCACAGGGGGACCGTCCTCTCCAGCATCTCCCTTATCTCCAGTTAAACCAGCAGCTCCACGCAGCCCAGCGTCTCCAGGTCTGCCTGCGGTTCCGCCGTCACCGCGGACACCCTTAGGTCCGTCTTTACCAGAGGGACCACTAGGGCCAGAAGCACCGGGGTTACCCTGCAACACACACACAGAGAGAGAAACAGAAATTAGTTATAACATCTCTAATGCTTTGGAAATATGAAGAGTGAAAGAAATTAACAGGATATTCAGAGGTAAGCTTTAAAAGGACATGAAGTAAGGGGGGAGGGGAGATAAAATTAGTGACATGCATAGACATCTTTGATTGATTAAAAAAATCACACTCGTGTGAAGTGAGGGGCACCCACTGTGGCTGCCACATGACATCGTCACAGGGTGCATGCTTAAAACAGGGGGGGGGGGGGGATATAAAAAGTCTATAGACTTGGCTGCCACATGACGTCACACACGGAAGCCAGACATTGGAGGGGATAGTGTCCCACCACAAATAAACTGTGTGATGATGATCAGATAATACTCAGTATTACTCAGTTAGGATGTGTGATAATCAGATATTATTAATACTCAGTATTACTCACGTTGGGACCAGGAGTTCCAACTCGTCCAGCAGAACCAGGGAAACCAGTAGCACCCTGTCAATGACATGAAGGTCCAAATTATACCAACTAGAATTCAGATTATACAGTACCAACAAGAGTCCGAATCATACCAATGACAGTTATCGTTATAACAATTAGAGTCCGAATTAGTTACACACCTAATGGAACCCCTATATGTGACTATACCTTTCAATCCGGGAACCCCTTTTGGGATTGTTGTAGCCATACAGTATGTACAGTACAGCGTATTTAGCATCATACATTGTTTGGTACATTTTTTATATATTTGAAGTTTTTCAGAAAACATGGGAAAGGATTTAGAATCGACCTCAGGTCTATATGGGTTAGGATTAGCAACCAGTCAATTATTTTAAACGGTCTACAGTTGAATCAATGTATCTTCACTTCAACAAATAAAAACTAGACTAATGAAACTAATAAAGACTATCTGGAGAACATTAGCTGATCTGCAAACACACAAGTCTCATCACAACACAGTTGGTATTTTTGGTACACAACATTGGCGTGCAACTAACTAAGTATAACACTAGGCTTAACATCTATTCCCTGTGTAGACATGAGCAGGAAGTAAAACAACAGTGACTTACAGGAGCGCCCTGAGCACCACGCGCTCCTTTAATTCCAGAAACACCAGTGGGTCCCTGAAAAACAAAGACATAACTATTAACAACATATTTGTGTCCATTTAACACCAGTCACTGCCACTTGGGAACACTTTGAAAGATAATACAAATCAGCTGTTGCTGAGTCTCGCAGAGCAGAGCCGGCTGGATGGCTAGGCTAGCAGTTTTTGGCCAAATATGGCATTAAAAAAATATGAATTTCTAAATTCTATTGAATGTCTTAGTTACAATGAAATTGAGTTGATGTTTTTTTAAGGGTAAAGGTCCTTGCAGACTGGATGCGTCTGCCTGACATGCTGAGTACCCACCACAGGTCCAGGGGCCCCTGAAGGTCCCTGGGGGCCAGGCGCTCCACCATCACCCTTCTGTCCACCCTCTCCAAGCTCTCCCTTGGCACCAGGCTGTCCATCTGAACCCTAGAAGGTACACAATTAAAGACAATT
The DNA here is from genome assembly GCF_951216825.1 of Electrona antarctica. Taxonomy (NCBI): domain Eukaryota; kingdom Metazoa; phylum Chordata; class Actinopteri; order Myctophiformes; family Myctophidae; genus Electrona; species Electrona antarctica. The sequence continues at coordinate 23,787,843 of NC_136807.1, read as the reverse complement.
AAAGACGGTAGCATAATTGTGTGAATACTATTTATAGCGTACATGTGACAGTGTGTGATAACAAATGTGGCAAAGTATGGCAGGGCCATTTTTTACATTTGATCTCAGGTTATGAAATTGAAGGTTGTAAGCTTTCATATGATGTGTCATACATTGGAATCTGACAATAGTTTTATTATACATACTTATTTCAATGATCTCAAATAAATCTCCAATCAAAATGCAGATAAAAATGCCGTCAAAGATATCTCACAGCTCTCACAGCAGCGGAGCGGAGCTGAAATGTTGATTTGCATGAACAGTTTTGAACAGATAACACTGTGGATTGTGGTTTTACTCACAGGGGGTCCAGCGAAGCCAGCAGGTCCAGGAGGTCCGTTCTCCCCACGGTCACCCTACCACAGCAACACAAGACAGTCAATACAAGCTTATAGATCCAAATATGAAATATGAACAACATGGACCCTAACTAGCATCCATGGCGCGTGACATTTTTCCCAGAAGTCATGCGGGAACGCCTACTGAGTGGCAAAAAACTACTTTCTGCCTTTGACAGCCCATTCATTGAAACTTAAAAGTCCCATCTGATTGCATTAAACAACATTAAACTCACCAACATTGCAGGTGAGTGAAAGGCTTGAATTTAATATCCTCTTTCTATCCACAAAGATTTTGTTTAATAATAATCCACCATCCAGACATCTTATGAGCTACTTTCTGTCAAGAATGAAGGGTGCGTGTGCATACTCTCTATTCTGGGGCGTATATCACGGAACATTTCAAGATTGTGGATCTACTACTTTGAATGCTTTTGTGTGACGCTGTCAAGTGGGGCATTCATTTATGAAAAAACAAAAAGTCAGAATATGGAGATAAGAGGTTTCTGCCCAACAGCAACAATATGTCATCAGTGCTATTGTGTTCTCTAATCTCTATCAAGGATGAAGAACAGAATCTGCAATATCATTTGCAATTACTGTCCAGTACAACGGACGGTGACAGGTGCTCATTTGATGATGCACACTGCAATTAGTTTGACTGATTTCGCTTTGCAGAAATGTATTTTTCTCTGGATCAATACATGGGCCATGTGACCAGTGGATGCCTGTAATTGGGAGGTTTGGTGGTGCAACAACCTGAGATCAACAGCGTTCCACTGGATCCAGGTAACAAGGGGAGAAGATTATGGGATGATGTTCCAATAATGATGATGATCCAATAATGTTAACTATTCACTAGTTATAATTCTTCAAACAACACTGTTTTTAAGAGTTGCTTGTGTGTTTCGAACGAGAGCGGCCTTTGACCTTCGGAACAAAATCATTCCTGTATAAAAGACAACAACATTATGCAAACAAACTCACTACATCTAGTAGATGAAATGGAATGAATAAACGACTTACGGGGGCACCACGGGCACCAGCAGCACCAGTTGGTCCAGAAGTTCCAGTCTCACCCTGGGAAGGGAATAAACACACATTAAACACCAGCCATTTCAAGTGAACATGGGTCAATATTCAAACTATGTGGATGAATACAAAGTTGATCAAACTGCCAATAAATGTGATATGGCTGATAAAATGTAGAATGTTCTCACCTTGGCACCATTAGGACCAGCAGGCCCGGGAGGACCAATGGGGCCGGTCAAACCCTGAGGAGATCACAGGAACATGGATGGACAGGAGAGAAGATACACAAATTGACAAGTAGTGAGTGATCAGATCATCTGTCATTGAAGCATCAACATCACACCGAGAATCTGGCTGGAACCTTCCCTAAAACAGCCTGAACAACGCTCCACACGTCCCACACCCTTCTGTCTTCAAATATGTGAAATGAACAACGCCCCTTGTAGACTCTCTCCAATTTTAAACCACCCTTCTCACTCCCTAGCACTCACCTCTTCAGACTGAAGGTGAATCCTAGGTGTGTAACCACATGAACCCTAGCGTACGTATTCTGGGACAAACATTCAGCAAAGAATAGCAGATCTACAGCACAATTAGCTCGCAACACATTGCACTGTGACACAGTGTGAGCTTGTAGATCTGATATTTTTGGCAAAGAAATGTGGCGTGTAGAGGGAGAAAAGGACCAGACCGGACCAAACATCACAAGGTGTGTTTAACGGCAGTCATGGGTTCATTTGTTCAGCAGGTTGTGCTGCAGCTCTTTGAAGAGATGGTTACGCTCCTCAGAGTCTATAGACTAAATATACAATATGTATATTGGTTAAGTGGTTTAATAGGTACTCACTCTACCACCGTCCTTTCCAGCAGCTCCTTCAAGTCCCTTCTCTCCGTTGTCACCCTGTTAGACAGAGAGGATATCATCATCATCATCATCATCATCATCATCACTATGTTGGTTGATACAGAGATACAGTGAGGACCAGTGTTGAGCAGGTTACTCAGGAAGAGTCTTAAGTTACAAGTTACTTGCTACTCCTTAAAGGTAATAAAATTGCATTACTTATTAAGTGATATTGATAAGTGATATTACCGTTGACCCACAGACCTGCCATGCACATTAAGGGCCCAATTATGCGTGTCTTAAGTGCCAGGTCGTAAGACTTAATTTGAAACCTGGAGGTGTGGCCATTGCTGTTTGGCCACACAAAGCAGCCAAATAGCATTGGCCACGTACGCCTCCAGGTCTTAAGTTAAGTCATAAGCCCTGGTACTTAAGACAAAATAGGACCCTCAGTCATAATTTTACGAGGGCGCATACAGATCTACAAGCTAACAATGCATCAATGTGTTGATAGCTTGTAGATCTGTTTTTTTTTCACAGAATGCGACAACCTCACACTATGGATTTAGGGTTAATACTGTAGTCAATCTCTGTCAAAAACAAATCACGTTTATAGTAAATAGGTATATTTCACTTAGCTTATACTCTTGTCACTTGGATTAATAAATGCAATATTATTACTGAATGTTTTGGCAATTCTAATAAGTTATCAGGGAATAACTTTGAATTGACGTGCCTTCCGCAAACTCTGACGACTTGAACTGTAGAATAATGTTACTCACCCTGTCTCCCTTGGCTCCGGGGATACCACCAGCTCCTCTCTCTCCTGGCATGCCCTGGAGGCCGGGTGGGCCCTGGGCTCCCTGAGAGCCAGATGGTCCGATAGCTCCCTGGGTGTAAGAGAAAGAGGTGGTTCTGGATTAGTATGGATGGATGGATTTGTATTTATTATTATTACTAAGATGACACTGAAAGGCGTTGGTGGGAGTTGTTTCTCAAATTTGATCTTTAGGACTGACTATCCACACTGTTATTTAATGTGGTCTTTATGTTGTGTCCGGGTAGCTCAGTCGGTAGAGCTCTCGCCTTTGGACCACAAATTCATGGATTCATACTCAATCGAATGAGTAGCACGGTTTGAGTGTGGCAAGTCGTGCGGTAAGTACTGGGAGTTGATGGTAGGTTGTGGCAGCATCCATCTCCCAGGGGTCTAGCGCATTGTAACAGGGACAGACTCCCGCATGTTACCGGCTGATACCGACAATAAGCCACTCCCGACCTACTTACTTTAGGACCGACTGTCCACACTGTTATTAAATGTGATCTTTAGGACTGACTCTCCACACTGTTATTAAATTAGATCTTTAAGACAGACTGTTATTCATGTGTTATTATGCTGTTCAGACATGATAAAAACCGGTCTGATTCCAATCTGGATAGGACACAAATGTGATTTGGCTGACAGTCTGAGTATGGAGGACAAACGAAACACCCGGACAAGACGCTGATACACAGTCGGACACGGTTGATAATGGATTGTGGACGGAAACGGATCTAGTGTGGCTCCGTGGTTCAGACGTCACGTGTTCACAATACTGACCTTGGGTCCGTCGGTTCCTGGCGTTCCCGGAAGTCCGCGAGGTCCCTGGAGACCCTGAGGTCCGGCACCGCCCCTCTCGCCAGGGAAGCCACGCTCACCCTGTGAAGAAACAACACGGGACAATGAGCGGGAGATACATACAGTACCATCTGCAGTGGTTCCCAAACGTTTCAGCTCCAGACCCAAAAGAGAGATTAGACATTTGCCTGGACCCAAACTAATGATAATAGCAGATCTACAAGCACACAAGCTTGCTATTTTCACTAGCTCTTAAACATTTGTTTTCTAATTTATTTTGACTTTTCTTTTCTTTATTCATTAAAATCATTGAATTTGATGAATTATTTAGCTTTTTGGGGAATGTGTTTTTTTTAAACTGTATATAATATGAATTCAAAAATAAAAATAAAAGGGACCCATAAAAATGTGTCACTGTTTGGGAAGCAGTGACGTAACGTGTGCTAATGTGTAGCCTTGTAAAGAGAAGGTCCTGAACATGGACACTCACTCTGGGTCCTGTAGCGCCAGCAGCTCCAGCTTCTCCAGAAACACCCTACAGAGAGAGATGATGTCACCATTAAAACCATTGGAATCATCATCACACATACATCTAAATATGAGGTGTGTTCTGTCAAAGCTTAAATGAATGGCAGGCGGAATGCAGTCATTTTCGATATCGTCATGCAGAAACCTCTTATCTCCATATTTTAACTTTTTTCTCCAATTTCACAGGGGAGAAAAATTAAGTATGAATATACAGTGGTAATAGGTTTGAAAAACACCTGATAGAGAACGGCCAATAGGATGATAGGACAACTGCTTCCAGAAATAGCAATGATGTGATGTGATACTTGATATGTGATGTGTACTTGATATGGATCAAATAGCTGTTTTTTAATATGAAATCCATATTATGATGCATTCATAATGTGAAAGACGAGTAAACTCTCACCATGTCACCAGGCTTTCCTCCCTCTCCTGGGGGCCCAGCAGGTCCAGGCAGACCCTGCAAAACAACAACAAAAGGTCATTAAAAGGTCATCTTCTTAAACCCAGCATAAGGTTTAGGGTCCATCTTATATACTGTATATCCTTAATGTCTGACATGGTTACTGCTTAAAGGCATAGGTGGGGACTCGAATCACATAACTTGAGCTGTGAATTGAGTGTGAATTAATTAATTTGATATCTGACTTGATTTGTATGATGAGAATTACCTGAGACTTGACTACATTTGGATTCTAATTAATTGATTTTTATTTTTGCCAATTCTTTTCTTTTTTCTACCAATTTAATCTCCCAGTCAATTGATACTAGTAGTACTAAAGTAGTAATGCCACCAGGAAGTTGGAATGTCATCTGTGTTTGGGAACCCTTGTCATATCATATGGGAGGTGACAGTCACAGATGTGACTGTGTTTGGGAACCCTTGTCATCATATGGGAGGTGACAGTCACAGATGGCTCATCTCAACGGTGAAATGAGCATTGTTTTACAAAGCCTTGCTGAAAAAAACAACATACCATACATAGGGACTCAGGGACACAGCCAGCGACGGACAAAGCTGTTTTTCGGAATGGGTCAAAAATCTCCGCTAGTAAGGAGCCTCACCGTGAGGACACCCTGCCACAGTAAGGAGCCTCACCGTGAGGACACCCTGCCAGTGAGGAGCCTCACCGTGAGGACACCCTGCCAGTAAGGAGCCTCACCGGGAGGACACCCTGCCAGTGAGGAGCCTCACCGTGAGGACACCCTGCCAGTAAGGAGCCTCACCGTGAGGACACCCTGCCAGTAAGGAGCCTCACCGGGAGGACACCCTGCCAGTGAGGAGCCTCACCGTGAGGACACCCTGCCAGTAAGGAGCCTCACCGTGAGGACACCCTGCCAGTGAGGAGCCTCACCGGGAGGACACCCTGCCAGTGAGGAGCCTCACCGGGAGGACACCCTGCCAGTGAGGAGCCTCACCGGGAGGACACCCTGCCAGTGAGGAGCCTCACCGGGAGGACACCCTGCCAGTAAGGAGCCTCACCGGGAGGACACCCTGCCAGTGAGGAGCCTCACCGGGAGGACACCCTGCCAGTGAGGAGCCTCACCGTGAGGACACCCTGCCAGTGAGGAGCCTCACCGGGAGGACACCCTGCCAGTGAGGAGCCTCACCGGGAGGACACCCTGCCAGTAAGGAGCCTCACCGGGAGGACACCCTGCCAGTGAGGAGCCTCACCGGGAGGACACCCTGCCAGTGAGGAGCCTCACCGGGAGGACACCCTGCTAGTAAGGAGCCTCACCGGGAGGATGTAGGGTGTGAAGAAACACCCTGCCAGTAAGGAGCCTCACCGGGAGGATGTAGGGTGTGAAGAAACACCCTGCCAGTAAGGAGCCTCACCGGGAGGATGTAGGGTGTGGAGAAACACCCTGCCAGTAAGGAGCCTCACCGGGAGGACGTAGGGTGTGGAGAGACACCCTGTTCAACAGCTCTGATGCCAGTTGCCCAGACCAACCTGTAGGAGGTACTGGTGCAGTTGTGCTATATGGACCAAGCCACAGGCCAGAACCGCAGTATTAACAGTGAAGTTGCTGCCTGGTGGTCAAATGTGGGATTGCAGGACTTCCGCATTTAAAACGCTACTGCGAATGCTTCTACCCTTCTACAGTGCGCCTGCTCGGTGCTCAAGTCTTCTGCATTTGAGCACCAGAATTGGTGCTCAAATCAAGAAAAATACGGAAGTAGAGGGTTCTTCCGGGTGCTTCATACGCTGGTGACCAACTTTCATTGAAATGAATAGGTGGGGGCGGGGCTGTCCGCCCTCTAGATATATCATAACTCTATGATATGCCTGACCAAGCCGGAGGCACAGCAGACAATTTAAACCCCCTAGTCTCTGCTGTGGTGGGCAGGAACTTTGAGTGACTTCTTAGCTTGGAACACTTTGACTAATAAACAATGCCTTCTTGACTGGAATATCTGGATATCCTGTAAAAGTCCCAATGCCATATGCACCGAAGAGGGTGTTTGTACTAAGATATTAAGATAAGAACGGTTCTACGCTCAACTCATAATTTGTTCTGGCTTCACTTGACTTTTAATATTTAGGTTCGGGATTTGACTTGTGCTGACTTGGGACTCGAGAAAAACTGATTTGATCCCTCTGCTTAGAGGCGTGCTATTTCACCCTTGAGAAATGATTTGCATTATGCAAAGATCCCAGTGTTTGACTAATGCTCTCCAGCGCCTAGTATGGTTTCTCTCTTGCATTCTATTTCTTTGATGTTTTACTGGAATTGGTTCAGGGTATGACTACTATATTTGATATTTGATACGGTAACGTAACCTCACCTGGAAACCAGATGGCCCAGGTTGTCCTTGCTCTCCTCTTTCTCCAGCAGGTCCCTAGGACAGAAACCATGTTAAGAACACTGTAGATGACACTCAGAGGTCACTCAACAATGGTATTACAAACAAGCGTGAAATGATTAGTATCATACCCAGGTAATGTCACGGCTATTGTAGAGGCTGAATGTGTTGTGTATTGTATCTTTTAATGTATAGTAACTTTTAATGTTTTTACTCATGGCTTTTAGATTTGTCAGTAAAGTAACTAACTAGGGTAAGGCAAGGTTGGTATGTACTGGTTCACTCTATAAAGAGCTTGATATGCTTCATTGCATGCGGTGACACACTCTACTATACATCTACAATTTATAATAATTGATCGACTATTTCTCGTGTGCGACACCAGTATGAATCCGGTTTTCAGAATGAAGAGAAGAATACTCACAGCGGGCCCAGCAGGTCCAGTGGCGCCAGTCTCACCATCTTTTCCAGACAGACCCTGTTCAGAAACACAAGAAGAAGTCCTTTAATATTGGGATTTACACTACCACCAAAAATAAACACATTTCAGTACGTATTTATTACAACAATATTTATAAATGTGTACTTACTCTGAGACCAGTACGACCCAGAAGACCCTTCTCTCCTGGCTTTCCAGGTTCACCCTGTTGAGGAAAATAAATCCCATTAGATATTCTGAGATCAAACGTTTATTATGTCCTTCTAACAATCTTTAACCACATGATCCCTAGCATGAACATTAGGCAAACAATGCAAGCTCACAACAACGCGCCACATCTTGGTGTGTTGAGTTGTGTGAGCTTGTAGATCAACTATTTTCGGATGTCATTTCATCACAACCTACTACAGACACTTACATTAGCTCCCTTTGGTCCGGGGAATCCCATCACTCCTGGCTGTCCACGAGCTCCCATAGGCCCTGGGGGTCCGGGACGACCGTCCTCACCGGCAGCACCCTAAAATAACAGCAACAAGAGAGGGCAGGACATCAACACTACAGCCCATAGAGGAAGCATATAGGAAAACCTTAAAGTTACAATATAAAATAAAATAAAAACAGGGAAAAGGACAACCGGGTGCTCAACCGAGACTAAAGTTAAATGTCAGGAACAAAGGGGTTTCACTCTCACCGCAAGACAAATTCAGGCTGCATGGTCCCAGTGCATTTTATTCATAACAGGGTGCAGGCATATAACGTGACGACGTTAGTAGATTACTCCCTCCCAGTGGTGGAAGAAGTACTCACATTATTTATTTATTCTTATTTAAAAATGTCTACATTTTTAAAAGTATCTGTAATGTGGAATTCAAAATTTACTTGAGTAAAAAACTATTGGTATAAAAATGTACTCATGCAGAATGTCCCATGTAGTGTAGTAGAAGTGAAAGTATAGACAATTGGAAATAAAGTAAAAGTACCTCAAAATTGTACTTAAGTACAGTACTTGAGTAAATGTACTTCTTCTACCACTGGTCCGTCCTTGTGAATGGGTATTCATTTCTGGTGTGATCGTGCCTAAAATGCACATTACTACTTTTTCTCAGCAGCTTACTGTATGAATGTGTGCATGATGTGCTACGTTCACAATATAATGCCATGTGGATGGAGATGTACTGTAGAACTTTGAGATGGGGAAAACATTACTTTCGTAGGATTTGTACACTCGGCATTTGTATCATACTGTAGACTTTGTATGTTGTGTTGTATGCTATATTGGACAGGCTGTGAAAAGTGTTATCCTATCATCTACAATTCTATTTGAGTGGAATGGTGTCCTCAATCATTGCCTGCTGCGAGGAAACATAACATCAGACTTTTATCTTACATTATGCTCGGACTGAAATGTTGCATTTGTTCACAACCATGAAAGGAGGAAGGAGAGTTTAGAGGTAGGCTACTTACACTGGGTCCACCTTTGCCTTGGGGACCAGCATCTCCGGGGCGACCAGTAAGACCCTGCAAGAGACATTCAGAAGCGGGCGGTGTTATTTACGTGACAATTTTACCCACACACAAACCCCTGTTAAGCTACCTTACCCTCAAAAATAGATTCAGTATCTGTCATAACACTACCATGATCTAATAACATTCAGAGGCTGAGACTAGAACTCTGAAACTAAACATGGGCTGAAATTAGAACTAGATAGCCTACTGTATGTTAACAATAGCTAGCATGTTGTTTAGACATATTCTAGGCCTGATGTTTAGCTGTTATCCTATAATTATGACACACTACATTGTTCTCTCTTCACTCCACTTCTGACTATTTGCCTTGTTGTTGTTTTTTGACTACAGTGACTTGTAACTGTAAGTCACACACTTGCACATTCTAATTGTATGTCTGACAGATCAGAAAGGTTGTTGCCCAAGTGGTCAGGAGAAGTAAGAATACAATGTGTGGGACAGACAGAGTCATTACTAACAGGGCTCTATGCATTTCACGTGGCTTCTCTAATGAAGAGATAAAGGTTGTATTGGTTTTGGGTGATGATGAGTAGTAGGGTAGAGAGCACTCACTCTGGCTCCGGGGAGGCCAGACTCTCCTGTCCGTCCGGGGTCTCCGGTACCACCCTTAGGCCCAGCAGCACCAGGGACACCACGGTCACCAGGGGCTCCCTGCAAGACAAGAAAAAAAAGGAAATTATTACTGTATGTCTTTCTGTTCCATCTGGTAAATGATGTCCTGTCATATCTGGTAAAGGATATCGTTGCTGTCAGGCAGGAACCTCTTATCTCCATCGTTTAATGGTTAGTTTGTTTTTTGTAAAGTAAACGCCCTACTTGATCATACTTTTGATGCTTTTGTGACACTGTAGGTGTCACACAAAAGCATCAAAAGTAGCAGATCTGTAAGTGACGTGTTTCGAGCTTGTAGATCTGCTACTTTTGAATTAGAATCCTGAAAAACTAACAGTTTTGGACACATGAGGTTTCCACGAGACAGAGACAATATCACAGATAGTTTCACTGTACTATACAGTGGTAGTTAGTTTATGATATTAATTGAATTATATTCCATGATGAAAGAGCAGAAACCCACCTTAGCACCAGCAAGACCATCCTGTCCTGGGAAACCACGATTACCAGGAGCTCCCTGCATGGCAACGGAAAGAAAACAGAGATTTCCACAGTCAGACAAACCTTCAGTCAGCCCTGATCACTTCGTATGATGTGATCAATATCGTATGACGTTATGTAGGGATGTCCCGATCACGTTTTTTTTGCTCCCGATCCGATACCGATTTTTCCCGATCCAATATTTATATTTTTATAGAACACTTATGCCATATCACAATAGTACAATATCCAAAATCGCAGATGATATCCAGTCTAATATCATGATATGGATATTATATTGATACTAGGAATGTCCTGATCACGTTTCTTTTCTCCTGTTCCGATTCTGATCATTTGAAAATAACCGAACCGAAATCGGCGGCGATCACGTGATCGGATCGGGACAACCCTAATGTTATGGGTTCCGATTATTTAGATTGTCATACTCTCTCTCCAGGAGGTCCGAGGGGTCCTGCAGCACCGGGCTCTCCTCTTGGTCCTCTCTTGCCCTCTTCGCCAGATGGTCCGGGCCCACCTTGGGGACCAGCGACACCCTAGAGCAGCACATACATTCAATTAAATTCACCTTTAAAGTTCAAGTACATTAATAGCAGTTAGAACAGGTCATAATGCTTAGGGCATGTTTGCCCATAATCAACTAAAGACCAACTTAATCAAACTCACCAGCTCTCCCTTCGGTCCAGCCTCTCCTTTGAATCCAGGAATACCAGGGTCACCCTAAAGAAGTTGAAGATTAAAATTAACAAGTATTATGATATGGTACCAATGCAACGACCTGGAATGCAAACATCACGGAAGAAGTCTGGTCGTATGCCAAGTGGTGCGACACCCATAGGGTGACTTACCGACTGTCCCTTGGGTCCTAGAGGACCGGTTGCTCCCTGAGGTCCGGGTGGGCCACGGGGGCCTGGGAATCCGGGGGCACCAGCGATACCAGCACTGCCCTACAGGGGGAGGCAGAGAGACGGGTTCAAGGTTTAAGGTGTTTACGTACTGCACATTACAGCAGGTATAGCAACAATACAGTCAGGGACGTCACAAGATTTCCTGAATGCATGCTTGTGCATGTTTGTTTGTGTGTGTGTGTGTGTGTGTGTGTGTGTGTGTGTGTGTGTGTGTGTGTGTGTGTGTGTGTGTGTGTGTGTGTGTGTGTGTGTGTGTGTGTGTGTGTGTGTGTGTGTGTGTGTGTGTGTGTGTGTGTGTGTGTGTGTGTATGCGCGTGTGCATGTGTGTGTGTGTGTGTGTGTGTGTGTGTAAGACCTTGCAGGCTAATACAAAGGTTAAAATGTAATTCAGATAGCATGTTATGTTGACAGATGCTAGGTTAATTTGTTGACCTGGCATCGTATAGTGTGTATAGTTTCAATGTACAGATTATTTATTTTTCAATATTATTATAATGTTTAGACTGATCCTTGGTTTACCTGTGATCCTATAGATTACTGAGGCACTACAGTGACTACACTGTCTCTATGCATCTGATGTACGCGTTGACCTTGCTTAATGTAAGTCGCTCTGGATTTAGTGCATCCGTCTGCTAAATGTCATTGTAAATGGTAGAGAATACTTACAGCAGAACCTTTGGCTCCAGGGATTCCATCAGTACCAGGGTTCCCCTACAATGAGATACACATCAGTATAAGACAATACAGATATGACCATATCTACATGGTTCCCCTACAATGAGATACACATCAGTATAAGACAATACAGATATGACCATATCTACATGGTTCCCCTACAATGAGATACACATCAGTATAAGACAATACAGATATGACGATATCTACATGGTTCCCCTACAATGAGATACACATCAGTATAAGACGATACAGATATGACCATATCTACATGGTTCCCCTACAATGAGATACACATCAGTATAAGACAATACAGATATGACCATATCTACATGGTTCCCCTACAATGAGATACACATCAGTATAAGACAATACAGATATGACCATATCTACGTGAGATAGATGATCAGAATGAGGGTTTTTTCTTTCTTCAACAAGCTTTAAGTAACTTACAGACGCTCCTGCTGGGCCGGGAGATCCAGGGGTACCAGCCTCTCCACGGGGTCCTTGTGCACCTTCAGATCCGCGGGCGCCAGTAGGTCCAGCCTCTCCCTGACAGGACATACGATTATTCATTATTATTATACCACTTCTCTCGCTTATTCGCACCCATTCATATCATCACCATTTAATAATTTAATTAAAATATGTATGTTAACCACATTAACAATTACATTTGTTTAAACATTCTTTGACAAAGTATGTTATAGGGCTTTAAATGGCCTGTTGATGATGTCAGCCCTGCCCTGAGAATGGACCTTTTTTGTTGAGTCCTAAAAGCACCAGATTTGTTGACGAGGCAGAATGAACAAAAATGAAAAGCATAGACTGTTTTTTCTAGCTATTTTATCAATAATTTATAGTAGAACTGCTGTATAAAAGCAGTAGCAGTGCTATGTAGCTGAATTAAATGATGATTCAAATTGCTGTAAAGGTGCGAAATTAAAAACCAACACATGATCTCTAAATAGGTCAAAGTACAATCAGAAAGCCTGATGTAATCTACAGCCTAATGTATACATTTATACATGTGCAATTATATGTGATGGATACCTGTAATGGTAATGAATTAAGAAACTTTTTGTCTATTCTGATATCTTGTCTCTTTGTTTGGTTGGTTTTTGTTCATACTGTATCTTTGAAAAAGTGAGAGAAAATCGGACTTGTTTCTCTATTAATCAATATTGATCAATCAATAATAATTGATTATTTTAACATCATAAAATAGTTTAGACATCCAGGGGTTCCCAAACTGTGGTGCGTGCACCCCTTGTAGTGCACGAACACCCTCTAGGGGGCGCGTGACATGAAAAGGGTAATGGCGGTTGTATGGTGTTATTTAGCACAAACGGCAAAATCCGGTAAACACCGTTGTAAGGAGATGTATAGAGCAGCTGTTGGAGTATACAGCAGCTGTGTGTCTCTCAGTGCAGTGACATTCTGTGATTATTTAGAATAATCATATGAAATGCATAATCTTCGGCCAAATACAACGAGACTTAGTGTTGGGGGGTGCGTCAGCTAGGTAACAGGGGGTGCACGGCCAAAAAGGTTTGGGGACCTCTGAAGAACCTTCTCACTTCCATCATTCATAAGTCATACTAATGGTCGGCGGCATAAGAGATATAGAATATCATGTGATTTCTAGTATAAGTTTGTGTTTCCTTTTTTGATAGATATTAGTGCTATGCAGCACATAATTATGTAGGCCTACTTGTTACTCAGATTGCTTTGTATCTGTTTTGTATCTGTATCAACCTGATGTTGGATAGGAAATTGTGGAGGGCAGCGATCCAGGAATCCCGAGTTGGTGTTGGCTAGACCAGTAACATGTATCTGTTTTGTTATATTGTTATACCTCTGTACAGAATATGACTATGGTCATAATCATATTATCGAATAAGCTCAATATGCTTATTCTGATTTCTGTTACTCTGCATAAGAACGTCTGGTAAGTGCTAAATAGCTTAATTGTACATTTCCGTACAGAGAGAAAACTGAACGAACACATTGGGTAACAGCACTGGACACATTTAATCATAAATGACATGTCTGTGAAAAGAAAAGAAAAAGATAGAGAGAGAGAAAACAAACCTTGGATCCTGGGGATCCTGGGAAACCGGGGGCTCCGGCAGGGCCAACAGGTCCCTGGAAAAAACAGAAGTTTCCAGGTTAGAATCCACTTCGTATCATGCTCTAGTTTCAATCTCTTTAAAGGATAATATTGTTTAAAGTTGCAATTCATAACTGTCATGTCATACCCGCAATCTGCATGCCATTCTTTTTATGTTGAGCTAATAAGTTGTCAACAAGTAGGTGTCCTACCCGACCAATTGGTAGACCAAATACAACAACAGTTGTGTTAGTTATATTGTATTATTAGACAGCTTGGTTGAATGCTTCATTCAAGCGGTGTGATATTTCTGGATAATGACCACTGTCTAATCAAAGCCCCAGAGCACCTGCTGCGCTGCTTGAATTTTATGCTGTATCCAACATGACAGCCATGTAAACAAACAATGTAATTTACAACTTACTAAACGTTGCTCTCAAGAATGATTTTGAAAACATTTGAAGTGAGAAATAGACAATACAGTAAGCCAAAATGTATTCTATTTCATCAACCCTTCCTTGTTATCCGAGGCGAGGCGTGTTGCACTGGAAGGACGGCCAGCGCTACACTTACTAGCAAGAAAATACCTCATTTTGTTGTTACTTCTGGGTCAATCTATTAATTAATGTATCAGGTGATATTTCTCAACAACTATTGGCGCGGCAATATTATCCCTTAGCCTACCTAACATACTCTTTACAAGACTTTATGGTTATAATAATGCAAAGTGATGTGGGAAGTAGAATACTTACAGGGGGACCAGCGGGACCAGGCAGACCATCATTTCCACGAGCACCCTGTACAAAACATACCACATTAGTACTGTATATAATGTAAAGTAACACAGGGTACAATGTCACCCTGTACAAAACATACACCACATTAGTACTGTATATAATGTAAAGTAACACAGGGTACAATGTCACCCTGTACAAAACATACCACATTAGTGCTGTAAAAGTAACATTACACCACCGTAAGTACATTTCCTCTGTACATTTCCTCATGTACTGTACCTAAATGCGATTTCACCCATTTTAAACCATATAGACCATATTAAAGTGAAGAGAGCCTACCGTAACAGTATAATGCATTCTCTATGAAGTGAAACATGTAGAAACCAATGATGAGACATCAGAACTGATACTCACAGCAGACCCAGCGGCACCGGGACGCCCCCTCTCACCAGGAAGACCACGTGGACCCTAGAACACAACACACACCTCAGTCAGTTACTTATACAACAGAATAGAAATAGAAACAGATGATAGGTTCTTTGTTTACCTGACATGCTATAGTTTCTAAAGTACAGAATGCAATGCAATGCAATTCAATTCAGGCCATTGAAAAAAAAAAACATTAAAAATGTTAGACTTAATCCACAGGAAAAACACACAGGCACTTCAGCCAGTTCATCCTTAGCTCATTGTGGGGCTAGAGAGCACCACAATGATGCATGAACTTGAACATGATATTTCTTAGAAGTGCTTTAAAAGTCCTCACTCCTGCAGTGACAAACATCTGACTAGCACTGCCCCCTATGGGTATTCTAAGGAATGTTCTCATTGCATCATTATTATGCAACTTGCAACATTATGCAGATAGCATGGTGTTTTAGACAGATGCTAAGTTCATTGTTTACCTGCTATCCTATAGTTTCTTTGAAGCATCCCATTATTTTCTTTTCTCTGTAGCCTACTAGGATAAATGTCTGCCTAGTGCCTAAAATGTATGTGTAAATTGTTATACCAGATGGATGCAAACTTACCATGGGTCCGGGAGCGCCGTTCTCTCCAGCGTTACCGCCCTCTCCCTGTAACAGAAGAGAACAGCCATCAGTTTGACAGTTTAGATTCAATGAATACGACTTTCAATACTTTTAATATATCTGTTCATATATGTTAAGTCAATGACAGACTATGGATCAGAGCCTTGGCCAGTAGCCTTATAGTGACTGACATCATAACTGAACATAAAAGAGTATAGTATTGTATGTCCTTATATGTCTTGATTAATTGAATACACAGGACCACAATGGAAACAAGCCCTCTGGGCTTTGTGTTTCTTGTAGCATCACTGCACCTCTGTTCTTTTTACACACTGTTAATAAACTATTCAAACATAAAAAAAAAAAAATGTATGTATGTCTCTAATACCCCCTCCTACCCCTTCCATAAATCTGTCAAATATAAGCTCTCATCATGTGTATACTCCTGTTTTGTGTTTCATCAGATATGTGCATTTCTGCATCAAAACATCAATCAATCAATCAATCAATCAATCAATTCTCCTACCTTGGCTCCTGCAGCTCCTGTCTCTCCCTTAGCTCCATCCAGACCGGGGTGACCCTACAGAGACAAAACAATCTATCATTATAGGAACCACTCAATTAACTGTCTATAGTTCTATACTGTTTTGCATGGGAACAATCACTCACTCTGTGTCCTTTGATTCCGGGAAGACCAGGGGTTCCGGGGAATCCTCGAGCGCCCTGCAAATAAAGAGACAAATGTGAGATTAAATCATCAGTCGAGACATATTCTTCCTATCAATTTATCATTCTAGTAGTGGTCAACCTGGATGTGACCAAAGACGGATTTTGTTTATCATCACACATCTGTAAGGCTTTTGAATTTACGGATGTAATCATGAAGCAACTGTCAGTTTCAGTGAAGAATGAATGAGAGGTGAATGATTTGCTCACCTGAGGCCCTGCAGCTCCACGCTCACCAGCCTTTCCAGGTTTGCCAGCATCTCCCTGGAAATGAACAGAAAACACAATGATTTTATGGCATTTGATTGAGACAGTGGTGCATCATGCACATCCACTAGAAATGCATGTCAAATTACAATAACATGAGAAAAAATATGAATTCCACACAATGGATAATTCGATATAAAGCTCTTCACTCGATCAGTTTATTGTTGATTATGTTGAAAGACTTTTATCAAATGCTGTGTTTTAAGACAGTAGGCCGTGTTGGACAGTAACAATGACATTACTTTGTGATCTGTAGTGAGCTTGTAGATCTGCTGAGTAATATTTTGGGTTGAGTAATTTGTCCACTACTATATTGTACTGCCCTGTGATGTGATTAGATAGCTCTGCTCTTTATCTGTTGTTGGGAGACGGACAGTGCCCCCTGGTGGGAAATACATGTAACATGTATATGTAAGGCTAAATCATACCTAACAGAGGCTTGGCTTCAATAAACAGACATAACATTGTAAGTAATTCACAAGACTGGTTTGTGTGTTGGAATAAGACCTACGGTCATGTATGGGGTGCAACAGTTGAAACTAATCTGGTGCAAAACTAATCAAACTAATCGATTGAATCGAGCTTGTGGTTTTAGTTGGCTTTTATGTGTGTGTGTTATTTCTTTCCTCAACAGGTGTAGCAGTCTGATGGTCCCAACACAACAAAAGTGATTAAATACATAATACGTACATCACTTCCTGGTTTCCCAGATGGTCCGGATGGGCCGCGAGGTCCAATAGGTCCCTGTTATGAAAGACAAGACCATACATTATCACAGATGTTTGTGCATTTGTGTTTATGCGAGCGTACACACACACACACACACACACACACACACACACACACACACACACACACACACACACACACACACACACACACACACACACACACACACACACACACACACACTTCTTCGAGACTCATTTAAAATACTAGTAGAGTATTTAGAAACAACATCAACTCAGATATAACCTTTATCAGTGTATATACGAGTGCTAATTAAATCACGAAGGTGCAATGTACATTTAACAAGAGGGACACCCTGATATACCCTGAATGTTATTGTATTCCCTTGTGTTTACCTTGCCTAGTGCCTACTGTAAATTGATCTGGATTAGGAGCGTCTGCTAAATGCCTACATTGTAAATTGTGAATATATTGAGATAATTAACACATAAGAGGTAAATTTGTTTCATTCTAATAATTTGCTGCTGAAACTTACTGATGCGCCAGGCTCTCCAGTCTCTCCTGGGTTACCCTGGAAACCTTGTGGGCCCTTTGGGAGAGAGAGAACAGAACAAAGTGAGAGGCATTTACTCATTTGGTGAATATCCCAGCATGAGTTCTGCTGCCTGCTTTCACAAGATAATAAATACATCATCACAAGAAATCACATGATCGCTTAAGAGGCAGCAGCAGGGGTCCATTAAAGCAGGGGTCTTCATCAACCCCAGCTGCCCAGCATCCCTATTCTGAGGAAAACTTTAGCCCAAAATAGCCGGTTTAAAAGCGCCTCGCGCTGTGAGGCGCAAAGTGGTTTGGTGTAGAGAGGGAAAAAGACATTTAATTTAACCAAGTACAGAGCCAAATGTCAAGTTTACTAATTATTGACGGTTTAAGTGCTTAAATGTCCGAACATATACGTTAACATAGTATATGTGGTTAAACAAGTCTATGAAACTCTATGAAATCTTTGAAAAGATCTAATCTGCAACACAGTTGTATACAAGGCTAGTGGGGTCCTTGCTTCATCTCTCTCTCTCAGCTATGGGGTTCTTGAACTGAAAAACGTTGAAGAGTCCTGCATTAAAGTATCACACTAATGTCAATAAGGTCCCCTTTCCACCAAAATAACTTTGGTTCTAGAACTGATTCCGTTCTAGATTCTATTTAAAACATTCAGCAAAAACGTGCAGATCTACAAGCTCACAATGCACTGCAATGTGATGGATTGTGAGCTTGTAGATTGGCTATTTTTAGTGACGATATTTGGTTTAGAGAGGAAAAGAGAGGGGGGCTTGAATAGAGCCCTGGGTGACCCCGGTCAACTAAACCATATAACTAAAGTTCTTAAAGTATCATGCCAGTTTATAAATTATAATCTGTTATGTTCTTATATTATTTATTTGATGTCGTCACAGTCGGTAGGACACCTAAATATGTCCAGAACTGTTACTATATACTTTTCAAAACTATCAAAAATAGAAGATATACAAGCTTATATACAGGCACAATATACAATGCCAGTATATACTGGCATTGTATACTCACTGAAATTAGAAACAATTACAAAAAGATGATTTATGGAGAGCGACAATATCGTGTGTGTTGTGAAATGTGTGTTCTACTTACAGGAGCTCCAGATGGGCCAGGAGGCCCGCGGGGACCCATAGGGCCCTGGAAGATAGAGAGAGAAGACATGTAGAATTATTAATGTGTAAACCATCATTTTTAACAAAATGGACATTGAGAAAATAGTACATTTTTCATATCATATCATAACCTTAAATACCACCGTAAAATAGAGAAAAGACAGGAAACAAGCCATGTCACAACTTTCTTTACATATTGCTTGCATAATTGTACTTACTGTACTGTACATTTACAACTTCAAAAACATTTAACCATTGAGCAAATAGTTCATTATTCATTGTCAGCACACTGACAATGTAATCACATATAAGCTTATAATATCACATATAACCTTATACAATACCACTCTTTGTGGACTTCAATGAATACTAACTGTGTATGTAATCATGGGGGTGCAGGTACACTATACGTCCACGAGGTGGCAGTGTTTCTATCTGTTCACCCCTGGCCTGCTATCTATATTTATGGCATTATTTTTGGGTACTCACTTGCAGAAAAGCTAAAAGTGTTAATTTACCAAACATTAAGTAATGTTTCTGAGATACTCCCTACGCAAATCCATACGGATCCATTCAAATATATATTTAAAAAATAAATAAATATTGCAAGTGTTGCTGTGTACATGGAATGAATAGCACATACCATAGGTCCTTGCATCACTCCCATCTGAGCACCTCCAGCTTTCTCATCAAAGCCACCAGCCATCTGAGCAGCAAAGTTCTAGGGGAAAAAAAACACACAGTTAAATATATAAACACAAAAATGTTATTCAATCTATATAGTATGCCTATTCTGTGTGTGTGTGCGTGTGTGTGTGCGTGCGTGTCTGTCCTGGGCATAACTCGGCCACCATCTGAGTGGTTGCCTTTAAACTAGAGGTGTAACGAAACAGTAACTGCATCGGTGCATCGATTTAAATGTACTCGATTCAACTGTATCGATATGCAAACAACAACATATCGTATCATTGACTATGTATCGTATCGAATCGTTTTGCAATGCAAGTAATTGGTTGTATCGATAGATCGATGTACTTGTGTGTGTTGTATTTATACATTTTAAAAAGAAAAAGAAAGATTACTTTTCCATTCCATATCGCTACATTTGGTCTATCGATAAATGGGTGTAATCATATGCTCGTCAAGGTGTAGGGTTTGTCCATGTTTTCAAATACAATGTCCATGTATTTACCAGAGAATCGCTGTTTATGTATTTATTTCCATAATAATATTTTTCCCTTAAAAAAACAATATCGTCCATGTATCGTACCAGCTCAGTGGCCTTGTGGTTAGAGTTTCCGGCCTGGGACTGGGAGGTGGGGGTTCGATCCCCGGCCGGGTCATACCAAAGACTACAAATGGGGCCCAGTGCCTCCAAGCTTGGCACTCAGCATCGAGGGTTGGATTGGGGTAAGTCCCTGCGTCATACTAGCGTCATGTCCAGGGGGTGTTACCTCACGCTACGGAAACAGGAGATAGGCTCCTGCCCCTATGGGCCTCATGGCTTGGCAAGGGTATCGTCATCCATGTATCATGATGCGTATCGTATCACTGTGAAAATGTATCGTTAAACCAGGTGTGTCCCAGATGACCCAGGGATGTTTTGTGCCGAGTAGGAATTCGTTCTGGTGGTTGTCCAGAATCGAAAATCAACAAATATTTGTCTCTGTCTATTTCTGTGTCTGTGTGTCTGAGGTAGCCATCGGCTTCCCTGATTGGCCAACCCCAAACCCATGTATTATTTATTTTTTCATCACATGAGATATTTGGGTCGTAGCAAATGTCCTACCAAATGGATCTAGGTCAGCTGAATAGGTTTTCTTGACACTTCTTATAGATTTAGCCACCTATTCATAGCTATTTGTTCCCTATGAACGGTAATTGATCTGATAACATCTTTCCATTGGGTTAATGAAATCCCACTTACGCCAAATAATTCACACCAGCAAAGCAAACTTTGCCGCTGCCGCTGTGTGGCGACTAAACAGAGCGACAGCCAACCAGAAGCTGCTTCTGTGTAGCGACTAGATAGAGCGGCAGCCAACCAGAATCTGCTTCTGTGTAGTGACTAGACAGAGCACAGCCAACCTGAATATGTCACTGTGTAGCGACTAGACAGAGCACAGCCAAACAGAATCTGCTTCTGTGTAGCGACTAGACAGAGCACAGCCAAACAGAATATGCCACTGTGAAGCAACTAGATAGAGCGGCAGCCAACCAGAATCTGCTTCTGTGTAGCGACTAGACAGAGCACAGCCTACCAGAATCTGCCACTGTGTAGCGACTAGACAGAGCACAGCAAACCAGAATCTGCCACTGTGTAGCGACTAGACAGACTTGGCAGCCAACCAGAATCTGCCACTGTGTGGCGACTAGACAGAGCACAGCCAACCAGAATCTGCGGCTGTGTGGCGACTAGACAGAGCGGCAGCCAACCAGAATCTGCAGCTGTGTGGCGACTAGACAGAGCACAGCCAAACAGAATCTGCGGCTGTGTGGCGACTAGACAGAGCACAGCCAAACAGAATCTGCGGCTGTGTGGCGACTAGACAGAGCACAGCCAACCAGAATCTGCGGCTGTGTGGCGACTAGACAGAGCGGCAGCTCTGAAGCACCATGCTCTGAAGTAGGCATGAACTAAGGCTAACTAAACTCTCAACATCAGTGTTGTAACTGAGTATTGTATGGAAGTAGGGGATATTGATAACAACGTTTTAAACTAACTGTGCTAGAAATGATTAGAGCGACTGCATAGATTATATTTCTTAATGTAACAATCCGTTATAAACAACTCTGTCCATACCAGTGTTGAAATGTCTATAAGAAACTTTGGGATTGTTTTTCTGTAAAGTCACTTGTAAATATGGGTTGTTGTGGGTTGTATTTTGGGGGGATTTTTTCAAAACAGTGTATAGTCGCTTATTTTGGGCTTGCCTCCTAATGTTGTTTAAACCATAATTCCCATGAGCCAAGCATTTGTGGTTTATGTCCCTAAACTACTGACTCACCCCTCCAAGTCCTGGGGTTCCAGGGGGTCCTGCGGGGCCGTGGGGTCCTGGGTTCCCTGGGGTGCCGGGCTCACCATCTCTGCCTCGTGGTCCAATATTTCCCTAGGGAAAAGAGAGGAAGAAGTTAAGGCTTCTGTGTCCATTATGATATTTTACTTGATTCATTGTTGCTCAAATAATTACAATTTAATTGCCTTTCTGTCGTTGAACACGATTGGAATATTATGAATAAAAATTACATTTCTGTTTGGCTTTCAGGTTCTGTAAACAAAAGGTGCACAACAGGGCAGAATGACAAATAACTTAAGTTAATAGTATTATACTTTGTTAATAGAACAAAACATGAATAGTCGGAAAAGCTAAATTGTGATTATCTCAAAGAATTGCAATTATGTGTACAAATGGAACCAAATGTGTACAAATGGAAACCAAAAACCATTTGTTGCACACCCGTGCGGAGCCATTTGGAACCCACTCAAGGTCAAGGACACAATAAGACCCACTCGTGTAGCAGAGTGTTTCCAGTGAACCAACATGCACAATAGCAGCACCCTGACAGTACTCCCAGACAGTCGCGTCACGAAGATGCAAGATGCAGCTAAGAGCAGGAGTCACTTCCTGTTTTTTAAACAGCTGGTGGGTGGAAATGATAATGCATCTTCGTGACTCTACTGTGTGGGAGTACCCTGACTCTGTTTGACCAGAATGGAACAGAGCCTTCATTAGTATCATCCGTAACACAGCTTGGGGTTGGCAAATGCACTTCCGCATTTGCCAACCAAAATTTGGTTGGCAAATGCAGAAACCCGTTCTTCCGGGTGCTTCAAAACGCCACTGAGCAACTTCTACTGAAATGAACAGCAGGGGGCGGGGTTGTCGCTCCGGTTCGGCCTCTATCCTTTCATATAGAGCCCATTGGCTTATGGGTGAGTGGGCGTCACAAACGTAACATCTGGATTTGATTGGCCAAGATTTGTGTTATGTGGTGCTCTGTCTGATCAGTTTGGTACAGTTTGTGTCACTGGGACCCTACACTGTCACATCCTCAGGGTTACTTTAACTCTGAGAGTACACATAGAACCAAAAGGGTTCCCGACCCAATGTTGAGAATCAGTGTGATAGATGACTGTTTCCCAAACGGTGGGTCGGGACCCATTTGTGCGTCGCAGATCCATTTCCGTGGTTCCTGAGTGAATATCCCCCTATTTTTTGTTTCCTATATATTTTGTCATAAATTATTATTTCAAACTGACTTTCATAAAATTGGCCACGAAAATGCACAACGTTTCAGTTGAAAGTGTTTAAGAACTAGGGAACTGCATTGTGAGCTTGTAGATCTGCTATTTTTACTAGTTTGGTTCCTGAGCTAAATGTTTTGGGAACCATTGATTCTGAGTTGTTGGTGAATCTATTGTTTCAACATTGAATAATGAATAATGATAGCACTTTCTTTGTATATTAGATATGATATGATGATATGATGTGTTTCAATATTAAACTGATCGAGTTCTAACCGGCTGAATTTGAGGATGCGTTTTGTCACATAGTTTTGTTTGTTTGTTTATGTTCTTATCTTCCTCAAATTTTACAGATATAATATTTATTAATAGTTATCAGAACCTACATCGCAAGACAGACTATTTTGCAGCCCATTGAGTTCAATGGAAAAAAGTTTAGTTTGAATCCTCCATGGTGAATCTGGCTCAAACCAACAGGTCCTACGCATATATATATAGCGCCTTTCAAAAACCCAAGGACGCTTTGCATTAGCAAAAAAAAGAATCCCCAATCGATCATTTTGCCCCTTGTTTTGATATTGGCCTAATTAAACCGATTCCGTGGTGACCAGCAACATTGTATATGAAGCATTCAATGAATGAAAGCATACAATGAATCCAACAAGATAAAGTAAATGTTAAGGTATTTTGACAGATTAAATAAGCAGTGCACCTCCAATCCTCACATCAAAGGCATTGCACATTCAAATCCAAATGAATATGTTAACACTGTGACTTCTATTCACGAGTTGCTGTGAGTTATGTTTTCATTGTTTAATCCATGTTTTTTTATCAGTTTTAAGTCATATGGGCAATCCACCGGACAGAATGGGATATGAGATGCGTTTTGATGACTCAAAAAGGTCCGTCGCTCCGGCGTGCAAGGGGTTATGGGAAATTGAGTCCCCATTGTTTACAATGGGAAAGCTGCAGCAGCGCACAGCTGCCCCGTCCGGTCTGTTGTTGTGGTGAATATTTTTCACCGTTTTAAAGTGGATTTTCATGACAAGCAACTCAGCAGTCTGTGCAACTACTAGTTGTGAGAAGGTAGAATTGTTCTTCATGAATAGTTATTAATATTTAATGAAGAGGTAAAGGCTGCTGCTGTTCATAAAAATGTTGGGCTAATGGGCCGGGCCCAGTTTGTATGAAGAAAAAAGTGGAATGTCCGCACACGATATATATCTGCTCCCTGTCCAGGCCCAGTTTGTGACATATTTCTTCCGGCCAAACTGGCTTTCAATAAAGGTGCTCCCTGTTGAAAATGCACTTGTGGCGGCGAGAGCCCTCCACCAGATGGCGCTGTGGCGCAGAATAAGTTAAAGCTCTGTCTACCCCCTGGACCCTATTTCATCAGAGGAGTGGGTGGCGTATGCTGCTGCAAATTTTGGCAGCCCTCCGAACAGTATTTTGTCAGTGTTACTTTGCTATAGTCCACTAGTCATTGTTTCTTTTTGGCAGGCGTATTGTGCCCACTGGAGCTTGGTGCGCATAATAAGCAGGGCCTGGGAATAGCATGTTCCTCTGCATGCGTGTGACATTCCTCACTGTCAGGTGAAAGACCACTTCTTTTCTGGGCTCAGGGTTTCAGGGGTTCAGGGTTTAGACAGTTTAGCAGTGTCACTTGTATCGGAGGAGACTTGTGCTCTTTTAAAACCTAAGACCAAGGATCAGCAGTGAAAAGGTGAAGGTGACTACAGCAATGATTCTCCCCCCCAGTGTGACATCATTTGGTCACCTTCATCATGTTGGGTGGAAAGTGGAAACTGTCCAACATTTTGTTTGTTTATACTTTTCAGGATTCAAAAAATAATAATATCAAAAGCAGCAGATGTCAAAACATGTCACTTCGCGTCACGTTATAAAGCTTGTAGATCTGCTACTTTTGATGCTTTTGTGACACAAAAAGTAAAAATCTGATACGAATATTTTATCTCTGTGGACCAAAAAAAACTGCAACTAAAAATTCCCAGTGTTTATTTAACTCTCAAATGTAAAGATTCTATATAGCTGCAAGCAGTGATAAGACGGGACCAAGCACTGCTCAAAATGGTGAAAATCTGAGGGCAGAGCTTACTGGTCAAAGTGACAGATGTGTTCCCCTTGTGGAAACAAGTGCCATGGCTTTTGGCCAAACAGGGCATGAGCTATGCCTGTTCCATGGTTTCATTTTCAAACGATTGCTATAGCGCCCACTTTTGGCCAATTGGAGTAAGACTGGTTTCAGTGCTATTTGGCATGACCCTCTACCATACTGTAAAGTTTCATAAACATGTGACGCTGCATGTATGTATTAGGGGCAAAGAAGTATTCTCATAAAACTGTAATTTTCATTTGCTCATAAAACCTACAAATTGTACAAAGATAGATAGAGATAGATTTGAACTGTTTTTCATATAATTCAGAATGGTGGGTGATTTAAAGGTCAGAGGTCAAAAGTCAGAACACGAAAGTTGTTTGGCACTGTTTGGCATAGCCCTCTACCATATTGCCAAGTTTCATGAAAACCGACTGCGCGGTTAAGCCAGAACTGCTATTTTTGGTGGAAGAAGAACCATGTGGACCCCTGACCAAGTGG
Organism: Electrona antarctica; assembly: GCF_951216825.1. Taxonomy (NCBI): domain Eukaryota; kingdom Metazoa; phylum Chordata; class Actinopteri; order Myctophiformes; family Myctophidae; genus Electrona; species Electrona antarctica. The sequence goes on along the minus strand of NC_136807.1, from coordinate 23,761,867 downwards.
TCCACATGGTTATTGACAAAATGAATAAATTAGGGAAAAAAGGTTAATTACTTGTGTGTAATGTGTCGTTTGTTCCTCACCTTATCACCCTTTGCGCCGCCTTCTCCGCGTGGTCCCTGCTCTCCTGAGGGCCCCTAACAAAAAACAAAACAAATGTTGTCTCAGACAGATGTATAATAATAACAATTTATATAAACCTGCTATTCAGAATAAAATACATGGCGCATCATTGAAGTACTTCACACAGCCCAGGTATGAGTTGTGGAAGATGCATCCAGCCGCAACATAGGCAATCTATCCAAAATCACCAAAACAGTGTCATAGTAAAAATAGTCTGATTAATAATTACCATTGGGCCTCCTGGTCCTCTAGGTCCTACAACCTACATAAGGGAGGAAAAAAGAAGGCTTAGATAAATTGTTTTCATTCATTCAAGGACATTTCTTCCAGTGAAAATTAAACGAAAAAGCGCAGCGTGACGCGGATGTCAATTTGACAGGATAAATTTAGATCAAAACATCAGCTCTATTAGGTAGGGCTTTGTTCACTTGCCGTGGAGACTTACAAGAAAGTAACTAATGGGTATTAAGAGGATTTGTGTGGGTTGATTATGTCTAAGGAATGCAGGGTTTCTTCCCGTTAGCATCGCAGTTAAGCCCTTATCAGAAAAAAGGCTACCGGTACCCAAAAATCTATAAGCTTGCCATGCGTTGTGGATGTGACGCGTTGCAAGCTTATAGATCTTCTATTTCCACACTATTGTACAATGAAGCATAAAGAAATGGGAATGAAATGAGAAATCCATTAACGAATGTTGGTTGTACATTCAGAGTTTTGCAGCTACAGCAGCTTTAAATCTGTTCTTTTAATGTGCATAAGGTATGCCAGGACATAATGCATATAGCAGCAAATAATAAGCATAAAAATAGTAATAAAAAATGTGACACTGCGGCATGAAAACAAAAGGAGCATAACGTGATTTAATGTACTGTAGCATAAGTATAAAATAAATGTTTGTGGTATTTCTATACTTTTTAAGTGAATATACTGTATGAGCATTGTCTTCGCCTGATGTTTGCCCCAGCATAGGAATGCTATAGGGTTGAAGTGGTTCATTCATTTATTGATGAAACGCTGAACAGTCATACTTACATCGGCAATGTCTCCTGGTTCACCTTTCTGTCCCTGATTCAGAAAAGACATCAACAGCATGAGAGACGTACCTCCACAAATGAATTCACTTGACTTTCTAATATTCAATTCTAACAATAATATTAATAATAATAATACAAACATAATTTGAAGCAAATCTCAAAGTGCTACAGAGTAAAAGTATTAAATGGCTTTAATAATTAACAACTTGGTTCATTGTTATATTTGCCAGTTTGTTGGTGGATATGAGTGTATTGTCTCACCTGGGCACCGATCGACTCTGATGTTGTGGATGAATGGATGATGGGAGATAAAGAACAACATTAGAATTGGTAAAACCTCAGTGTTCTGCTTTCACTTTTGATAATAACTAACCATTTTATATTTTCAGCAGATTTTCAAAAATAGCAGATCTACATGCTCACTGTGCTTCATATAAAAACACATGGTGCGCAGGTTAGAAGTGATTAACCGTTTAAACCATATCATTCATTCACTTCTACACCACTCTTTGCCGAAAATAGCTAGGAGCCAAGCTCAAAACGTGTTGCATAGCAACGCATTGTGAGCTTGTAGATCGGCTATATTTGGCTATTTTCACTGAATGTTCACCACAGAATAGGGACGCTATTCTGACCACTCAAAGATCATTCACCAATCCCAAATGTATCGAACCCATCCAGATGTAGGCCTATTTAATGAAAAGCTCTGCAATTTAGTGGGTTGAAGCAAAAAGCCAGCAGAGACCAAGCCGTGAAAAAGACCAGGTGGTTAAACAGATATAACCTTAATATGGGCGGGCTGGATAGATTAGAAAGCATTTGAGTCAATTCAGTATGGCAAAAAATGTGAATATAAATTGAAGCAAAGTAGCAGCTGATATGTAAATGAGGTCTATTATTACACGTGCAAATGTTGTATCTTTGACAGCTTAATCAATCATTCAATCCCTATTTTTGTTGAACTATGGTGTCATGAAGCAATATACAAGCTCACAACGTGTCACATCATGACACACTGTGAGCTTGTATATATCTGCTATAAGTTCGCGATTTATGGCAAATTCTCACCTATGATGGCATGACCAAAATAGAGACACCAGATTGAAGGCAGTTACAAAATGATCTAAGCCTTCAGCTAAAAGCATGATAAGTGAATTCCTTTATACATTAGAAACCAAATGAATGCAACGTCTAGACTTCCGTGCCAGGAAGTGTCATGTTATGACATCCTGTCACGTGAGAAACTAGCGCTTCTAAAAATACCACAGTGATAACAGTGGTCCTTCAAAAGGCCCAAAGCCTACTGCGTACTCCATCATACGAAGGTGTCGGCAAGCGACAGCTGTCGCACTGTAGAGTATACATTAGGCTAAAAGCATTTTGACACGTTGACCAACTGAGTGGTGAGATGAAGTCATTAAAGATATAGTTGGATTGACTCTGGGCTCACATTCACCAATCTAACAATATACAAATCTACCAATCTCTGACTCACTGATGCAAAGCACCCATCTAGCTTTGGACCAAGACTGAGAGAGATTTATTTCCTCGATGTCAGAATCAATTAAAAAAAAGACACCTCTGTCAGTCTTGGTACAAGGCTATAGGATCCATCTAAGAAAGAGATTACGGGCTTCATCTCTGTCATCAACAATTGGGATCTCAGAGGAACACAGCTTCTTAAACCTAATTTATACTTTGGTGCCAACTGATTTTCATGTGAAAACCATGACGACATTCATCACGTCTTCCAGATTAATATCTGTAAAATTAGCCCTTATAGTGTCATATTTCAATTTGTGAGCACGCAGGAAAAAGGGCAACTTTGGAATGAATGGGAACCTCATGTCTTGAACAAACGTGTACACAGTCAAATCCTGAGGGTTAGTTTAACTATGGGAGTGAACAAATGGACCCGGAAAAGGTCTGCAACTCTAAGCCAAGGAACCAAAGTCTATTTTCAGTCGCACACTTTGGGAGTTTGTACTCTCTCAAAGTTGAATTAACGTCCAGGATTTGACTGTGTCGACCAGTATCATTGACAGCAGGCCTCAGGGAGGAGGAGGCCCTGTCCTCAGACAGTTAAGTTCCCCATCCAAAGTGTTAGCCGCCAGGGTGAGATGCAAGTTACAGAAGTAATTTATTTATATGAGAGTTAATAAATAAATCACAACCGATGGGAGCAGTGGCGTCAGCAGGGCAGATGGGGCAGCACTCTCCGGATGAGAAGATAGGGTTGGCACACTCTTTCATCTCCTCGCAGATGATCTCATCGCACAGAACCGATCCGCTGTCGCACACGCAGATGCGACACGGCTCCGGCTTCCACACATCCTTATCGTTATAGTGGTGGCCATCTTGGATGCAGCCTCCCGTCTCCTCTACTTGTCGGACCACCAGGGGGCAGTGTGACAAGCGGGCAGACAGATAGGAAGGCAGACAGACAGACAGACAGCAAAGTGCAGGGATGGTGGATATAGGTTGGGATGAGAAAGTGTTGGAAAAAAGTAGTTTAGTGACACAGCATAAATGGTTGTTGAAGATGAAGATTAAGGTTGGAGGTAAAATGAGGAAGTAGGAGGAGTCATACAAAGTGGGTGGGAACATGGAGGGGTGTGGTTTAAGAGAGGGATGGGGGCGAGTGAACATGAGTGAATATGAAATGTAGTACGTGGGAAGAGAGAGAAAGATATGTTATCTTTCTGCAAATTAAGCCAGCACACACAAAGCATAATACGGGTGCTTGTGAAAAAAAAGTAATATCGTGGAAAAGTCAGAACACTTGTAAAGCTACTTAATTCCCAATAATCCCTATAGAGGGTATGCATCATCATCATACCCGGAAGTTATGTGGGAATGCCTACTGAGTGGCAAAAAATACTTTATGGCCTTGACAGCGCATACATCCAAACATCCAACATTTAAACACACTTTTCATTTCACTTTGCCACTCAATTTGCCACTCACTTTAGGTTATACCCTCTATAATATACATTTTTGAAAATTAAATTATGTTTTCTTGTATCATATTCCTTATACATAGACTAACTTTTCCATGATATTACATTTTTTGGACACCTTTATGAATAGGAGGTATCACATCACATCATACCATATGTCATATCATATCATATCACATATTACAAACCAACACAACATAACAAACATTGATTGATTTTAGCATTCATATTGCTTCCTGAGCAAAACAACATTTCAAGAGAGTTGTCATCAATGCATAATGTGTCATGTTGTGCCGTTTGTAGATACTTTTGCTGAACCCCCTGACTAGGAGCTTAGAGCCGCCCTTCCTTGCGCTGGTGTTGAGTTCCTAATAAAATAACAACTATAGTCCTATTTTCTAGCAAAACAGTAGCCATACTATTCTATTCCATTTTGCACTAAAGCTTAAATGAGGAACCAAACAAAAATAAATATTTGAAGAATTGAGTTGAATTTCAGGTCCCTATAGCCTATATAATTCTATAGCAATGTATCGGTGTTATACCAACAAGAGATGCATTTAAAACCACTTAAACCCAAACATAGAGGTCTATTCAAAGCCCCTGCCTTTCCCCTCGACACTAAATAGTGTAGCTGAAAATAGCCGATTTGCGACAAGTTTTGAGCTTGTACATCTGTCATTTTCACCAAATGTTTGCCCCAGAATAAGGGACGCGAGGGGCTCAAGTGGTGAAGTGTGGGGCTATTCAAGGTATTCCAGGCTGTGTGTTTAACCTGCAGGCCCTGCGGTGCTTTGCGGAGCCCATGAATGAACCTCTCTCACAGCCAGAGGAGACTGTGCACAATTGACAAGCTGCTGCCTTATGTCAACAAGGAGCTCCTTCTAAAATTCTCCGGCATCTGGATGTCGGAGCTGTGTCAAGAGCCAGTTCAAACACACGGGCATATTAAGAATGGCCAGCTTGTGTTGTGTGTATTTCTGGTCCGGTCCCCAGCCTACTCTAAATGCCGCTATTTGTTTTTTGAGCGTTTATGTGAAATTGATTCTTAGCATGTACATGTTACAAGATCTTGTTTAACGTGAGCTCTGCACGGCAAGCAGTGGCTTTGGGCCAAGAGTTCCCTTGTTCTCCCCTGTTCCCCAACTTTAATTGAATGGGATGTCATGCGTTGATAGAAGCTAATGTATACTGGGATGGCATAAAATGTGCCGAAAATGCAGAAAAGGCAGAATAATGTGCTGAAAGTGCAGCTTCATCAAACAAGGTTTATTAACCTCTTTCTAAAGTCGATCTTTATGTCCATCTTTCATATAATCTTTTCTGCTGTGTTGCCTTGGTTCTGCCGTGATGGAATTATAAACTTGCCACTCCTCTTGCTGTTCCCTTTGAGCCTGCTAGTCTAAAGGTCAAGCAATGTCTGACCCCGTCACCTCGCATTAGGAAACCCCAACTCTATTAGAGCCACAACCCGTGACTCTGGTTTAGCCCTAGATGCAATTAATTAACAACAAAGCCCTCGTTTCAAATAGCTTCCAAAAAAGCATCATTTATGAAATGTGCAAGAAAGAGGAGGTCCTCTATGAACCCAAGTGTCCCCTGTTTAGGGGCAAACATTTGGCAAAAATAAAAACAAGCAGACGTTGTGAGCTTGTAGATTGGCTAATTTCAGCTATTATTTATTGTCGAGGGAAAACAGGCGGGGTTAACCCTGAGGGACTTCGGTCAACTAAGTATAAGTGGCTAAAGATCACTGGTTTCTTGACCCTAAAAACCATAATGATTTGTCCTCTACAGACTGTCAGTGAAAGTACAATAGAAGTTTTCAAACAAGCAAGCAGAAAACCAAGCAGACCCAGACGCAGGTGAACAAAAGGATGCTTGTTCACCTGTACCTGGTGCTCCATTCCTCACAGATGTACCCTGACAGCCTCACCTTTGCTCCTGTCAGGACCGTGTCATGTCCTCTACAACAACAACCTGTTCATTGCTTCTGATCATTAACATAAGATATATGTTTTTTTAAATGCATGAAATAGCCTTTAAATAATAAGAGATCATAATGAAAAGACATTCCCAGCAGCTGTTTTTGTTTGCTCGTCATAAGAATAAAAACCAAAAGAAACCAAAGCAAATCCATTTCCGTCATATTTTACACCAAAGCCACTTGCTTTTGATCAATTGTTCCACTATTGTTCTGGGGGAAAAAATCAATTAAACTGGTAAAAAATAAAAACTTTGGAAATGTCACCCGCATGACAAATCCCCAGACCTTTTTTCTTTTGCAAAGTAAAAATTAAAGAATCATTAATGTGTGTCAACTTACGGTCATCCTCTTCCTGACATCTGACAACGGCTAGTAAAACCACCTGGGATGCTATGAGTAGCAGGACAGTCCTTGAATCCACAAAGCTGAACATGTCTAAATGTTAGACATGCACAGGGCCTTTGGGGTGCAGAAATAAACTGAGCGGACTCAGTCGGTTGTTGCAGTGGTATGGGTGGTGAGGTGAGGTCGTTCTTCCCGGATATCAGAGACTTGATAGAACCATGCAGTCAAAACCCTCCCAGGATCTTCAGTGGAATCCAAAAACGCGGGGCCCCCAAACTGCCAGCACTCTGAACCCACCGTGTCAGGGCAATGCACCACGGTTTTATGTCCACCCTGCCTCCTATGGTTGTTCGTATATTCGGAACTAGCAGTCCGTCCCCCTAGACCCCCAGTGGAGGTGAAACCCGAACCGGATCCCCGTCCTACTACTGCTCCCCTCCTCCTCCTCCCCTGCCCATCCCACCACCAAGCAGGCAAGCACCCACCTACCCACCCAGCCCCACTGTTCTGTTCCATCTGTGGGGGCTGCTTTTCTCCCAGGACCCTTCCCCCCGTGACCTGCAAGGCCTCGCTTACCCAAAAATACTTTTTTGTTGATATATATATATATAATTATTATTATTTTGCCTCTATGTTCGGGGCAGTAAAGCAAAGCACTCTGTTTGTAATGTGACAATACACTACGGACATTTACACTAGGGAAGACAAAGTGATGGAACTACTAATCAAAATGTAGTAGATCCATGGCACCAGGGATGGCAGGGATGGATTATGGAATGGGCCAAGGGGGACGGTGCTCAAACTGGGAGCTTATAGATATGTTTTCGGATAGCTGAGCAATAAAATAGAGCAGTGTTGATTTTGACAGTCATATAAGGTAGACAATCTACTGTAGCCTACATGTTGTGAGCTTGCAGTTCTGCTATTTTCAGAGCGCAACACCCGAGCGCAACCAAACATAAAATGACTTGTCTTTTAGTTCTACTGGATCTCTTCTCCACTAAGCATCCCCCCCCCCCCCCCCTCCCCTATTTTAGTCTAGTTTTTATTTCTTGACAAAATTCTCAATAGTCATAGTTTTAGTCATCATAGCTTAGTTTTTATTAGCCGTTAGAAAAATAACAGTAAATGATATCTCTGCTTAGGTACGGCCACTACAGGAGTGTGGAGTGTACAGTATAAGCCTTTGGCTGTACAGTTATTACTGGCCAACAAGCCACAAGAGCAGCTGGAGTTGTGAGTTGTGTCCTCTTGAGAACTTAAATACAGCTTCTGTAGGTAATTGCTGTGTTGAGCATCAGCAGCACAATAACAGACTTATCTAGCAAATGCCTGGAAAGCTCTACCTTTTTTATTGTATTATACTAAATGTTACTTTTAAATAGCCTAAGTACTTTCATGTAGTAGGCTACTTCTAAACTAAATGACACAGTTTAACCTGATGTTATTTTCATGCATTTTATGTTCCTTTCTATTTGTCATTTCATGTTTTTATTCTCCATTCATTATTTTAAATGTTTACTTTCTTTTAATTGGGGAAGCCTGCATCAATAAGAATAATCACTTTTAACCGTGCTGTGACATCGATGGATCACTCAATTGATAATTGTTTAAGATACAAAATAATGTATGTTTCAATATATCCAGTGATAAAAAAGGCTCTAAACCTGTTGCAGGCGTGCCTAGATTGATATGTCAGACCTGAGAATGACCTGGAACAATTCCCTTAAAAGTTCTAACTCAAGCAGACGTTACTTTCCATCGTAAAGGTTTTCAAAATGTTTGATAGACACGGTATAAGATAAAGCAGCATCCTTAACCAGATGAATGAAAGCTTATTAGAATGTGTTTTCTGTCTCACAAAGGATTGAAGTTGAGATGTAGATTAAGAGCAGTGGTGGAAAAAGTACTCTCATGTTTTACTCAGAGTAATCTAGTAAGAGAGTGGCAACACTAGTGTTGACTCCCATTGTAACAATGGAATGTGGAAGTGCTCATTCTCAATGGGATAGTTCCAATGTTTGGAACTACTGTATAGCCCATAGCACCCCGCTTTGCGGCGAGATCGTGTCGCCACTCTCTTACTAGATTACTCTGGTCTTACTTAAGTAAAAGTATCAATACTGCAATGTAGAAATACTCTGTTACAAGTAAATGTCCAGAATTCAAAATGCACTTGAGTAAAAGTACAGCATTGGTATAAAAATGTACTTAAAATGTACTTTAAAAGTACTTAAAGTAGAAAGTGGAAATGTCCCAGTTTTCAAATAAAAAAACTCTTTTGAAAATAGCAGATCTACAACGTAAAACGGCTATTTTCAAATGTCCGAAATGTATATAGGGCTGAAGTGGTTAATGTATGCTTTGTAATAATAATCACAATCTACAAAATAACGAGTAACTAAAGTTTTCAAATAATTGTAGTGGAGTAAAAGTACAACATTTTGACCCAAGATGTAGTGGAGTAGAAGTAAAGTACAAATACCTCAAAATTGTAGTACTTAAGTAAATGTACTTTCCACCACTGATTAGGAGGCAGCTGTGGCCTGTTTAGACAGGGACAGGTTAACACAGTGCTGTGAGAAGCAGACCAACGGGAGAATAAACATGACAGCAATTAGTTATTATTAGATGTTCATGTCAAAAGGAGCACTTCACCCATTTTCAACCGTGTCTTCGTATAATTGGTGCTCACTAATGCTCATTATGACATCATTTCTGTCTATTCACTCTGTCAGGTGGGCTGTGGACAGTTCAGAACCATGTGTACACTACTGTATGTCTATTGGAGCAGGAGGTCTATCCACTATTAAAATAATCATAGTTCATAATGCATGTATGTCTATTGACGGTGGAGGTCTCTACTATTAAAATCATCATAATTCGAAGTGGGCCGCCGGCGTGGTGGGTCCGGGCAACCCAGGCTGCAATGCCAGCCTGACAGCATGTAGAACAACTGTTCAACATAATTACCGTTATCGAAATTATTCCCGGGGCGGTTTTCCCTAAGGGCTGTGATGTCATGTGGGTCAACCAATAGGAAGACAGAGGGAGGCTGTGACGCCACGTGTGGGTCAATACATCATCATCGAGTAGAGAGCTACTCAAGCCCACACTGTTTCTTCAGGAGCATTATTTTCTAGTTAAATTTAATGTTGATATGGCACACTGACTAATAAAAACATACTTGTCAAAAAGGTTGCAGACCCCTGCTGTAGAGGATGGTTGCAAAACGTAAACCCCAGAATATCAGTGAACTAAATGTCACTGCACATGAGGAAAGGGTTAAGTTAGATAAATAGTGTGCTCTAAGACTAACTCACTAGAGTACTTACAAAAGCACTAAAGACGATTGTCATGAATGGGCCGAATAATTGTAAGACCGTACAGCAGTCATTGAAAAGTGCAATTCTGTGTTGCATTTTGAGAAACCACTGCAACTCAGGTCTGTTTTACTGCGTTTAACTTTTCACTAAAGCCAAATGTTAAATATGTGGGCTTGTTGTCGTCACAGAATATTTCTACATTGTGGTATTGCTACTTTGTGTGATGTGTGTGTGGTCATGCATCTCTGTGGCAGATAGAACCACAGTGTGTGATGTTTGTGTGGTCATGTATCTCTGTGGCAGATAGAACCACAGGTGAGTGAGATGAAAGAAGATCTTTGTCATGCAGCAATGCACAGTCATTCCAGAGGTCATGACCTTCTGCACAGCTCCTTCATTCCTTCACACGTACAGGAAAGAACCTTTTTGAAGCCTTTTCCTGCTCAACTCCCAAGCAGCAACAAACAGATCTCAGGTCAGTTCTGTGTTGGTCAGCGTTCTTGTTCAGCAGGAGAGAACAGACGCGGGAAGAATCAGTTATCACGATTCATAGCGAAAAATCAGACCTATACAACCTCACAGTGCATCAAAATGTGATGTCCGTTGCGAGCTTGTAAGAGTGGCTAGATTCACTAATCATTGGGGTTAGCGGTTGGAATAATCACCTCACCTTTATCACCATTCTTGGGCCACGATTCAATAAAGATCACACTTCTTTTTCTGTTTCTGTGATTCATTCTGATGTTGTTTTTGTTTTGTTTTGTTTTTTCATTTTCACTTGTGTTGACTGCCATAAAACGTTTTGTCTTTCAAAAATACTAGACGTAATTACCAAAAAATAAATCAATAAAAAGAAAAACGAAATGTTTTATTTTGGAGAGAGGAAAAATGATGATCAAAGGCATATGAATCCAGGTCCAGGTGGGTTTGGACTAGAGACATTAAAATACACCAACACGTATCGGCTTCTTCAGGGTGTGTAATTTCATTCAATTTATTACAACTGACCTATGATGACTGTAGATTTAGTTGAAAGTAAAAAAAAATCAGATTACTAAAATATGACTAAAACTATATGGAATTTAATTCAAAAGACTGACTAAAACAAAATGGAATTTTATTTAATAGACTATCAACATTTTCTGTCAAAATGAACACTGAAATGCATTTCGCCTAATGTACATCAAATTAGTCAAAGCATATCTAGGAATAGCTGTCTGGATTGAGAGACTATTTTTGGTTGATTGATTGATTGATTGATTGATTGATTGATTGATTGATTGATTGATTGATTGGTTGATTGAGTGAGTGACCTTTCAAAAGTCACTTGTTGTTTTGTGTTTTAGTGGATTGTGTGTTTAGTTTCTACTCCCTCCTGACTCCTGTTGTGACTGACTCACAGGGTGACTGAGTTCTTATCCTAGTCTTGTTTGCCTTGTCCGATGTTTTTTCTTGTCTCTTTCTTTTCTCTTTCTTCGGACTGCGCCCAGGGGCCAGTGTAAAACTATGAACCTACTGTAGGGGACTCAGAACTTAAGAGAAGCTGTGAAGCATCCTAAAGGAGTGAGTGGGGGGCTAGGCTAGTTATGGTCAGGATAGGTTGGAGTGAGGGAGGACAGCTGCTGTCGGAGACAACAATGTGTTCTTCTTGGTCAAACGTGTGCGCAGGGGTTTGAATCCCGCATGCCTCCGTTAGAGCTGAACCAACAGTCCTGATATGCCGACCACCCCCACTGACAAAACCACCAGGAATTTACACTACAGCAGCAACCCAGCTGTACCAATACTGGGTGCCAGGCAGTCCACACAGGGTTAATTAACTGCACACACAGGGTGGGATTTGCTGGGGGGGAGGAAGGGAGGGAGTGTGGGGGAAGGGGGGGGGGGGGGGTCTTTTGATATCCCCTCTCTGGTCATTCATGTTGACATTCAGTGGTGGAAAAAGTATTCAATTCAGTTACTTAAGTAAAAAATAATCAATACTGCATGTAAAAATACTCGCAAGTATAAAGTCCAGAATTAAAAAATTACTATTTTAGTATTGGTATCAAAATATTCAGGCTTATTTGGACACCACAGACAGTTTTTAAGTTGCTCAATTCAGTATTTAGATATTTGATATTCATAGCTGCCCCGTCCCCTTATTACAAACCCATTGCAACTTCAAACTCCCTTTTAACCATGATAGATTCATCAAAGACACCTGTCCTTTTTCTGGTGACTGATATTGTCCTTCAAATACGTGAGGGGGGCGTATTTTTTCATTTACCGTTTTCATTTATTTATTTTTAAATAATCCTTTTACATGTTTTTCTCTCCTGCGTAGACTCCTGATGAAAAAGGTACTTCATCAATTTAGCGTAATGAGGGGTGTCCTCCAAATGGAAGAACAACAACTACGGCAAAGAATGGTCAACACAATGCACGTTGCCCATTATGTGGGTTACGGCAGTGGTTCCCACACTTTTTCATGTCAAGGACCCCCAAATTGACACTAATTATCTCGCGGACCCCCATTTGTAAAAGATATGCCAGGGACCACCATAAGAGAAGATTTTTACGGCTCTAGCAGTGATTTTCAACCCGTTTAATTTCAAGGACCCCCAGTTTGACATGAATTAGTCTACGGACCCCCATTTAATAGCATTTCTATCTCTGGGACCCCCGATTTATATTGTACAGACCCATAAGGGTCCATTTGGTTCCAAATTATCATTTAGCTGGGTCCCCCCTGGAACTCCCTCAAGTACCCCTGGGGGTCCCCGGACCCCACTTTGGGAACCACTTTCCCACAAACATAGTTTTCAACTGGGAAAGGAAGCGTTTCAAGCATGCAAGTAGAAAGTAAAAAATATGTTAAAATTATTTTACAATGTCCTGTACTACTTGCCCAACGGGCAAGTGCCTCTGAGACCAGACCAGTAGGCTACACCTCAAAATACATCAATAACATAAATTAAATCACATTACCCACACCGTACATAATTTGGTGTTCATATATTCGAACGGATAAGGACTACTGTATTAAATAAAATCTGTTGAAAACACATGCATTTCCTATTTAGGGAAAAGCAGACTATCATGATAATGTTTGATATTTATGTTTGATAATTACAATTTAACAATTTAACCCATTAAGACATGATGCTGATTCTACAAAAGGCCTTTCTAAATCAGTAGTTCTCACACAGCAGATGTACAAGTTTGCGCTGTGATCTTGTACATCTGCTATTTTTGAATAGCCAATGCAAAAATTCCATTCTGATTGGCGAAGATTGTCATCCAAATGTTGTGTGCCTGCAGGGCCGTGCGAATTGTTAAATGCAATTTGTAGCACCCGTGCGACTAGAGAATTTGACAGTTCAATTGGAATAAATACACGGCTCTGCAAGTGCACATTCTATGAGTCGCAGTTCTATACATTAATTTATATTTCTGTAGTACGGCAGTGTCGTTCGCCAAAAAGAGCAGATCTACAAGCTAACAACGTGTCAAGGCTCAATGCGTCCTTAGCTTGAAGATCTTGCTTCCACCACACCACCCTGCCCCTCCCATGCAGCTGCTCCAAATCAACGCACACCGAGTCTTTGCATTGTTTCATCTGGTGTGAACGCACCATTAGATGTCGGTCCTTAGTAAGTTAGTAGTCTACTAATGCATTCAATATCTTGTCCGGACGAGATAATAATTATCTTGTCCGGACGAGATAATATCTTGTCCGGACGAGATAATATCTTGTCCGGACGAGATATTATCTTGTACGGACAAGATAATAACTGACCATGTGACTATAATATGAAAAGGAGCAGGAAGAAGAATACATTCTTATAAATACCTGCCCCCTTTTCACTTAAAAGTTAGTTTACTTTATTAATTGGCGCATACACATCTAATCATGATAGAACAGCAGGATAAAAACGGATAGATTATCTATCTATCTATAAATCTATAAATCTATCTATCTATCTATCTATCTGTATCTATGAGCAACATAAAAAAATATTGATTATCTATCTATGTGCATAAAATGACACCTGTGTGAAGTGATTGGTGCAACTCCGTGTGGGGGTCCCTGGGGGGTCCCCGGAAGTTGTAGACCCACAGGACCACAGCCAGGGGGCCGGGCCGAATCCGGCGAGCCGCCCCACGTCCGAAACGGTTGAGAAATGACAGAGTTACCGTGTGGGGGTCCCTATACTGTACCCTCTACTGTACTGTACTGTCACTGTACTGTAGTGGCACACCCGAAATCATCATATATACAGTTAATATGTGCATGTGTGTTTGTGTGTGTGTTAAATTGCGCACAGGTGGTGAAAAACAGCCATGCTGTTTTCGTGCTCATACCCACCCAGCCAGCCAAAAAAAATGATTATATACTGTAGATTATATAAAAACCAACATAAAAACAATATTGTGATAAATATCATTATCATAATGGCTGAAAAGATAACATGATATAGTATTTTGCCATATTGCCCACCCTGCCTCATATCACTTTATTAAAGAAAAACACATTATTTGATAACTTTTCATCGTGCCCCTAAAATTATGTGTGTGCTACTAGATTTTTCAACTTGCTTAGCGTTTGGGCCTTTGTGCCTGTGCAATAACTCCATCAACAACAATTCCCCCAATCCACAATAACCTACCTGACCTGGCGGAGACCTGTGCTCCGAGGAGACTAATTTTTCCACCTTGGCCTTTGACCCAGTTTGATTGTGTAAACCCTGGCCATGATTTTTCTATTATAGCCCTTTACATTTCTGTTTTGTAATGCAATATTTGTTTTGCCTCTTTTATGCCTTGTTGTCTTATCTGTTTGTCTTTGTCCTTTTTTATTTATTTTTGACCTTGTAGGCCTATTGCACTTTGGTCAAACTTCTTCAAATTCATAAAATCTATTTTAAGCCATGCACCTGAAATCATAAGGAAGAAGTATACGCTTATGATTATGTATACAGTTTCATGTGACTATAATATGACCATGGCACTTCTCCAAAAGAAACATGGATGGAGAAAGAACAGCAGTAATGAAGGAAGTGGAGGAGCTAAATAAATCCTGACTCAATGTTTGATGTTATAAAAGACAGCATTGATCTCCTAAACCATCACAATATGTACACTGTACTTTATATACCACTGATTCTTAGGCTTGTCACAATTATTAGCTACATAATCGTCTAATCACAATTATTTGAGATAATCGCAATTGGGACATTCTGCAATATAATCGAGTACTTTTGTTACTTTAAGTATACATTTCAACACCAATGCCTTTGTATCAAGTTAAAACACTTTGAATACAGAACTTTATTTACCAAGCCTTACATTGTGGTATCGGCTACTTTTACTCAAGTCCAACAATGGGAGCACTTATTCCACCACTATACTATCCATTCTACTACACGTTTGTATTTTTTAGTTTTTTGGACGGGCGTAGTAGAGGAGCTACTAGCTTCCCAACCATCTCCCAGTAGAACAGAGTCATACAATAGGCCTCTGTGTGTAGCGGAGCCGAGCAGAGGGCCCTTGGAATGCTGTGAGATGGCAGGGGCAGCCGGGATAGCCCGCCCCGCCCCGACCGCCACACTGGGTGGGTGATGAGGAGGATGAGGGGGGGGTGTGGAAGGTATGGGGAGGATGGGTGGGGGGGTTGGCGGGGGTCGGGGGGTCGGGGGAATGGGAAGAGATGGTGACGAAGAGAGAGAGAGAGAGAGAGAGAGAGGGAGGGGGTTTCAGGACTGTACGAGGCTCCAGGGGTCTAGAGGGTGTCTAGGTTTTGGGCACAGTGTCCGCCTGGTCTGCCGTCCACACAGACTATATTAGAGACACACAGTGGTGTCTGTACCCAGCCCCATGCATGGAGACACACAGTGGTGTCTGTACCCAGCCCCATGCATGGAGATACAGACACACAGTGGTGTCTGTACCCAGCCCCATGCATGGAGATACAGACACACAGTGGTGTCTGTACCCAGCCCCATGCATGGAGACACACAGTGATGTCTGTACCCAGCCCCATGCATGGAGACACACAGTGATGTCTGTACCCAGCCCCATGCATAGAGACACACAGTGGTGTCTGTACCCAGCCCCATGCATAGAGACACACAGTGATGTCTGTACCCAGCCCCATGCATGGAGACACACAGTGATGTCTGTACCCAGCCCCATGCATAGAGACACACAGTGGTGTCTGTACCCAGCCCCATGCATGGAGGCACACAGTGGTGTCTGTACCCAGCCCCATGCATGGAGACACAGACACACAGTGGTGTCTGTACCCAGCCCCATGCATGGAGACACAGACACACAGTGGTGTCTGTACCCAGCCCCATGCATGGAGACACACAGTGGTGTCTGTACCCAGCCCCATGCATGGAGATACAGACACACAGTGGTGTCTGTACCCAGCCCCATGCATGGAGACACACAGTGATGTCTGTACCCAGCCCCATGCATGGAGACACACAGTGGTGTCTGTACCCAGCCCCATGCATGGAGACACAGACACACAGTGGTGTCTGTACCCAGCCCCATGCATGGAGATACAGACACACAGTGGTGTCTGTACCCAGCCCCATGCATGGAGACACACAGTGTTGTCTGTACCCTGCCCCATGCATGGAGAGGAGAACGGATCACCCCTGGGTGCTAAGTGGTGGTTTATACTTAAAGGAGAATTCCACTCATTTTCAACATTTTACTATGTCATTAATATACATTAGAGCGGCCCAGGCGGTGGCGTAACCGTCTGGGCACCCGACTGGTAATCCAGTCGCAGTGTGCCGCGGGTTCGACTCCCGAGCCCGACACGGCCTTTACTGCATGTCTTCCCCCATCTCTCTCCCGTTTCCTGTCAGCCTACTGTCTGTCCCTTCAAAAACCAATAAAAGGCGTAAGCCGCAAAAAAAAAAATATTAAAAAAAAAAATATATATATATATATATATATATATTAGAGCTGTTGACTGTAACTGGAGGTCTGAAAAAAAAATCACACCCGTGTGAACTGAGTGGTGTAAGGTCTTATATAGACTGATCAGCTGTGGTCTGACGTAATGTCTGACGTAATGAAATCACACCCGTGTGAACTGGGTGACCATAGCAACCATGCTCATTTTTTGGTACGAACAGACAGACAGACACGTAAACTAACAAAGCCAGTCGTAGGAGTGGTTTACACCACTCAAAAAATCATTAACATGGTGAAGTACATCTTGATGATGTTGTCAAGATGTACTTGATGACATCATCAAGATGTACTTCATTGCATTGTGAGCTTGTAAATCGGATATTTCTTATCCCACGATTTTTGCAACCCATTTTTTCACCCAGTTTCAATTATCCAATGTAATCCTGGGCGCTACACTTCCTCTGCCAACCTGGGGGGGCAGAGGACTGACCTGCTCATGCTTCCTTCTATGCATGAGGAGTCCAAGCTGCTTCTTTTCACCTGACAGGGGAGAGTTTCCCTGGCCGGACGTAGCGTGTGGAACACGTTATTCCGACCAGTTCCTTTCCCCTCCATCAGGCGCCCTGACTGGCCAGGGGGACGTAGTTTAGAGACCAGGATTACAGCATGTTTTTTGTGAGGGTTACGAGGTACCTACCCAAGGGGGCACAGGGAGAACATGCAAACTCCACACAGAAAGGCCCTTTCGCCAAACCTGCCTCGGGTATGGGCATTGATGACGCAGAGGAGAGAACACGCCCACAGCGTCCCCAGCGGGAATTGAACCCAGGACCTTCTAGCTGTGAGGCGACAGCACTACCGACTGTGCCACCGTGCCCCTTAAATCGGCTATTTTCAAATGCCCGAAATGTATAGGACTGGAGTGGTTTATTTTGTAACAATAATCAAAACCTACAAAGTAACTACAGTATATAACTTACGTTTTCAAAAGAATGTAGTGGAGTAAACGTACAATATTTGCCTCTGTGATGTAATAAATGGAGTAAAGTAAATTGGAGTGGAGTAAATTGGAAATACTCAGATCGGTGAACCAATATTATCCAGTGCAAGCTCCACGCACTACCCACCCCTCTAGACCAGAAAGCACGCCGGCTGGACCAGGCTATACTGTTAAGTAACTTGAACAATAACCCTAAAAATTGCATGAAAAAATATTGTGATAATATCATGTATCGTGATACTGCTTGAAAAATATCGTGATAATATATTTTTCCATATGGCCCACCCCTAAATTCAATAGATGTGTCCTAATTCAGGTAGTTTGGAGGCCACGGGCTATGAAGTGGGACAGATCTTGATGTGCCACAGTGTGACGTAACAGGCCTTCAAATTGCAGCCCTCCAAGAAAGATAATGCATGACCAGCTGCCACATTGGAAAGAAATTGGGCTGCTTCCTTACTTCCTTCAAAGGTTTTACCAATGATGCTAAATTGCTAATTAAGGTTGTGTTCCATTGTGGCCGAACAGTCAGGGTGCTGATATTGTGCATGTTGACTCACTGGAAACACTCTGCTACGCCAGTGGGTCTCAAAGTGTGGTTCCAGACTAGTGACCCTTATGGTTCCTTTAGAGGGGTTCCCCTCTGTGTATAAACGGAATCCATTTGTACACTCTCAGAGTAATGGAGGTCCTTGAAATAAAAAAGGTTTGATAACTACTACGTTACACTAAATGGAACAGAGGCAGAGCCTTCATTAGTATCATTGGTAACACCTGTGAAGGAAGTAAGGAAGAGGCCCATTTTTTCCCAATATGGCTGCAGTGCATAGAGCACACAGCTACTGTCTTGCTTTGAGCCCACTCTTATGGTTCTGATGCTTGGCCATCTGAACCAAATATTGTTCTGTATTCCATTTGCTGCAATAAATGGTTAAATGTATGATATCTCTGCTGTCCGGAGGAAACCTCATAACTCCAAAATAAATGAAAAATATACGTTTTTAAGGAAATTAATAAAAACCTATATTTTTAAACGATGCAATACTGCCTCATCAAAGTTGGTGTTGTGACTTTAGATATTGTCAATTACTTTCATGAGAAGGAGAACGGTGGTGGAGTTAGCTGTTTTAGCAGACAGTTTGAGGGTCCAATGGAGTTAAGAGGTTTTGTCCAATGCGTTTTGTACTACTTTCCATCGGTTCAATATATTCGAAACAACACACAGATGTAAAGGGTGTTCAATAGCACTGATTTATGGAATAAAATCAAAAACCACATAAATGGAGTTTTGAGGTTTCCTCCGGCCAGCAACAATATCGTCTCTGTCGGGTGGAAACCTCATGTCCAAAACAGGTCAGGATTCAACAGCAAACAGTAGCAGACCTACAAGCTCAAAATCTGCTACTTTTGATACTTGTGTGACACTGTAGAATGATCAAGTATAGGGCATTGATTTAAAACATGCACGCATGCACGAACGCACGCACACACACACACACACACACGCACGCACGCACGCACGCACGCACGCACGCACGCACGCACGCACGCACGCACGCACGCACGCACGCACGCACGCACGCACGCACGCACGCACGCACGCACGCACGCACGCACGCACGCACGCACGCACACACACACACACACACACACACACACACACACACACACACACACACACACACACAAACACACACACACACACAAACACAGATACTGTACATCATTCCAAAGCTTTACTATAATATCATTGTGTCGTCCTCCTCCCCAAACTCAACTCAATTCAATTCAATTCAATTCAATTCAATTCAATTCAATTCAATTCAATTCAATTCAATTCAATTCAATTCAAAGGCCTTTGTGTGTGTATGTGTGTCTGTCCGTCCGTCCGTGCGTGCGTGCGTGCGTGCGTGCGTGCGTGCGTGTGTGTGTGATGTATCTCTAGTCCCTGCCAGGGTTGTGTCACAGTGTCACCGAAGTGGAGGAATGTGAATGAGCGTCAATTTGGCAAAGAGGAAGGAATTCCATTTAGCCTCAGTGACACATGTTGGCCCATGGCCTGTTTGAAGCATGTATAAAATTATGCATTAAATCTCTGAAATGGATTTAACTGTGGCTAATAAGGGCTTCAGTCACCATTCAGCGCACTGCAGCTCTGCTCAATAGAAAATGATCACCATAAAAGCAATCTAAAGTTTCGTAGACTCGACTGAAACTGGAAACTGAGCACATTAAGATGTTTGTGTGTGTGTGTGTGTGTGTGTGTGTGTGTGTGTGCGTGCGTGCGTGCGTGCGTGCGTGCGTGCGTGCGTGCGTGCGTGCGTGCGTGCGTGCGTGGTTATTTTAAATGTGCTTTATAAATATATTTTGTGTTGAGTTTAGTAGAGATACAGTACAGTGATCTATTTACAGTAGCAGTGGTCAATGTATGGGGTCTATAGATGCGTACTGCATCTAATGGTCTATATTATATACAGTAGTAGTACAGTGGGTTATAGATACAGTACAGAGGTCTATAGATGCAGCACAGTAGTCTAGATGCAGTACAGTGGTCATGTGCAGTATAGATGCAGTACAGTGGTCTATAGATGCAGCACAGTAGTCTAGATGCAGTACAGTGATATCTAGATGCAGAACAGTGGTCTCATGCAGCTATAGATACAGTACAGTGGTCTATAGATGCAGCACAGTGGTCTAGATACAGTACAGTGGTCTATAGATGCAGCACAGTGGTCTAGATACAGTACAGTGGTCTTGTGCAGTATAGATGCAGCACAGTGGTCTAGATACAGTACAGTGGTCTTGTGCAGTATAGATGCAGCACAGTGGTCTAGATACAGTACAGTGGTCTTGTGCAGTATAGATGCAGCACAGTGGTCTAGATACAGTACAGTGGTCTTGTGCAGTATAGATGCAGCACAGTGGTCTAGATACAGTACAGTGGTCTATAGATGCAGTACAGTGGTCTAGATGCAGTACAGTGGTCTTGTGCAGTATAGATGCAGTACAGTGGTCTTGTGCAGTATAGATGCAGTACAGTGGTCTAGATACAGTACAGTGGTCTTGTGCAGTATAGATGCAGCACAGTGGTCTAGATACAGTACAGTGGTCTTGTGCAGTGTAGATGCAGTACAGTAGTCTAGATGCAGTACAGTGGTCTTGTGCAGTATAGATGCAGTACAGTGGTCTAGATACAGTACAGTGGTCTTGTGCAGTGTAGATGCAGTACAGTAGTCTAGATGCAGTACAGTGGTCTTGTGCAGTATAGATGCAGCACAGTAGTCTAGATACAGTACAGTGGTCTTGTGCAGTGTAGATGCAGTACAGTGGTCTAGATACAGTACAGTGGTCTTGTGCAGTATAGATGCAGCACAGTAGTCTAGATGCAGTACAGTGGTCTTGTGCAGTATAGATGCAGTACAGTGTAATAAATACAGTACAGTGGTCTTGTGCAGTATAGATGCAGTACAGTGGTCTAGATACAGTACAGTGGTCTTGTGCAGTGTAGATGCAGTACAGTGGTCTATAGATGCAGCACAGTAGTCTAGATGCAGTACAGTGGTCTTGTGCAGTGTAGATGCAGTACAGTGGTCTTGTGCAGTGTAGATGCAGTACAGTGGTCTTGTGCAGTATAGATGCAGTACAGTCGTCTTGTGCAGTATAGATGCAGTACAGTGGTCTAGATACAGTACAGTGATATCTAGATGCAGAACAGTGGTCTCATGCAGCTATAGATAAAGTACATTGGTCTCATGCAGCTATAGAAACAGTACAGTGGTCTCATGCAGCTATAGATACAGTAAAGTTGTCTCATTTTTACAATAGGCGGAAATTACACATGTGTACTGCATGTATAAAACTGCATGGTTCTTGCCCAAAACTGCATGCAGCTATAGATAAAGTACATTGCTCTCATGCAGCTATAGAAACAGTACAGTGGTCTCATGCAGCTATAGATACAGGGGTGACTGTGGCTCAGGAGGTAGAGCAGGTCGTCCAATGATCCATGGGTCGGCGGTTCGAATCCCGACTCCTCCTGTCTACATGTCGAAGTGTCCTTGGGCAAGACACTGAACCCCAAATTGCTCCCGATGTGCTGGTTGGTACCTTGCATGGCTTCCGCCGCAATCGGTGTGTGAATGTGTGTGAATGGGTGAATGTAATGCACAATCTATGTAAAGCACCTTGGATAAAGGCGCTATATAAATGCACCATTTACCATTTACCATTTAGTAAAGTTGTCTCATTTTTACAATAGGCGGAAATTACACATGTGTACTGCATGTATAAAACTGCATGGTTCTTGCCCAAAACTGCATGAGATTGGCATAAATGTGGCATGTCTGTACAGGGTTGTAGGTATCCATATAACCCAATTCCATTCACATATATTGAAGTGACAGTTACTGACACCTTTTGGAAAATGGCTATGGCCATTTTTCCCCCGCCAAAATGTAGGCAAATGTGAGAGCAATTCCTACTCTCACCTATGGTCATGAAGTGTGGGTCATGACCGAAAGAATAAGGGTGCGAATACAAGTGGCCGAAATGGGTTTTCTTCGCAGTTGGAGGAAACACATCGACTCACTGGCCTTGGAACGTCTCGGGATCCACCAGGAGGAAGTCACTAATGTTACTCTGGAGAGGGAAGTCTGGAGCACTCTGGTGGAGCTGTTGCCCCCGTGACCCGACTACGGATAAGCGGTTGAAGATGGATGGATGGAAAATGTAGGCATGACAGGGTTGGTCCCAATAGAAACCTGAGATTGTCTGGAATCAAATGGTATCTCTATCTTTGGTCTATCTCTAAATGTGAGGGTGCCACAGCCTCCGAAAGACAATCTCGCCGTTGTTCCAGACAGCAATTCTGCCGGTCTCGTAGGGGTAATAAAAGATTGAAAAAACACACTTCTGGGACGTTTTTTTCTTGGGATCATCAAAATCTGCATTATTAGAGGTCCTATGGATGCCAAAAATCCAAACTAGAAAAATAAAAGAATGGGGGTGCACGTGGACCCCTCCCGGAGCCTCTACTACACCACACAGAGTGCAGTGCCACGGTTGTCCAGAACCACCACAAAAGGCTCTGGTCAGGCTCTGCCAGTGGGCAGAGCCTGACCTGGCCTGGCCTGGCCAGATAATTCTACAGGTGAATTCCCAGCCTCTGCCTCCATAGACATATAAAGGTGGGCGCCTCTTCCAGCTCTCGGGCATGTGTTCTCGGGAAGGGGCAAAGCTTTCACGGGATTCCTTACGAAGCATATAGTGGAAGCATGAGCGGTGCGCCACAGAGCGGATGTTCTGGTCTGACAAGTCCCAGAAAAGACGCGCTGATTGGCCAGTAGTCACTTGAGTGGCTGCGTACATACGTACGTACGCACGCACGCAGAGACGTGGCACATTTATAGTAGGATGTACAACAGTAGTTGACAACCCCAACCATGAAAATGTTTGAGAACCACACTAGCTCTATAAGCTGAGGCATTTCTTCAGAGCCTATTACTGCAGGCAGAATCAAAGCCCACCCTCCCAGACCCAACCGGTGTGTTTCTCTTCCTGTGTGAGACCAGAAAGGGGGTGGGTTGGTTGAGGTGGGGTGGGGTGGGGTTGGGAGGTAAAGTTTGTGCAGGCCCGGGCCGGATGGTGTGGGGCAGGACTGGGAGGAGGGACTGAGGGGGGATTTCTCACAAGATGGAGGCAGAAAGGGGGACAAAGCTGGCATTCATTGAGCCCAGGAATGGAAAACATTTTCTCCTTGAAAACAGAGAAGCTACACCCAGCCGGGGCAGAGCGGAGGTAGCGACTAGAGAGAGGCCATGGGTTATAGCCTGCCCTGCAACCCTTCTGAGAAGACACGTGACCTTTAGAGCAGGGATCTTCAAGGTTTCTTTTCAGGCCAAGGACCCCTTAGCCGAGAGAGAGATGAAGCATGCAGGGACCCACACTACATATTGGATTCATGTTAAATGTGTGTTTTCAGACATTTAAACACTTAAACCCTCAATACTTTGTGAATTTGACCTTTGGCTCGGTGCTTGGTCTGCTCTTCTTTTCCCTGTACATCAAACATCTTCACAGAAAATAGCAGATCTACAAGCTTGTAGATCTGCTATTTCTGGCTAATGTGATAGTAAAATGAATTGCCCAGCTGACATACTGTACTAATGAACCTGACCTTGACCTTGACATGGACCACTTTCAATTTGGCATCATGTCATGGGAGTTTTTGTTTTTCTGTGTATAACCTTTTTTTTTTATCCCACAATTTTGTAACCCATTTTTTCACCCAGTGCCAATTGCCTAAACTGTAATCCTGGGTGCTACACTCAAACTGGGGAGAGCCCCGAACTGAGCTCATGCTTCCTTCAATGCATGAGAAGTGAGCAGGCCGCTTCTTATCACATGACAGGGGGGAGTTTCCACCCAACGCGTGGAAGGAACACGTAATACCAACCAGTTCCTTTCCCCTCCATCAGACGCCCTGGCTGGCCAGGGGGAGGCAGTTTAGAGACCAGGATTACTGCATGTTTTTTGTGAGGGTACCTACGCTGCTAGGGGACACGGGGAGAACATGCAAATTCCACACAGAAAGGCCCTTTCGCCAACCCAAGCGCTGATGACGCGGAGGAGAGAACAGAACACACCCCCAGTGCCCAAAGCGTCCCCGGCAGGAATCGAACCCGGGACCTTGTAGCTGTGAGGCGCTACCGACTGCACCATAGATATTAAAAAATAGATGCCTCATTGGCCGCTGCAGTTCGTTGGAGCGATGTGTGTTGAAGGAGGGGCGGAAGACTTTTACACTGGGGAAGGAAGTACGCCGGAAGTGTGGATTCTGGAAGGCACGTTACGTCACGCTGCCACTCAAGTGATTACTGGCCAATCACAGCGCATCTTTTCCGGGACTTACAGACCCGAACATGCGGTCTGTGACACACGCTCATGCTTCCGCTACTCCAGACTTCGCTCTGGAGTAGCTAAGACCGAACTCTACCTGCACATGATTGGAGTGTCTGCCACTGATCTCTGCGAATGCGGAAAACCACAGACTGTTGAACACATCATCGATGAATGCCCAATCTTCAAGCCACCACATGGAGTCAGCGGCCTAATTGAACTGGACGATGATACCACCTCTTGGCTGATGTCCAAATTGCCTGTGTAGCTCTACACAAACGAACAAACGATGCTTCCGCGGTGCTTCGCAAGGAATCTCGGGAAAGTTTTGCCCTCCCTTGAGCACATAGGCTCCAGAGCCAGAAAGGGCGACTACGTTTATATGGACTGCACCACAGTGCCCCGTATTTTTTGCTATCCTATACTGTATATTAAAATTGCCTAATGGGTGGATGGTGGACGTCATAGAAATAATATGTGAGGCGCACAGCTGTGCCAATCTGCATCAAACCTGGCACAAGCACTGTTCAGGGGTCTGGTGAAAAAGGTACTCACATTCTTTACTTAAGTAAAAGTGTCAATACTGCAATGTAGATATACTATACTTAAAGTACAAAAGTATTGCCATCAAAATGTACTTATAGTACCAAAAGTAAAAGTACTCATAGTGCTGAAGGTCCCATTTCAAGTTCAAAATGTATTAAAAAGATACATTTTGAAAATAGCCAAAATATATTGCTGAATTGGTGAGTGTGTTTTGTAATAATAATAATAATCTACAAAGTAAATTAGTAAAAAAGTTTTCAAATACGTCTGGGCCCCTATGGGGCCAGCCGGGCCACATGAGCTCTTTTTCTCAGATTGGCACAAAACTTGCACTGTGGGGCCAGCCGGGCCACATGAGCTCTTTTTCTCAGATTGGCACAAAACTTGCACTGTTACAATAGTCAAACCAGGGGGCCACAGGGACACTGATGCGCCAACCCACACCGCACACACAAACACTGTTAAACGCGTCTGGCATGAGAATAATCACACCAAATTGCAGTGTAAATGGCATTACATAATACTACCTTTGTATTATGCGCAGATTAAGTGGTTGAACCCACTGTCCCTAATTTTGCTGGGGACCTGCTGGAACCTCCCCAAGGACCCCCGGGGGTCCCCGGACCCCACTTAGAGAACTTCTATATAGGTGGACTTCAATGATGACACCGGCAGGGCTTGAATGGCTACCATCTGTATGTTCAGAAACATGATATGGATGTGGATTGTGAGCCATGCCAGGATAGGTGAGTCGGGGTGCCGACATCCTTGACTATGTCTCCCGAAATAATTTAAATTGCCTTAAAAAGGAAGACCCCACCCCACTCCGACGCTGCAGACACAATTATTAGCAAAGTGCTATACAAGACAGAAATACTGAGAGATTTCTAACGGACAGAGTCAGAGAGAGTGGAAGATTAAGATTAACAAAAAGTTGTTTTGTTAAAAGGTGAAAGCTCTTTAATACTGATAGTAATCATTGCTATAGTGTTCGTTCAGTAACATCTCTCCAGCTCTTTAATATACAGAAAATACATTTTCAGGTGGCTCACCAAATTTACCAGTCAGTATTACCGGCTTCAATTCCAATTTGGTCTGCTCATTTTTTCATTTAATCACTTTCAATTTCACTTGTTTATCCTGTTCTCTCTTTTGATGAAATTGGTACCTCGACCTGAAAACATAGTATTTTCTGTTTACTAAAGAAGCTGGAGAGATGGGGAGACCAATGTTACTTTGTGCAAACACTCTATTTTACTTGAATTTCCTAATCACTTTAGAACAACTTTAGATCCTATTATAGTAAATTTCAAAACTGATTTTTGTGTGGTCCGTAAAATGTCACGTCTCCTTGCATGTAACACCGATACAACTGAACTGATACAATATATGGCTTTCTGAGAGAGGAGAGGCATTATTGTTTGGCAAACAGCAATTGAAATACAAGAAAGGAATCACAGCCTCTTAATGCTAATTTGTACTTTATCACACCCATATTTACCACACAATCAGAGTGTGCTACATATCGTCTATGTTGGGTGGAAACCTCATTTGTCCGAAACTGTCCAAAATTAGCCTTAAATTGGACACTGTCTCTGAAGAATCTGAGTCAACACAACACACAGTACTGTACATGAATAGACAGTGCTGCTGACAGAAAACACCTGAGCAGTTATACGTTCTGGAGTGAGGACGCCCCCTTCTGGACAGGCAGAAAGCACAGTCAGTGGCCTTTTAATAACTGCATGGTGGACTGACTCACCACAAGATGTCGCTGTAGATCAGCTGTAGAGCTAGCAGCAGGTGGCCAAAAGAATATCTTCTGTGCAAACTGCAATATCATCTCCACCGACCCCCTGGATGGGAAAAGCAAATGGTTAAAACACAAAACATGTTTGCTTATATCTATCTTAACACATGCTTACCCACTATAGTAATTATGTTACTGGTGCAATTATAATTTCACCAGTAGCATTAATTATTAGACCTACAGTAGCCTATATTAGCATGCTGATAGCAGCTATTTTTATATAGCTATATTTATTTGAACCACATTAGTAGTGAAGGATTTGTCAATTCAATTGATGGTAAAGATATGACATAAACAATAGCGACCCTCTGTTGTTAACTGCTTACAGTAGCCTATATATAGGCCTAATATTGTATAGCCAACTTGTGGCCTGTGGCTGTTTGGAAACAGCCTACCTACAAGCACATATAGCTTTATAGATGGCACATGTGCTCTTTTTGAACAATATGTAGAGGAGGAGCAATCATTTTAAACTGTGGAAAGGTTTTTGTAAAATATGTTTGGGGACTGTGTTGCAACAGGGATAGGCCTTTGTCACACAAGCTATAGGGTGAATCTGGTTGAAGCTAATTAATGTAATGGGAATCGTAGCAACAATATAACCTACCTGGCCCCGACTGAGTCATCGATGAATAATTGCTTTGTTTTGAATTGTCGGAGAATCGGAGATAGTATCACTATCAGCTATACATACTAACTGTCACAGTATGAACTGTAACTGCCAGCTCCTCCCCTAGAGACGAGCATGACAGGTGCTACACAGTCACTAGACTTACTAGACTATCTTAACGAACGAGTAGGGAGTGGGACGCCAGCTGACATACTCGCTAAGTCCTCGAACAATTAGAAGCTATAGGAGGTTCACTCACTACTGACGTAGTTTCAATTAATTATCGTTATTATATTGCCACAGTGTCGAATTTTACAGTCATACTTTATTAAAATGCACTGTCTAAAAACTTTACGATCGGCCAACGCGGGGATTCGCCAGCTGGTGCAGAACACAGTGAAGTCCAGCGGCCGGACGCAGCAACCTGTTGCATCGCTGCTCTGCCAACACAGAGGCTTACATCAAATGGATGACGACAAGTAGGTTACCTGGAGGCTGGGATACTTCAACTTTTTTCACTTAGGCCTACAGTTTGATATAGTTGCTATCGGGTAGCAACTATATCTACTGTGGAATGCACTTCCCGTTGCAATCAGAACTGCAGCATAGCATCACTCCCAATCTTCTGCCGTAGTCTGAAAACCCACCTTTTCAGACTCCATCATGGCCCATAGCACTAACCCTACCCCCTTAGATAGCACTTTTTAGACTTAGATAGCATTTGAAACAGACTTATAGCATGTCATGTAGACAGCACAATAATTGCATTGTATGTAGTCATAGCACTTCATAGGACATATGTATAGCATAGTATAGCATATATGTATAGTTTATATGTCATTTTATAGATATGTTCTAGTTACGTTCTTAGCTTACGCATGTTTCTTGATTAATGCATTTTATATATGTGATGTATTCCCATACTTTTGTTCTTGCCTAATGTAAATCGCTCTGGATTAAGAGCGTCTGCTAAATGCCTAAATTGTAAATTGGGTATAGAAACCTATATCCATTTAAGTGTTTTGTGTTCTTAATTTCTTCCATAAATTAACCCCCTATTTGATCATAGCCTACTACAGCGACAGCGTACACTCACAGAAAAGTGTCAAAGGCGATCTACAAGCTCGGTGGATATTCTATTTTTGTTGTTAAAAATTAAGCTTTTTTTTATTGTGATGATTTAGAGCAGAGCTATAGGCCTATTCTTCAACATTTTTCAGGCCAAGGAGTGAAATAGTGTTGCATTTAAAATTTGTTTTAAAGCTTCTCCGCAACTTGAAGAGGGCCAAGCATAGAGTTATAAGGTCAGATTTTACGGGGGCCAGTTTTGAATTGCAGCCGTCCGTATAGGTGCCCTTTGAGCGCGGTTTTGAAGGAGTCAAGGGATTCGCATGTCTTAATGACTGTTGGTAGGGCGTTCCACATTTTGGTGGCATAGGAGCGAAAAGAATTTAGTCCCATGTTTGTGCACATGGTTTGTTGCACTCCCTCTGGTGTTGTGGGTGTGGACTTCGTTAACATTAAGGAAGTATCTAGACAGGTACATGGGTATCTTGGTGGTGCATTCGTCGACCCTAAGCCATTCCAGCCTGTCAAAGTGGGCAGGGGTTCGGGGGGTGAGGCCAAGTAGGAGCCTGACCAGTTTGTTTTGGGAAGTCTGGAGCCTTGTTTTAAGGGCCTTTGAGGTGCTGTGGTACCAAGAGGTGCATGCATAGTCAAAGAAACCTTGTACGAGGGCTCCTGTTAGGGTGTTCAAGGTGTTTTTGTTGACCAGTGAGGAGATCCTGTAAAGGAATCTTGTTCTTTGGTTGACTTTTTTGATTACGTTGGTGGCCATTTTATCACCGGAAAGATTAGCCTCCAGGATGGAACCTAGGTAGGTATTTTCATCTTTTCGTGTGATAATATTGTCACCCACTCTAACCAAGAAGCCATCTGCCTTGCTGAGATTACTATTTGATCCAAAGAGAATGGATTCAGTTTTTCCCAGGTGTAAAGATAGTTTGTTATTAGCGAGCCAGGTGCAGATTCTTCTAATTCCAATGTTGTCTGCATGCTCATTTCTTTGTGTCATCACTTGTTTATTGTGTAGGGCAGGCTACTGTATCCTTCTGTGTGAGTTAATCTCTCTCCTGACTGGATGCAATTCTTATCCTGACCCGAAAATGTATATTCTCTTTACTTTACTAAAGAGCTGGATCGACAAGGAGACTCCTGATACTGAACAAACGCTACTATAGCCTACACTTACATAGACTACCTACACACACATGCACGTACACGCACACACGCACAAACACACACACACACACACACACACACACACACACACACACACACACACACACACACACAAACACACACGCGGTACTACCATGGTAGACCTAGTAGAGTAGACTCTTCACTAGGCAGAAAACCACATGTCACCATCATGCAATTTTAAGTTGACGATTGACTGTCTTACAGATAATTACGATTGGCATTGAACATTGGAACACAAAAATCTAAACTACATTTGGGTTAAACTGCACAGGCTGCATCTGACAAATATCTTCAATATTCAAAGGTTTACTGATCATTTTAAGAGATGAAAGTATACATGTGAATGTAGACAATTCGGATAATGATTGTGATTATCTCAAATATTTACGATCAGGTGATTGTGTAACTGTGACAGGGCTACCATCAAGGTGTAAGTAGCCTATATTGAGGATGAGAGTGGTGCATGGTTTGGTGATATTGATATTAGGTGATATTTTCCTAGAAGTTGGGTGAGTGAGAGTTCCTGGTGTTGGGGCGGGGGGTGGAGGGATGACAGTTTTAGGAGGATGGGGTCACCGATCTTGGAGTTCTCTGGCATGAAGGTTGTTGCTTCAATTCTTCCTTTCGGTTCTGGGGGCTTGGGAGAGAGCTAGGGGAAGAGAGAAAGGGGGAGAGGAGGGAAGAGAGATTCACCATGATTGCTCCTGCTTCAATTGATTTATTTTACTGGTTGTTCTGCATTTAAGTTCCTTTCTAATTGTATCCTGATTTATAATGTTGTGTTGTTTTGACTGTATTTATGAATTGTAACCTCGGCTACATTGAAAATGAGGGCTTGCCCTCAACTGTATTTCCGAGAATAAATAAAGGTGATGATGAGAGCTGAGGGTAAAGGGGGGAGACAAATTGGGGTGGGTGTGGTAGAGACTAGAGAGGGATGGGATGCCCTTAAGCGCACAGCCTCGGTTTCGATGGGCGCTGATGGGACGCTTGTTTTACAGCTCCAGCTACTACAGAACGACAACCTACGTACCTCAAACCCTAATTTAACCATAACTGCAAGCACGGAGCAGTACATCCCTCACCAACCTTAATCCGGTCGTTTTAACGGACCCCTCACCAACCTTAATCTGGTCGTTTTAACAGACCCCTCACCAACCTTAATCCGGTCGTTTTAACGGACCCCTCACCAACCTTAATCTGGTCGTTTTAACAGACCCCTCACCAACCTTAATCCGGTCGTTTTAACGGACCCCTCACCAACCTTAATCCGGTCGCCCCATCAGTGACCATCGACCCCAGGCTCTGCATAAAAGGTCATCCCAGAGAGGGATGCTGCAAGCACTTCTCGGTTGTTTGGATTGGCTGATTGACGTGCGTGTTGGATTGATCTGCTACTTTTGATGCTGTTGAATTTGAATCCTGAAAAGTAACAGTTTTGGACATATGAGGTTTCTTTATTGTCAAATAAAACAGATTATGAATTGTTACACAAACATTATGATATGAGATACATTTTTCTTTTATAGAAAACAAAAAAGGGAAAGAAAAAAAAATACAAAGACAAAAAAGAGAAAGAAAACCCTCAACCCTCCCACCCATACTGCTCAGTGACACCGCATACTATAGAATAAAATAGATGTTTTTTTACTTACTACCTATGGACGGCTGCAATTAAAAACTGTCCCCCGTAAAATAGATGTTTTTTCATGGAAAACATCTGAAAAGAAAATGGCTTACAGTCAACCATATCAGTGGTATCCTGTCTATTAATTGTTTCTACTCAAGTAATGGACAAGGGGCAGCCAAACCTTATCAAATTGTCTCTCCCTGTTTCTCAGGAAATACCTTATTCTCTCAAGATGAAGTGTACTAGTCATTTAATTTAGCCAATGCTTAAATGCAGGAGCCTCCTCCTTTTTCCAGTGCGTCAAAATGTGTTATTTTGTAATCAGACCATATGAGAAGAGTTGTTTCTGTGCTCTCGTCAACATAGGCATGGAGTCTGACAAACCCAGAATAATTAGTACAGGATCGGGGTCAATATGAATATTCAAAATATCAGAGAGTGTGGACATATGAGGTTTCGATATACTCCTAGATAGGCCTACTATGTTTTATAATATCCATATGGTACAGACTGCTGCTAGTAGTATAATATAATCTCTTTGAATACTGTATTTTATACCTTGGTTCCACCTAAGTAGCATCACCTCCTCTGAATATTAGATGTTGGTAGCTACTAGTGAGTATCTCGCGAGCAGCTTTAAGCATTAACACATTACTGATTGAAGCTGGGCGCTGACTTTTAGTGCTGACTTATGGCAAATGTACTCTTTTCTTGTACATGTACTCTTTTCTTTTGCATTCCTGGCACCAGCAAACAAATCAATCTACGGTTTAATTAACCATGAGCACTGAGGAACACACCCTTTACATGAGTCCCGAGTGAGGCAAATAAATCAATGAAAGGACATTACTGAGTGCTGGCAAGTTTTCTCCTTTCATTATACTGTTGGGCATGGCACCTAAAGACTCTCAGTGTTGTGGGCATTCAGTTTTCTTTATGGTTTCAATTAGAGATGTCCCGATACTGTATCGGTATCGGAAGAGTATCGGATCGGCCCTTATTTGGTCATATCAGGTCATATCGGTATCTGCAAATATGCCAGTCTAACTACACAGCTAGGGGTAAGGGGTTGACACTATGGCAGGTAAATAAAATGTTGGGGCATGTATGTGGAGTTTGCTTTCAGGTTGCCCAAACTGCAAGTGCACATTTGAGTGAGGAGTCTGCTATAAACACAACACAAGATATATAGCTAGATAGCTATAAACACCCGGTCCCGGTCGGTGGACTTCAAAATAAGATAAAAAAAAAAAAAAAGTATTATTATATATTATTCTCTGGTATCGGTAGTCGGTATCGGTTAACACAGAAATTATGGTATCGGATCGGAAACGAATAAAGTGTATCGGGACATCCCTAGTTTCAATCTTATATACCGGTAGGTCTTCATCTTCATAATTGTTTGGGATCTTTAAACCAGTGTTTGGATGTTTTAACCGTATTCTAATTAACTAAACAACACAATCAGTCTAATTAACTTATATCCAAGTTATGAGATAGCGTTTATGAGAGGTTCACGGTTCGAGCACACACGCATGGCACACACATACACAGACACGCACGCCGTGACTTGACGTTTGTTATTTGTGTTGTGCCTTACAGAAATACGCTGATATGTGGCGTTGAGGACCTGCTCTTCTACACCATCACGGAAGGGAAGGAGATGATCCCTCTGTCCCAGTTCATCACAGTGAGTCACCTCCATGCCATGCCTGGAGCTCTGTAGACACACACTCACTGTACCCAAACACTAGCTTACATAAGTATCATTGCTGTCAGGTGGAAACCTTGTATGTCCAAAAGCATCACTTATTAGGAAATTGGGGGGGAACGGGATCTTTTTGTTTTTCCTTAAATTAAAATGAACGCCATACTTGATCGTACTACTTTTGTGTGACACTGTGTATAGTATGGCAGCCATAGGCCATACATTTATGAAATAGCATAAAAAGTTGAAATATATAATATATATACAAGGTTTCTGCCTAACACATATACACGATATATATACAAAACATACAATGTTCCGCATTGCTGGTTCCTGCTGGTTGGAAGTTTAAACACAAGCACCTAGTGTTGTAGGCATGACACCTCATGGGATCTGTGGCATCACAGCCAGCACTGCACACAGTTGGGTCATTCATGTAACTGCACTAATATAGTGAAGGCAACAGGGCTATTCAACCATTAACTTTTTGCATAAAAGCGTTCACACTAGGAGGCCTTAAAAAAGGCACTGCCCTTTTCATACATCAAAGCACTATGTCACTTTTTTATGAATACAATTAATTATGTCCAATCTGTATGGTAGAGTAGCCTATGTTAATACAATATATTGAGGTGGTTGTATTTCGTCTCCCTGATCCCTAGACACAGGATCTGACAAAGATTTTGACCTGATGGTCAACATTCAATTCATATCCTGAGCAAGCAGGCATGCTCTATTAGCTAAGTTAATGGTAAACATTTCAGCACTACCGGGTTCAAATCTGGGGCAGAAGAGGAGAGTTGTGTGTCTTCGAAGCGTGTTTTATGACACTATCCCATTTCTTTACACAAAAGGTCTATTTATAGACCTGACTACTACCTGAATAGCACCTGCATCCCTCCTCCTCTTCTGCCCAACAAAACACAATATTAACCCATTAAGAGCTGAGGCTGATTCTACAAATGGCTTCTAAACAGATTTCTCAAAATGTCAGTGATTCTCAAACCTTTTCGTGTCAAGGACCCCAAAATGATATGTATTTGGCTGTGGACCCCTATCTCAAAATATTTTATTAATATTAATAAAATACTATTATTTTCAAAGATTTGCGCACATTTTCACGATTTTCAAAAAATAGCAGATCTAAAAGTGTGCTACTGTGTGAGCTTGTATATGTGCTGTTTTTGATTATATTGGTTATGATCTAAAATGACACTGATGCTTTCCCGGTTTTAACGAGTTATTACCTATTATTACCTAATTACATTGCATTCATTCATTCATTCATTCATTCATGAGAGAGTATCATTTCATAAAGACAGGTCTATTAATATACTGCAATGAATAGATAAGTGAGTTGTGGTCCAGCAGTGTGAGACTTCAGGTGACTCAAGGGCAAGCAGTCGTTTCCCAGGGAGCAGAGCTGACAGGTGGGGGAGGAGGTTTATAAAAATAGATATATTTCAGGTATATTTATTATGTACTTATCATGGACCATAGAGTTATACTGAAGTCAGAGAAAAGCCGTTGCAGACAGCGTTACTCCTTCAAAAAAGGTGGTTAGTTCATACTAAAAACAATCTACAAGCTCAACACCATCGTGTTTGGAAATGGAATCCCCATTGATGATGACATTAGTAGGCACTATGTAGGTTTCTAAACTGTCCACCACAGCCCACCAAAGAGATGCACAGGGTGAGTAGACAGACAGGAGCCTATCCTGTTTCTGTAGCGTGAGGCGGCTTGATGTATGTGCCAGGACACCTACTGAACATAGCGCTAGTACTACTATATGTCACAGGGACTTCCTAATCTAACCTTTGATAACAAGCACTTAGCACAGAGGCTTTGGGTCTCGTTTTTATATAGTCTTTGGTATGACCCGACCTCCCGCAGTCTCCGGGCGTACACTCTAACCACACGGCCACTGAAAATGGGTCAAGTTCTCCTGAATAGCAAAATTAGCAGATCACATTGCACGTTCTTCTTGTATTGAATATGTTTGCATACAAACAACACATCACAACAGCAAAAGTAGCAGATCTACTAGCTCGAAACGCACCAATTCGCATCATGTTTTGAGCTTGCAGATCTGCTACTTTTGATGCTTTCGTGTGACGCTGCAGTATGATCAAGTTGGGTTAAATCAGAGCCATCTAATAGAAGAGTTACGATATTGAGGGGGCGGAAACAGAGTGCTCGAGCGCTGTTCATGCAGCCTGAACTGAGACAAGCTGGAGTTGGAAATACATTGTTTTCAACGTGGGCGGCGCAAATAAGAGCTATTTTAAGCATGTGTGCAACATGACAACTGTTAAGTATTGTACAGTAACAACTAAAGTCTCTTTAATGTTTATGTTGTACTATTTGTTTACTACAAAACAATCTAAAATAAAGGGATTTAAGATCATTAAAGCTGGGCTGTTGCCTGAGTCCAATGCATTTCTGCCTACTTCCGGTCCAGGACTTGTCCCAGTTGGTTGTCCCCATGCTCAATAGAAGTCTGTGTAGGAGAGCCGCCATTGGACTGGCCCCATGAAGTGAACGCAGTTTGTGTCTATATCTAAGGCTCTGGGTTAAATTAACCAATTTACAGGGAAAACACCAAAAGAAAAGTTGAAATATGGAAAATAAGAGGTTTCTGCCCGACAGCAACAATATACCCAAAACACGGATGCCAGGGTTTAAGCGTGTTGAATGGGCACGTGTCTTTCTCTCAGCAGCTCGTTCAGCCAAGGCCAACAGAACCCAGTCTAAAGGTTCATTCAGCTACTGTGCCACAGCTGCTTAGCTTAAGCCTTATAGATACAGTAGATAGATTGATACAGATAGATACTGTATTGATCCTGTGGGGGAAATTCAGGCACCAGAGACAGCACAGCAGTAAAAGTTAAGTTGGGGGACACACTTTTAGATCCAAGGTGGTTAGATCCAGAGTTTTTATTTGTATTAATTTTACACATAACATGTCCATCCTGCAACATAACACTCAGATAATACTTTATTTAAACTTTACTTATATAAAGCAAAAAACAAATCCTCAACTCGCACGTACATTAGATGCGAGTCTGGAGGAGTCAAGCAGGCTGGACTGTCCGACTGAGAGACACTTTCCAATTCCTCACATTCCTTCCTCTCTCGCTCACTCCTCCTGCATGTCATGTCATGTTGCATATTAGATGTTGTATTTCTCATAATATGAGCTGTCTGACATGAATTGTAGACCACACCAAACAGCAAAGATCCACCCATTATTTAATTTGTTTCAGTAGCTTTTTATAACTGTTATTCAGAATTATATAATGCACCTCAGTTGGGCGCTGATGACGCGGATGAGAGACCACGCCCACAGCGTCCCCAGCGGGAATCGAACCCAGGACCTTCTAGCTGTGAGGCGACAGCGCTATACCAACATCTTAACCACTAAGCGAAGGGAATTCCATATGGCTCAGGGGAGATATTAGACGTTTTAGGTCATCGGGCTGAGGTTTTCAGCCGCTCTGCTACAACAAGACCCTTGAACACACCCTTGCTTGCAATGTGGTACTGAGGCGGGGCACAGGGGGTCTGCAATCTGCCTGCTGTGCCATAATTAACACCTTTTACATGCACACTCAAATTAACATAGCAGCACAGCAGGGCTATTAAGAGACTGACTGCTGTTTCAACATACTGTGATACTTAACAGACATATATAGGCCTACTGCAGTAAAGTAGTGGTAGAAAGTAACTTGAACTAGAACAACCAGGGGTCCCTGAGGCAGTTCCAGGGGGCCCCTAGCAAAATTAGTTATAGCAGAAAAATCACACGGTCCATGTGAAGTGAGGGGCGCTCTTATCATCTTACAACATCTATTAATCTAACTCTAATATATAAAGTCTAACTCATGTTGCTATGATTAGGTGATGTAATGATGATGTAAAACAAACGGTGTCAAAACAAACATTAAATTCTCTTTATTGTTAATGGCATTTAATGTTTGTGTTAGGGACAAGATGATGTACATTTTCCCTTCATTGTCAATGGTGTTTTTAAAACAAACATTGAACTAAAAACAAACATTACATCTGTATATAGCTCAAAAATCCGTTTTAACACCCTATTTGATCTGACATTTTCAAATATTTTGGGAAAATCTTTGGGAAACATTGTGCAAGAAATCTTCTCTTGTGGGGTCCATGGGGTCCATGGAACAACACCCTCCATTCACATTCACAGCCCATTCATGACACAGGAAGGTCCCATGATTGTATTACACGGTGGTAAATTCACCAATATTGCACATATATTTGTCTGTTTAGACTTTGTTTGAAAACAATGTATCACTGTGATGTTATGAGCACCTTTCTGTCAAACTCAACTCAGTGACAGTCATGCTTTTGTTTGTGTTCAATATAAGTTTGGAAGCATGCACTCATTGTTAATCACTCAACATCCTACCACATCAACCACCTGTTTTCTAAACGGCACATATGCAGGACATGGAGAGATTTATGTGTGCTGACAGACTTGAGCACAACAAATCATCACTGCCACTGAGTTTACAGACAGCCCATAACATCAGTGGCTGTTTTATTTTTTCAAACAAAGTCTTAACAGAGAGGGTAAGAGCATTACGTACAGGTGCAACTTTCTTGAATTTATCCTAAAATATAAGGTTAAAATGATTGTGATGCTATATTAACACATTTTGCTGGGGACCCCCGGTACCCCCACCAAGGAGCCCTTGGCTTCATACGATCAGACAAGACGATGAATGAGCTGTCAAAGAAGCTCGGGTGTTGCAACTTAAATGCAGATAGAATCTAAGTTTCTTGCAGCTAGCAGTGAACTAAAAAGTGAGCACTTCTTGTACCATTCGTGTTGTGTTCTGACATGTCTCAGCGCTATAGGGACTCATGTGGCTCAGATGCCACTGGAGATACTAGTCCCACTCCGGAGTGAATAATGACCATCTTGTGACTCTGGCAACTCAGCTATTTTCATAGGGAGGTGTATATCTAGGCCACAGGTTGTGTGTGTGTGTGTGTGTGTGTGTGTGTGTGTGTGTGTGTGTGTGTGTGTGTGTGTGTGTGTGTGTGTGTGTGTGTGTGTGTGTGTGTGTGTGTGTGTGTGTGTGTGTGTGTGTGTGTGTGTGTGTGTGTGTGTGTGTGTGTGTGTGTGTGTGTGTGTGTGTGTGTGTGTGTGATGATCACCAGTGAGAGCTGATAATCATGTTAATTTTAACAGCTAATTTTGATTTAGTTTGTCATATTTTAGTCTACTAAATCTACAGTTGATTTTGTTGACTAAAATCAAATTTTGGCAGGCATTGATGGTGTTGCAGACAGTGGCAGATTTTACACCTTAACTCCAAAACTCTTAATTTTAGTCTAATTTTATTTGTTGAAGAAATTGACAATATATTTAGTCTTAGATTTAGTCAGCATGGCTTAGTTTTAATTTAGTTTGTCATTAAAAAAAAGCTAGTCGCTAAATATTTTTCGTCAGTT
The DNA here is from genome assembly GCF_951216825.1 of Electrona antarctica. Classification (NCBI taxonomy): domain Eukaryota; kingdom Metazoa; phylum Chordata; class Actinopteri; order Myctophiformes; family Myctophidae; genus Electrona; species Electrona antarctica. Next base: position 23,723,221 of record NC_136807.1, on the reverse strand, counting down.
TTAGTTGACGAAATGAACACTGTTGATGATAAATATCGTATTGTATCTTATGTTACGGAAATGCAAGGAATCCTGCCTCATAACAGAGGCAGTGCTTCATTGTGGAAGGAGCTGGTTTGACAACAGCTCACCGGAACTTAGAATATCTGTGACTATGAGGTTAGGATTCATTCCATGGCCGAGTCTGAGTCATACCAAAGACTATAAAAATGATACCCAATGCCTCCTTGGCATTGGCACTCAGCATCAAGGGTTGGATTCGGGGACACGTCCCTGGGGCAGGGGATGTTGTACATCATGTCCAGGCCGTGTACTCTACTTGTATTGCATCATGTCAGAATAAGAATCAACTTTGTCATACACAGGTTCGAAATTATTTTCTGTGCTCAGAAGAAAAAATCACACCCGTGTGAACTGAGTGGTGCAACTCAGTTCACTCTCTCTCTCTCTCTCTCTCTCTCTGTCTCTCATTAGCTGGCAGCAGTGCAGCACTATCTCTCTCTCTCTGTTTCTGGCACAACAGCGCCACTTTTGGTAGTCATTGGTACTCGTAGTGCTCATAGTGACTTTGGTCCTCATTCACAAAGGAGAAATACGCAAGAGTGTAACGGAAGCGGAACGGAAGCGTAAACTGATGCAGGAAATTCCGTCCGATCACGCAACGTTGTTTTGCCGTGCAATTCAAAGAGCGGTGTGTACCACAGGTACGCAGGTGTATGTTGTGAGGTACGCAGGTGAATGCGAACGGGTGCCAAATGATCGGAAAATCAGCGGATAACTTAATTTGCATTGATCCACGCCCCATTTCACACCATAAAAGGCGTCAAGCATGACTCAGCAGACAGCAGTAAAAAAACAAAAAAGAACTATAGGCCTTACAGCTCAAACGAAATAGAGGTCCTCCTGACGGAATGCAACAAAATAATGATATTTTCCAGTATAGTGGCTTCACAAATTAAAATAAAAATGATTGCTGGAAAGAAATTAGGCTATATTAGGAAATTAAAAGAAAATGATCTGACCATGTCAAGCGCCGGAGCGACGACCACCACCTGCAGTCTCTTTTTTTTACATCCATATACCATTACATTTGTGCGTGATTCTTTATATTGTCTATAGCCTACCATTAAACTATATAAATCATTTTCCCAAGCTTACAGAACGGTGAACGCTGCTCCGCACCGCTGCAGCAATGTCAAGCTGATTTACGGTATAAAATGCAGCTTTTTTATTTATTTATTTAAGTTCGGGACCAAGGCAGCAAGCTAGCGTATACTTGGCAATTATATTATAAAGCCTTTTCTTTTCTATTAAACAATTGCTCACTCACACCTTTGCAGAGGTAAAACATATATCCGATATTTTTATCAGAGCTGCATTGATTCATGCGGGGAATAGATTAATATCATCTCACTGTCATCTGTCTGAATGCCATGTGGAGAATGGATTTGTTCTGATCATGGACACGTAGGCATAGGCCTATAGCTATTTAAAATTTCAACCATATACGGCGGGTAGCCTCCTCTTTGTCAGATCTAAGTGCAGGTTAATTTATGATGATGTCATATTAAAATGATTCGCGAATTTCGCGGGACATTTGGCACCAAACTTGATTGATCTCATCAATATAGTAGCCTACAGCCCAGCTATAAGTTCCCCATATTATAATTAATTAAGGTGCACTGGCTTAAAACTATGACTGGCCGAATTGCACGCTGATGCAATAATGTGGACTTCTATTTTGTTATAGGGCTAATTCATTTTCCAATGAATTCGTACAGTGCAGAATGCAGATAAGTGTATGTTCTTATTATAATTGTGAGTTTGTTTTTTAACATGCAGCGCGAGTCCGCGAGAGCCGATCTACAAGCTCACAACGCGTTGCACTGCGAGTAGAAAGCTGTCAAGTGCAGCGCAATCGCGCATGCTAGAAATATCCTAATAAATAAATAAAAAGGTGTCGGGTTTGCAGGGGCAGTTTCTGTATGGGACTCTAGGCTAACCTGCCTCTAGAATGCATGCATTTAGGCATCCAAGTGATACTTGGCTTTTATATAAGCTATCATTTTTTTTATGTGCTGACCAATGTTTTGGACACATTCCTACATATTTTATCTGAGATTTGGGGACTTTTAATTGATTCAGAATGAAGACTAAAGCCTTCTGAATAAATCTACGCAAGCAGTACACGACCCTCTGAGCTGGCGCAGCTTTTAGCGGAGATTCCGACCATCCGACGTCACCGTCAAGTTCACGTTCAAGTTCATGAATTCCCACGTAATGTGGGAATCCACGTAAATGCCTGTCCGCTCACGCTCCGCTCACGTTACGTAACGGTATGAGCGTAAACGCCGTTGTGAATGAGGACCATAGTCACATAGGTGGGTGGGTGGGTGAACACATGGCCTGGGTGAACACATGGGTGAACACATGGGTGAACACATAGGTGAACACGGACATTGCTGTTCCTTGGAGTGGTTGCACCACTCAAAAAGAGGGAGGTGGGCGCCCGGTGGCCTAGTCTAGTGGTCCAGGTGCATGCCATAGGCTCTGGCCTGAGTTGCGTGCGTTGCGTGTTCGAGTCCCGTTCATGACGACCTTTGCTGCATGTCTCTCCCCTTCTCTCTCCCTCTTTCCTGTCAATCTTCACTTGAAACTATCAATAAAGGCAGAAAAGCAAAAAACAAATCTTAAAAAAGGGAGGGAGGGAAAGGAGAATATAGGAAAGAAAGTGAAAAAAAACATCAAATATATAATAAATAATCAAATAACGATGAATGATGAATGTCAGGTACTGTATACAAAGATAGGTAAATGCCAACGTAAGATATTACTGTATGAGCAATACATGTCAAAGACACATGACATACTAGCATCATGTCCAGGGAGTGTACTTTGTACTTCAAGCTGCCTCTCACGCTACAGAAACAAGAGACGCTATCTTCTGTCCAGGCCTATGGGCCACGGCATGGCTCTGTTACGTTGCTTCCCAAGGCTACTTACTTATTTAGTTACATAACAATGGAGTGTTTAGTGTTCTCATGCTGGGAGGAAGTGTCCGGTGCCCCAGTGACATACATCGCATTACATTTCAGAAAGCAAACATTCATTCACCACCACTGTTGTGCATGAGCTCACTCACTTATCGCTTATTAGAGTAAAGCCTTTGAAAAGAACCAACAGGCCAGTGTGGAGGCTCTCCTGAAATAGAAACTGTCTGATAACGTACAGCATCAGCGCAGCAGGCTGGCTTACACTCCAGGTTAACAGTAACTTACAGTAACTTGTGGTGACTATTGCATGAGGCATATTCTGTCACGGTGCGACTCAGATGTACAGTAGGACCTAGCCCATTTCGGGACCCTCGGTTACCGTTTCTGTATTTTGGACGGCGGTACCCTAGGGTCCCTTCCTAGTTATTCCACTCTCCATAGGACACAGCTTTACCACTGTCTGTTCACAGAGACCCGCATGGTCGCTTGAGTGTTGATGAGATGTTTCAACGATGCATACAGCAGCAGTAGGAGACCGCGAAAACGTCATGTCATGTTTGTTAACTGTGTGTGTGTGTGTGTGTGTGTGTGTGTGTGTGTGTGTGTGTGTGTGTGTGTGTGTGTGTGTGTGTGTGTGTGTGTGTGTGTGTGTGTTGTGTGTAAACATGGCCTCGCTCTCACCCTCCGCAGGCTTTGAAAAAGACGGGTCTGTTGCCCTCCGATCCCCGCCTGCGTCACACCATCCAACAGATGCGCCAGTCGACACGTGACAGCTCTGGACCAGTCATCATCGACCATGAGCTCTTCAGGAAGTGAGAACTTACTTTGTTTGTTGTTCAATCCACACACTGCTCTCTCGCTCAACAGACAGACAGACAGACAGACAGACAGACAGACAGACAGGTCTGTCTGTCTGACAGACAGACAGACAGACAGACAGACAGACAGACAGATAAATTAACACCCACTGTTGTAAATCCAGTTGATTCATTGTGCCACCATTGTGCCAGGGTGCCCTGGCTGCCTGGCCCCTAGAGTTGTGCCAGGGTGCCCTGGCTGCCTGGCCCCTAGAGTTGTGCCAGGGTGCCCTGGCTGCCTGGCCCCTAGAGTTGTGCCAGGATGCCCTGGCTGCCTGGCCCCTAGAGTTGTGCCAGGGTGCCCTGGCTGCCTGGCCCCTAGAGTTGTGCCAGGATGCCCTGGCTGCCTGGCCCCTAGAGTTGTGCCAGGGTGCCCTGGCTGCCTGGCCCCTAGAGTTGTGCCAGGGTGCCCTGGCTGCCTGGCCCCTAGAGTTGTGCCAGGATGCCCTGGCTGCCTGGCCCCTAGAGTTGTGCCAGGGTGCCCTGGCTGCCTGGCCCCTAGAGTTGGCTTCAGCATTGCGTGAGCGCTGCTTCCGAAAACATTCAGAGGCTAAGCCTCTGAAGGTTTCGCGTGTGTGAGTGAGCCACGAGGTTAGGCAAGGTTAAGGGGTGTTGTTGGTTGTGCACGCTCAGCCAGAGGGGCTGTGTGTGTGTGTGTGTGTGTGTGTGTGTGTGTGTGTGTGTGTGTGTGTGTGTGTGTGTGTGTGTGTGTGTGCGTGTGCGTGTGCGTGTGCGTGTGCGTGTGCATGTGTCCGTGCGTGCGCGAGTTATTTCAGCCAGATGAGGATTGACAGAGGCAGCAGTTTTATGGCAGACAGCTGCTACAGACAGAATGCATGTATGCACAGAAGGTTGGCTACGTGTGGGTGCAGGGGACAGGTGGCACTCAGGTTGGACTTATATTAAACCACTAGACTTATCAACTTGCTCTATAGTGGCTCCCTAGTGGTAATGGTCAAACATGGGTTAATGAATACACTCTGGGTTACTGGGTTACTCCCCTGACCTCTCGCAGACGTTACTAGGTGACATGGTCATTCTGTCCGCTCTGCCTTAGAACCTATATAATATTGCTTTAGTAGGGCAGAAACCTCTTATCTCCACATTCTAACTTTGTGTTTTTGTTTTTTTGGTAAATTAATGCCCTACTTACGGCATCACACAAAAGCATCAAAAGTAACAGATCCACAACTCTTTTAGATCTGCTAATTTTATGCAAAATACCCACAGTTTTTAGATACCATGTTGGACCCAAAAATGATTAAATGGAGGGAATGTCTGCACACGATATGTTTGCTCCCCATCCTCTCTTTATTTTACGTTGTTTGGTTAAATTACATTTTTGAGTCGTCCAGGAAAGTAACAGTTTTGGACAGAATGAGGTTTCCAACCCGACAGAGACAATAAGCTTAAATAATTGTACCTGTTTAAGACGAGACCTAAACCTAACTCTAACTTACATACAGTAACATCCAGCATTTTTACCATTGTTGTATCATTTTTCATATATGTTTAGTATAATTGTTTCCGCCTACTTTGATTATTATTTCATTAGAATGTTTTGCACAATTTGCAGAACATGTCCCATCCCAACAACATTTCACTGCTGCAAATAAAACCGTCTTGATTCTTGTCTCTCCTCAGATCCTACACTTGTTTTCTCAGAATTGAAACATTCGGAATGTTGAAGTTAAAAGTGGATAGTTAAAAGGGGTCAGTCAGGGCAACTGACATGTACATCAGTTACTTTGGAACAATTTCGAATCGCAAAATAGTGATAGAGATAGTGATAGTTAAAGCTGATCATCCAAAAGGTTAAATAGTGGGCGATGACTCGGGCAAACCGATGTATCGGTCTGTCTCTACTCTGCATGCTCTTATAGTAGCTCACTTGTGTTCTTAAATTCGTTAGGTGAAACAGTTTTCCCTTTGCAAAGTAGAATGCTCAAGAGATCTCTATAAATATATCTATGTACAGTACCTTAGAGAAAACTAACTCATTTTACTTGTTTTCTTTTGTTGACATTTTTTTTAATAAAACAACCTCTCTCCACAATTCCAAGAACTCACACTCGCATCACCTTTGGTTAGTGAGTAGTTGTGAGCTATGCCCAGCTGGGACAGAATGTGAAGTTGCCACAGCTATATTTAATACTTAGGACATTGGAAAGGAATTCTTGAAGAGGTTGAGGCTAACAAATATATCGTCACGTATATACATATATATCGTTGTTGTCTGGCAGAAACCTAGTATTTCCAAATACATTTATTTCCCTCCTTTGCCGTAGGCATAGAAGAATGTCACACAGAAGTAGCAGGAATAGCCACACTACAAGCTCACAATGTGTTGCTTTGTGGCACATTGTATGCTTGTAGACAAGCTATTTTCAATATTTCTGAAACATTGTGAAAGTGAAAGTATAGTTAAGTCTGCCTTTGGGTTTTATATATTGAATACATTGAACCATTGCAGTGTATTAGCAAGAGCTTGTGAATATACAATAGCTACATTGGCTCCATTGGAATGCGGGTTAGTATTTTAAGATAAAGGTTTATAACATGAGACTCGTAGGGAAAAGTACATGAAACACTCAGAGGTGAGAAGGTGATACTGTATGTAGTGTGTTAGTTTTACAGACTACACACAGATAAGAGGCCAGTCTGGTCATACAGTAGGACCGGCTCCGGCTGTACTCTGAACAATAAATACCCAGCCTGTGTGCCGGGATATCTTGTTTCCATAATATTGGGATTGCCAGAACATACAGGTATCATACATGTGAGACAAAGGCTGAACGAGATAACAAGATCTTATTGGCTTACACAACGTTCACTAAAATAATAATAATATAATATTGTAGTGCTTTCCGTTGCAAGTGAAGGGTGGGTTTACTTTCTTCACTTTCATCTAAGTTTGCAGTCGTGTAAATAATTCCTACTGTAACTCTATTTGGTTGAAGCCTATCCAGCTACAGCTACAGTAGTTGCTTAGCAGAAATATAAATACAAAAATAGCAGCATCAACTTTTTATTTTGTTGTGTGTTTACAGGTTTAAAGAAGTGGGTGGAATTCTTTTTTTCTGCAAAACTCCATTGTTTTTCATTGTATTTTAAAATATATTATATAAAATATTTAAATATATTTTAAAATATATTTTAAAGAGAAATATATTTTCTTGAATGGAAATGCCACACACCTTCCTTTCACAACTTTTTCTAGGTGTGGTTACAGACTCTAGCATTTGACGATTGTGAAAGAGTTGTGTGGCGTGAAGACTACTGTAGCACTGACATGTGCATTCTAGGGTTGGGTTCTATCCAAATGTGACTGTCATTTTTTTGCATTCCAAGATTGTGGAAGAGTTGTTTGAGAGACTAAAGCCCAATACATGATACTCCTGTCCAAATATTTGTTTGTAAAGGGAGGTGATATAACTACAAATTGACATAATTCAGAACTTCTGATGGTCACTGAACTTTGTCTCAGAGTCAGAACTCATGCACCCCCAGTCCAGATGCCCTGACCCTCCCAAAGCCTGTCTGAACCCGGAAGACATTTCCCGACGTCGTAAGGAGAATGAACCTTACTGTACCTAACACTAAATAGTAATTGCGTTTTATTTTATTTCTTTCTAAAAGTTTTCAATTAAAGAAAAAACAATTCAAAAATTGCAGCTGTACATGCTGACTAGCCAACACATGGATAAAGAAGTGGTTAAAACGATGTATGAACACATTTTGCTGAGGACCCCCTGGAACCCCCCTACCCCCACTCACCCACCCTCCCAAGGAGCCCTGGCGGTCGCAATTTGAGAACCACTGATCCGCAGAATACAATTGTTGGGGATTAGATTCATGTTGTCAGCAATGAAGTCACCTGTCTCTATATTGTGTATTGTTTATTACGGATCCCCATTAGTCCTCACTACAGTGAAGACTGCTCTTCCTGGGGTCCAAACACTCATACAATCAAATTAAAACATAATATACTGTAATTCTTCCATTACATAGTTAAAATAAAACAAACTATGTAATGGCAAAATTACAGTACATTGTATTATGTTTTAATTTGATTGTATGAGATCACACACACGCATGCACGCACGCACGCACACACACACTCACAGTATAGTAATTGTCGTTACATTGTGTCTCCTATAGGTGTGTGGGTGACAACATCATGCTGCTGACCAAGGCCTTCAGAAAGAAGTTCATCATCCCAGAGTTCCAGGACTTCAGCCAGAGCATCAACAAGATGTACAGCAGTGCAAAGCAGAAGAACGAAGGCCATGTGAGTGGTCACCACTACTGTACATGGCACTATTCTGGGCATGATATTATATAGGAAACATCCAAAGCAACAGACAAGTAGGCAGACCGCTGTTACCGCATGTTTGGGCTCTGTTACAGTACTGTATGCACAGAGCCTTAATTAGTGTCATTAACACCAGGCTGTACATGACAGATAAGCGTGTAAAAAGGATTTTACACGCTTATCTAGGCCAAGGGTTCCCAAACTATTCAGACCGTGACCCCATCATGTCCCTGACAAGCACGTGGACTTGGAGGCATTGCAGTTTGAGATGAGAGATTCAATTTATTGTCAATGAAGAATGTACAGTACAAGTATAGTACAGTACAGCGAAAAGTATTTTCGCATCTCACCAATAGTGCAAACATGTCAGTAAGGAGGATACATTAATAAGTACAGTAGTAAAGTTTGAATGAAATCTACAAGCTCACAATGCCTCGCAATGATATATTAAAAAGTCTGACTCCTTAAATTGTCTCTTTATAAATGTGCAGATACTCTATGTACACTACTGTAGGATGGTTTGTTTACTGTTGAGTCAGAAAACAATGTTGCACATTAACCTAATCATCTGGGTACCCAACACATTAACCTAAACATCTGGGTACCCAACACATTAACCTAAACATCTGGGTACCCAACACATTAACCTAAACATCTGGGGACCCAACAAAGTAATTTGGACCCCGAGTTTGGGAACCACTTATCTAGACATACAATCTTAAAGACATACATGCGGACTACCCAGGCAGCAAGTCAAAACAACTCTTCCTCAGGCCTGTGTGTGTGTGTGTGTGTGTGTGTGTGTGTGTGTGTGTGTGTGTGTGTGTGTGTGTGTGTGTGTGTGTGTGTGTGTGTGTGTGTGTGTGTGTGTGTGTGTGTGTGTGTGCGTGTGCGTGTGCGTGCATGCGTGCGTGATATTGGGAATTGGGTCGCCTGGTTTATCATCTTAAAAAAATGGGTCCCCTGAGAAAAAGTTTGGGAAAACACTATAGGACTATCCACTTCTTTGTATGGCATGTTATTATAAAAAAAACTTCTGAAAATGTCAACATAAAAAAAAAGGTTGATCTAAATTTAGCTTGTCGTTCAGTTATTTCCCCAAGTCGCTGGCCTACACTGGACACTAAGCTCTGTATTCGATCACATTACGGTATATGTTCCTTGAGTATCCAAGTAGTGCCATTCATAAAGGTCATCATGTGTGCTTTGGGTCTTGTGTCTTTCTGTAGGTAGCAGATTACATTCCTCAGCTGGCTAAATTCAGCCCTGACCTGTGGGGCGTGTCGTTATGCACCGTGGACGCTCAGAGGTAACACTTCTTACTTCACAGGCCACATGTCCACACACAGCGTTTTAGGAGCCGAGATCGATCCATGATTTAGATATCATGTCCATATGCGTCATTAGCACAAATTTAACAACGCTAGGGTTGGGATCCTTTAGGATTCTAACCAATTCGTTCTTAACGGTCCGATTCCTTAACAGTTCCCTTTAACGGCTCCTACGGTATACATGTAGGTCGTTCCAAATGGACCCTTACAGGTCTGTAACTCAGAGAAACTTGCGGGTCCATTTGATTTCATTTGTACACTCAGATTTATGGTGGTCCTTTAAATTACAGAATTTGAGAACTACAGTACCAGTATTGTAATTGCGTAGTAGATGTGAAGTCCACATATACAGTAGGCACATACCATCTCTGACAGTATGATAAACCGGTTCTGGAAACGGTTCCAAATGTGATGGAACCGGTTCCCAACCCTATGTCAGTCACAGCCAGGAGGATCAAATGTTGACATTGTTAAGCAGCTCTCTACAAAAGTTTAACTTTTTTCTGTTGAAGCATCCAGGACACTCTGCCCAAGAATGCACTGAATGCTCCAGTATCTTTACCATAGAGTTGCATGATGGCAGAAACGCACTGGCAATCAAAACAACTAAAATAAAATGCTTTCTGTGCAACCTTGTGATACTTTTGAAATTGTTCACTGTTTCCTTAAAGGACGACTTATTATCTTATAATCTTATTTTATGGTTCGGGTTGGGGATAGCGGTGTAAGAAAGGGTTACAAGGGTTACAAATGAACCCCATGGGACATTAGTTGAACTGGGCAATAAGAACAAATCCACCTTAAGGGTCCTAAGTAAGACAGCTTACAAGAACATGCAACTTGGGTGCTGGGGGAGCCTCTCCCAAAGTCATCCTGTAACAATCCTCTCTTCCTTTGGCTTTCTGCTCTCCATGTGGTGTGGTGGTTGCAGACATTCTGTTGGCGACACCAGGATCCCCTTCTGTCTGCAATCGTGTGTGAAGCCTCTAGAGTACGCCATCGCTGTGCACGACCACGGCACAGATCTGGTGCATCAGTACGTTGGCAAGGAGCCCAGTGGACTGAGATTCAATAAGCTGTCGCTGGATGAGGAGGGTGAGCCCAGGACTATTAACTTTAATAATAAGCTATCCCTGGATGAGGAGGGTTGAGGACTATTAACTTAACATAGCTATCCCTGGATGAGGAGGGTTGAGGACTATTAACTTAACAATTAGCTATCCCTGGATGAGGATTTGAGGAGGGTGAGCTGAGGACTTTAACTTTAACAATAAGCATCATATTGCAGTTTGTAGACAGCCGAAATGAACAAACTTCACCTGTTCTGGCATAGTACTATGTGCATTGGGCTTCTCTTTTTCACATACAGTACACAAATTAAAACCTGGGAACTGACCAGTACAACCAGTCTTATACTGTTGGCCACTGAGCAGCTCTACTGAAGCAGTTTAGGGGTTCAATGCCTTGTTAAAGTGTACTTCAGCAGTGTTGGGGGAGGGGGAGTGGGCACTGGGGAGTGGTGGCCATTCACTTCCCTGCCCAGATTTTTCCTGCCTGTGTCCGGGGATCAAACCCGGAACTTTTCGGGAGGGGGACAGAGGGACAGAGACAGACAGAAACAGACAGAGACAGGGACATATACAGAGACAGAGAGGGACAGACAGACAGGTACAGAGACAGGGACAAAGACCGAGACAGACAAACAGGGACAGAGAGACACAGTTTCACCCATGTAATAACCTGGCCATTACTGGGTACTGGAACCTAAACACCCTGATGGGTGGTCAGCGCTGGGCAAGCTGATAATAACACAGCAGCATGGAAGCACCTTATCAGCTTGTATAAGATATAAGATACAATCAGGTGCAATCTCTAAACTGTGGCAAACCCTCTAATTACCCTGTTGCACAACAGCCAATAATGTGCAGCCCAAGGTGTTATTAATCCTGGCTGTACAGTTAATGATTGTGTTCCCAGATTGCGTCTGCTTATTGAGAAATGTTGTTTTTCATATGCTTATGCAAATATGATTATAGATGCTGGCAACACAGTGCAGCTACTATAGTGCAAGGAATGAACTACTACAGTAATGACTTCAAACCCTATAGGCCTACTTGAATGACCAGGGTTCAATTCTAGATCCACTAGTCTATACCAAATCTCCTTGGCTAAGAATAGCAAGCTCACAACGCAATGTGTTGTTGTGAGCTTGTAGAATATGGACTCTTGTGTTCAAATGGCCAATATAGAGCAAGATGCATCAGATTACTAGGGTTAGTACAGCATAGTACAGCATATATTTCCTCTCATCGGGTGCTATTACACATTCATTTGACCTTTCTTTGTTATTCCATATTCACCAGTGGAACAAACATGCATCCATGCATTGAGTCCAGTAGTCCCAGCAAGCTTGTTCTCATTAACAAAATGTACAATGCCTATAATGGCCAATAAGTTATGTCTTGCCAAGTCATAACCAAGTAACATAGTACATTATGGTATGCATTCATGCAATGTAAATCACAAAATGATGTCATTTGTTATTCATGTTATAACTACAGCTCCACATTTAATCAGAGATTACATCATCATCTTTCTGCAGACAAACCACACAACCCCATGGTGAATGCTGGAGCCATAGTCGTCACTTCTCTCATAAAGGTAAAATCACCAAAACATTGTTCAAAGTTCTTCAAGATTTTATTTTAAATAGTTGATCTACAATTTTACAAGCAAGGTAAGATACAGTGATACATGGAAAATAAAGTGTATACTTTTCATTCCTTAACACCATTACATTTCTTTTTAACATTTTGGAAAAATTAGTGATATAGTGCGTCAAAGAAAAGGAAAGGGAAAGCACAGCAACATAATCCAATCCCAGGGACAAAACCTGTCTCTCCCGCCCCTTGGAGGAGCTACATGCCTAGGCAGAAAAATACTTTTCACACTTATCTCAATAAACATATTTAATAATAATTAAAAAGTGCATCTCTGAGAACTCAACAATACAAATAGTTAAACGTCATGATTAAAGGTTTGCCCCAGTGAACTGTCCCTTCCAGCTGACGCCACAGATAGGCCTGTTATCTTATGTAGGTCAGGTTCAACGCGTGCGTGTCTGTGTGTGTGTGTGTGTATGTGTGGGGGGGGGGGGTCAGGGCTTGAGACACTCACAACAGGGGCGTGTGTTTGTCTGGCCAATAACGGCTCCTACAGGGGAAGGTGTGTGACTGATAAACCGGCTTGGCATGTACGTTATGCTGTGAGAGAGAGTGGGTGGGGGGGGTGTTTGGGGGGGAGGTTATCATTCATTCACCCACGTGTGTGTGTGTGTGTGTGTGTGTGTGTGTGTGTGTGTGTGTGTGTGTGTGTGTGTGTGTGTGTGTGTGTGTGTGTGTGTGTGTGTGTGTGTGTGTGTGTGTGTGTGTGTGTGTGTGTGTGTGCACGCATGTGTTTGTGTGTTGATGTTGATAGCAAACAGGGAATTTGTGTTTATTTGCATACAGAGTAGGAGAAAGATGACCTAATGGTTGTGCCAACAGAATGTAAAAGTTCAGCCAAGTCTTTTTGATAAAAAACAGTTGGCATGTCAGAGAGAGCAAAGCAGAGAAGCCAAGACGTTTCTCATTGGAATCAAGCAGGGCTGCAATTGCAACTAATTCAAGTTATTAATAGGAGACCAATCTTAACAAGAGCAAAACCCTATTTAAAACATTCTCTTTGAACCTTGAAACATCAGTAAACCTCTCAGTGATTGCACTGTGAGAGTTGTTTTGGATTTACCTACCACAGCCGTGCCAGCAGATGTTGAATTATTGGCTCAGGAATGTGACAAAAACTAAATATTTTTTGGGGGGGTGAAGTGAATTCCTTTAATTGAATAATCGAGAAGTCGTTTTTTGATGTTTATTTTTAATACATAGGCTACAGCAGATCGATTATCCACTTTGACCATGCTTTGTTGCATAACAGAGTCGTGCGAAAAATGACCTCACAGCATCATCATATTCCGTCTTACATCATCTCCTCCAGTTTCAAATAGTCTGTGAGGTCGTTAAAGAGAGGGCACACGGTACGGTACGAGACACATTTAGTCACTTTACTACTTGTCAACTCCAAGAAATCCAAGAAGACCTCATGGGTCACCTCACAGTTGCCAACTTGCCACTACAACATGGACACGCACGCACGCACGCACGCACGCACGCACGCACGCACGCACGCACGCACGCACGCACGCACGCACGCACGCACGCAGGCACGCACGCACGCACGCATGATGCAGGCAGGCAGGCTAGCAGGCAGGCAGGCAGGCAGGCAGGCAGGCAGGCAGGCTGGCATGCATGCATGCAAGCCAAAGCAGACATGTCATAATTATAGTAAGTGTCATGCATGCCATTAGTGCCAGAATACCCCAACACTGCCATCTATAGGGCCTGTATGACCGTTACTTAACTTCAAAACACAGCCAATGTTATTATATTAATAATAAATATTATATATATAATACTATTATATGTTGTTTTCTTTTAACAGCCTCAGACAAATAAAGCTGCAAGGTTTGACTATGTAAGTACCTAAATGGTTTTGTATTTTGAAGTCTTATTATGCTTATATTTTGGTGGTATGCTGTTTCAACAAATTTGTTTTTTGTTGTCGTTGTAGGTAATGGAGTTCTTGAACGCCATGGCTGGTGGAGAATTTGTGGGCTTCAACAACGCAGTGTGAGTGTTATGCTAAAGTACAATAGTGCACACAACACAATTATTCTACAGCCGTGTAAAAAAGTAGGGCAATGTTACATCCTGTAACAAATGATAGTAATTAAGGTTGTGTTCCACTGTAATCCAATGGAGTCAGGATGCTGCTATTGTGCATGTAGGCTCTGTTACATGGAACAGAGCCTTAATTAGTGTCATTAGTAACACCTGGTTGGGGGTTACTAACAGGTAACCTAACCTCAGTTACCTGTACATGATGTACAAGTAAGGCCACAGAAGCACCAATGTCACATTAACTTCATCCTATGGGGGTGAGGGGGTGGAGAATCAAAGACTTGATTTGACTGTGTCAGTGGGATTTAATAAAGCAAACTGCAAGGTATGTTGGTGAATGACAGCATAGATATAGCAACTGTCCCTTAACGTCAGAACACAGCACCCCTTACTTGTCCTCATAGAGGGTGGAAACCCTAACAACATGCAAAATAGACCTGTGCGTTGGCTGTAACACTTCTGGACGTAGATGTCACCATACATTTACCCTACTATTTATGTCAATAATATTGACATAAATGAAATTGACCTAATATTGACTCAATTCATATATTTGGCTGCAGTGAAAACAGTCTATTGTGCTGAGCTTGTGTCATAATTAATTATGAAACATTAGTCTCTCCTGTTTAATCTAACAGATTCCAGTCAGAGAAGGAGACAGGGGATCGGAACTATGCCATTGGTTATTATCTCAAAGAGAAAAAGGTGAGTGGAACAGAGCCTGGGGGTTGAATAGAACTGTATACAGAGCTGCAGACTTGACTGACAAACCTCATATTCTAACTTGTTGTTTTGTTTCCGTAAATGAACGCCCTACTTGATCATACTATCACACGGAAACATCTGCAAGCTCGAGCTTGTAGATCTGTTGGGACTTGATTTGAATCCTGAAAAGTAACAGTTTTGGACTTTTTTCTACCCGACAGAGACTATAGAGCGTCGCAGTCCCCTACCATGGACCAGGAAATGAAACCCAATGCATTTTTCCCATAGACATTTCATAAAGTATTTATTTAAAGACGGTTACGCCACGGACAAAGCCAACTCGAGTCGTGACAACTCATGACAACACAAACAATATTTTGGACCAAACAAATAATTACAAAGAAGAAAAACAACAAAAAAAAGTGTTGTAACCTGCCGTTTTTTTCTTCTTTCTAATTATTTTTTCGGCCCCAAAAATTGTGTTTGTTGTCATGATTTGTCACGACTCGAGTTGGCTTTGTCCGCGGCGTAAACGTCTTTAAATAAATACTTTCTGAAATGTCTATGAGGAAAATGAACGGAGAATCATTTCCTGGTCCATGGTAAGGGGCGGGACTGCGACGCTCTATATAATGTAGCCTACATGTTTAGCCGGAATTACAGTGTGAGTTGTGTTGTGGAAAAACACAAGCACGTTTCATAGACAGCGGACATCTCCTCCACTTCAGGTTATTCATTATGCAGAAACGCAGACATGTTAATGTTTAACTTAATGTTTACAATCTCATTTGGCGGTAAAGCACATTAGCGTTGATGTCCAGGATTGATTTATAGACCGTATAATGTTTGCATCAATAAACAGGCTATCATAATAACTATAAGGTTAATGGTTAATATGATGTTTACCCAGACGTAGATTTACAATGGGAGGTTTATATCAGGTTATCATAATACAGGAAAACATAAAGGTTAATGTTTAATATAATGTGTATCCAGACTCAGACAGAGTTGTGTTGTGGAAAAGCACAAGCACGTGTTTAGGACAGATTTATACAGTGGAAAGTTTACACTACTTTCTAATCTACTGTTTTCAATTAGCTTCAGTTCAACTGAACCCGGAGACTTGGGGCATTTAAGCCATTTATATATATATATATATATATATATAATCCAACAGATCAACAGTAGACATGGGCAAGCAAACATAACAGAGCAGCGTGAGAAGTCATATTTGAACATGTCTATCCAGAGTCACAGTGTGGTTTTTGAGCTGGAAGGTCAACAGCAGACATGATTTTATCCCTTCACCAACTTCAGGAGAAGTTCAGAGATTCAGAGATCTGCAAGCGCTCTGCAGACACCCCTGTTTATCGCTTTCATTGATGTACCAAAGGCTTTCGATCTGGGTCAGCAGGGAAGGACATTTCCAGATTCTTCCAAAGATAGGGATGCCTGCCAAAACTGCACAGCCTGGTCAATTCCTTCCAGAACATGAAGGGGTTCAACAGCCTTTGGCACACACAGTGGTGTCAAGGAAGGCTGCGTCCTTGCTCCCACAATCACTCTGCTCCTGAAGCATCACACACCAGATCAGATGGCAGCCTTTGCAATCTCCCCAGACGTAGGGCAAAGACCAACATTCGCACAGCTCTAATCAGAGACATGCTGTTCGCAGATGACGCAACAGTTGTGACCCACAGGGGGCCTCAAAGTTCTGTTCCAGAACATCTAGGTCTTTTTCAGGTGGATGGTCAGTCCAGATCTTTGCCGACCTGGGAAAGGTGATCCATCAGCTTCTGAAACTTGTGCGTGTGGGCCACCAGTCATCACCATCGACAACTATGAACTGGATGCTGTCCATCAGTTCACCTACCTTGGGTCAACTGTCAGTGACAACCTCACCATGGGTGTTGAAATTGACAAGAGGATTGGGAAAGCAGCAATAACACTCACCGAACCAACCAAAGTGTGGGAAACACAGCCATACAATGCCTGCGCTGTCAGCACGTTACTGTACGGCAGTGAGACGTGGACGGCCTATGCCAGGCAAGAGAGAAGACTCAACTCCCTCCATCTGAGAAACCTCCGTCGCATCCTGGCCATATCCTGGAAAAGTGTGCAACACTGATGTTTTGACATGTGCCGGTCTCCCCAGTGTGTACACACAGCTCAGACAGCACAGCCTGCTGCACTGGCTGGGCCATATGTGCATCGCATGGAGGATGGTCGCATTCTCAAAGACCTCCTCTATGGACAACTGGCATGTGGGATAAGAACAATATGGTCGCTGCAACGATTTCTGTAAGAGACATGAAGGCCCTTGACATCAACGTTACATCCTGGGAAGCTCTTGCATCTGACCACACAAGGTGGAGAAGCACCATACACCAACACCTCATGACAGGTGAAAAAAATAATAAAACACTGTCAGACGCAGAGGAAGTCAAGAGGGCCCGCAGAAAAGAGCACAACAACGTAGACAGACCAACAACCACATAATGCCACTCCCGCATAGGGCTGTTCAGCCATAATAAGAGACTCCAGACCAGACGCTGCTCCAGACCAGACCTGTAGGATGTGCAAACCATGGTCAACCCTGACTGACGGAGGCCTATGACGACTCAACCAAAATGATGTGAATGAAATGAAATGATTACTATATTTACCCAGGGTATCTGGGCTAAGCTCAAGAACTTGTTTCCAGCCAGGCCCTGCTCATAGAACACATTTCATCGTAGTGGTTCAATGCCTTGTTCAAGGGCACTTCAGCGGTGGTAATTTTAACGTGTCGGACCGCTGATTCGAACTGGCGACCTTCCGGTCTCAAGACCGCTCCGCTATCCGTTCGGCCACCGCTGCCACTTCATGTGTATCTGTACACAAGATGTAACAACCTTTAACCTTGGTTTAAGTACAACCTTTAACCTTGACTTCGCTTGGACTTCAAAACACAGTAGTGTGGACCTACTGTATATACAGTAAACTTAAACAATAACATGTGAAACAATAACAGTCAATATCTGCAATATGATTATAAACTGTGGTCTTTGCAGTGCTTCCCAGAGAATGCAGACATGATGGCAGCTTTGGACTGCTACTTTCAGGTGACTATCTATCTATCTATCTATCTGTCTATCTGTCTGTCTGTCTGTCTGTCTGTCTGTCTGTCTGTCTGTCATATCTCTCGTTTAACATGTGTCACTGTGTAATAGTAATAATAATTCTATTTTTTCCATTCCAGTTGTGTGCCATCGAGGTGACGTGTGAGTCAGGCAGTGTCATGGCTGCCACGCTGGCCAATGGGGGCATCTGTCCAATCACAGGGGAGCGTGTGCTGAGCGCGGAGGCGGTGCGCGACACGCTGAGTCTGATGCACTCGTGTGGAATGTACGACTTCTCTGGAGAGTTTGCCTTTCATGTACGTACAGGAGCATGATCCATTTATACTGGCAGAAACCGCACCAGCCTCACCGGTCAACTTAGAGAAGATAGAATCAGAGAATCAATCTTTATTATCACATCACATTACAATTTACAAGTAAGGTGGAAATGGAATGTCGCTGTTGTGCCAGAAACAGAGACAGAGAGATAGTATTGCACTGTTGCCTGCTAATGAGAGAGAGAGAGAGAGAGAGGGGTGGGGGGGGATTTGCACCACTCAGTTCACACTGGTGAGATTTTTTTATTACGAAGCCTAAAAGACAAACAGAAATGTAATTTCTAATTTCCCAAAACACAATTAAATTGCGTGACAATGAACCGCCAACTTTTCCTGTTGCGTGTCATTCAGGTGGGCCTGCCAGCCAAGTCGGGTGTTTCAGGAGCGATCATGCTGGTGGTTCCCAATGTGATGGGCATGATGTGCTGGTCCCCTGCACTAGACAGAGTGGGGAACAGTGTCAGAGGCATCCATTTCTGCGAGGTACCGTATCTTTTCTGGCTGCGTCCACTAAAAAGCTGAAAGGCATCACTTTAGTGTGTGAATAAAATGTTATTCTGATCTTTATGGTAGAATATGTTAATACAATATAATGTATCAACATAGGATATAAAAGTGCATCCAAAAGTGCATTACAAGTTGTAATTGTTTTAGGAGCTGGTGTCTCACTTCAACTTCCACAATTATGACAACCTGAGGCACTTCACTAAGAAGCATGATCCTAGAAGGCCTGCTGAGGACCAGGTAACTGTGTTACACTATCCAAACACTAAAACTAACACTTACCTAACTGTTAAACTATCCTAATTGATTGATTGATTGAAGAATTTATTAACAGTTTGCAGAATTACAGTACATTTCAAGCACAAACTCAATACAAAGGCTGTTAACTGTGAGTGGACGACCCAATTAAGCATTACACTTGTTTCCAACAGGGTCCACCATGTTCAAATCATCAAAACATTTAGAGACGTACAAATAGACACTTCTATAGACAGAACAGGAATTCATCAAAAAAGAATTCATCAAAAAGGAGGTAAAAAGGGAAAAGAAATATATACAGTGAGGGGAAAAAAAGGGGGGGCGGGGGGGGGGGATTCAGATTTTACGGGGGCCAGTTTCGAATTGCAGCCATCCGTAGGTGCCCTTTGAGAGCGGTTTTGAAGAACACACATCACAGGAAAAACATCAGAGAACATTCAAGCTCTGAACTACATACTATACATTTACAGTTGTTAAACAAGATAAGGAGAGGCTATGCACGTTTGCTTTCTTTTGTTCTAGATGGTTTGATCACAGAGTCCAGAACACATCCCTTGTATGGGGAAACAATAAGGTTTATCTTATCTTGTTGTGTTTTTCCAACTTAGAAGGTGGATTGTATCTTTATCTGGGTCGGAAGTTGTGAAAATAAAGTGCTTCACGCCTTGTGATTAGACCTCCATTACAACAATAGTTCCCAACCTTTCTCCTCGGAGCCCCCATTCTTACACCTGACAAGGCCTCACGCCCCCCTATGATCCTTGGGACCCCCACCCAAACAGGACTGAGGCCTGGGCCCCGAAACCAGGAACCAGTATACAAATATGGGTCAGGTTTATCACCAGAGGCATTTTTTTTAATCCGCCCCTTGGAAATGCAGATTCCACACAGAGATTCCAGACTAATATCTACGCAGTGCTATTAGTCTGGCCATGCCAGGCTAGTGTTTCCCAACCCTGGGGTCCATTTCCATGAAGATCTAGGGGTCATGAACTCACATTTCCACCACTGAATAAAAAAGGCCTGAATTGCATCAGTGTTGTTGTTTTGCCAATCTGACTTCATATCTCAGTATGTCTCATCAGAGTGTGGCATAGCAAACATTGCCAATCGACAAGCTTCACAACGCATCTCACAGTCAGTTGTAGGCTGTATGAAGACTCTGTGGTCTAGCACAGTAAGGACGGGTGACCGTGCTTTTCTGTGTTGGCACCGAAGTTGTGGAACAATCTCTCTTTGAGGATCAAACTAAGGAGTTTGTATTGATTGATTGAATAGTTTATTGGACAGAAATGTAAAACAGCAACAGAGTACAGTCAAACACTCAAGGGATAGCACAAGTCCTTGTGGCCTTGTTTCCATTTAGGCCCGACATGACATGAAAATAACAGAATTCAATATCATCACAAAAAATAAAACATTACTGTATGTACAGAGTGGAAGAAAAAAATGAGGGGGGGGGGGGGTTGTGATCATCTGTCTAAGGGAGAAGTCATAATTTCCTCTCCCTTAGGCCAGTGTAATAACGGGGGGGGGGGGCATGAACCCATGAACCTATCATTCACGATGCGTTGTGAGGTTGTATAGTTACAGTAAACTATTTTAGCTACTTTAAAATGTTGGACTATCTCCAAGCACACATGGCCTCAAGACCCTGTGATCTTTCACGCCAGACAAACAACCAGGATCAAATCCTGGTTGTAAATATAAATGATTATAATTATGATTTGTCTTTTGTCCCATTAGAACAAGTCAGTGATCAACCTGATGTTTGCTGCCTACAATGGAGATGTCTCTGCTCTGAGGAGGTGAGTGAACCTATAGATAAGCGCCCTCGTTTAGGCTGCAGCTATCCATCATCTTCTTAGTGATTATTCTATATGAAATCTTTTTTTTAATATATAATATAGAAAGAAATCTATTTAACTTTTTATAATCAAGTTAACCAATTAATCAGATGAACCAGTTGGCCCTGGTATTTCATTGTACAACAATGCACAGAAATAGTGAAAATTGGTGATCTACAGAACGGCTATTAACTACATTAATCACCCCAATCGATTCTCTAAAATATATTAAATCGATTAGTTCTATTACTGTAACTGTACTGTAACTAGTGTTGAAAAATATTCCAAAGTGGCGATCACAACAACAGAGCGGAGAAGGAACGTGTGTGCTGCGCGCTAACGCCGCCATTGCAATGCAGTGGGCCTCAATTTCCCAGAACCCTTTGCATGCTGGTGCGATGGATGTGATGCGATGATGTGATCAAAACGCGTCACCTATCCCACTCTGTCCGATGGAAACCCTGTAGGCCTATGTCTTAAAACGTAGTAAAAACGCGAATTAAACAATGAAAACATTGTGTAAGTCGTGTTAAAGATTTCAAAATGTTCTGTCATTAAACATTGGAACGTTATGAATAAACATTTGCCTTTTAGACTTCGTTATAAAAAAATGCATAGGGCATATATGACAAATAACTGAAATGAATAACTGACATATTTAATCATTTTATACTTGAAAAGTGTCTTAAATACGTGATGCGTTGTAAGCTTGTAGATCTGCTTTTTTATATTTGAAAATCTACTGACATTCTTTCAACATGTAAACGATTAAAACGATTATGACGAAATAATTGCGATGATCTCAAATAATCGAGATTAGACAATTATGTAATAATTGTGACAGGCCCAACTGTAACTATCCTCATTTTCATCATAAAGCTAGACTAGAGCACTACAGACAAAACTCATACAGGTCTGAATTTGTTCGTTACACATTAATACTAACACACTAATTAGATTTCTTTACTTCTATAATTACAATGTTATTCAGGAGAGCGCGAGCAGCCTCCATCCATCACTGTGGTTAACCTTTGCTTTGTGTCCCTGCCTGGTGGATGATGCTGATCCTCAGGTTTGCCCTTTCAGACGTCAACATGGAGGAGAAGGACTATGACTCTCGCTCTGCCCTGCATGTTGCTGCTGCAGAAGGTAACACTTCATCACCATTACCCATGATTCATTCTTCACTTATACCTGCCTCATATTAAACACACTTAAACCACATTGGCACTCTCAGGGTTCCCACAGTCATTATGCCTCATATTAAACACACTTAAACCACATTGGCACTCTCAGGGTTCCCACAGTTATTATGCCTCATATTAAACACACTTAAACCACATTGGCACTCTCAGGGTTCCCACAGTCATTAGTTAAACCACATTGGCACTCTCAGGGTTCCCACAGTCATTAGTTAAACCACATTGGCACTCTCAGGGTTCCCACAGTCATTAGTTAAACCACATTGGCACTCTCAGGGTTCCCTCAGTCATTAGTTAAACCACATTGGCACTCTCAGGGTTCCCTCAGTCATTAGTTAAACCACATTGGCACTCTCAGGGTTCCCACAGTCATTAGTTGCCTGGAAAAAAATGTTTTCCAGGCCTGGAAAAGGTTTGGAATGAATCAAATGTTTTGAAAAATGGATATAGCCTATATTGTTTTTGGCTATTGATTTCGTTCATAAAATACATGTCCCAAAATATAACATGTTAATTTAGTGCTCTGCTGCTGTGGGTGTGCAGCCTAATCTATACATCAAAGAATCTACTTTTTCATGTGACACCTTTGCTGGAGTCAGTCTTAGCCAGGCATGCATTGATAGCACACTGGTGTAAAGAGCCTCAGTACTGCACTATACGCTTGGAAATGGGGTCAAATACTTTGGGAAAGTTATGGAATTGTTACAAAAAACCTTTTCCCAAGTGTCTGGGACCCTGCACTATTGAAATTATTTGCTGTTTATTGCAGGTCATCTGGAGACAGTCATATTCCTCACAGAAGTCTCTAAAGTCAATCCCAACATAAAAGACAGGTAAGCATTCAAATACAGCAAGTGTAGTGGAGTAAAAAGTACAATGTTTGACACTGAGATGTAGTGGAGTAAAAGTAAAAGTATAAAAAAATGGAAATACTCCAGTAAAGAAATACTAGTTAATGTACTTTCATTTTCACTACTGTGTGTTTGTAGATGGGGCAACACTCCTCTGGATGATGCCATGCAGTTTGGTCACGACGCCGTGGCCACCGTCCTGAGAGAGTACCAGCGCATGTACCGGCCCCCTAACGGTAACCCTGCCCAGGACCCCCGGGGCAGCCGGGACCCCCAGTCTGACAGCGAGGACACAACCAAGTCAATACAGGACTCCTTGAAGGTTTAGGAACCATGCGGTGGGACGATAATGTCATGATTGTCATGGAAACGGAACTTGTTGTGTGTAGTTGTATCATAAGCAGTGGTTTCCAACCTTTTTCCTTGGAGACCCCCCCCCCCCAAACACACACACACACACACACACACACTTTTTTAGACATGTTGACCACTTAAGCCCTATACTTCTCGTTCAATTTGCTATTTTTTATTATTATTATTTATTATTATTTTTTCAGTTTTAGACAAAGAAATGCAATTTTTTACACCTTAGACTTGCATAGCCAGACAACTATTTCACAATCTCTGAATGCTATAGAGTCTGGAACTACACCTCCCAAAATCTGTGTGTCATTTCCGTTCACGAATAAAATGTCTTTACATTTTATTTTTTAATTTCCATTTCTGCTAAGCAGCAAGCATTATGCTTAGATGATTTTGATTGATATTAGATAAATCTGCGTGACTGTAACGACAAAACGGAAGTGGGGAGGAGGCGTCACATCCGCTGTATCGCTTGCTCATGATCATAGCTTCCGTGCTCCAGACCCTACAGAAGGAAGCTTTTGAAAATTGCAGGAGGCAACCTAATATGCCAGCCTAATATGACCCAAAACCTCCAAATTGTGTTCAGTCTGACCAGAAGCAGAGATAAATACATATCCCCACACACACACACACACAGGCAAATTTAACCCTGGCTGTACGTCATAGTGTGAGACAGCATGGGTATATTAAGACATATTGTGGGATAAGACACTGTGACTTCATATTTCACTTAGCTTCTCTAAAACCGTTGACTTATTTAATAAGTCCTGCCGTGTTCTCCTCTGGTCCTTGGTAAGGATGTGTTGATGTCTTAGATTTAGAAAAGTGGATTCAATGCAAGCTGGTGCCGGTGTGCCGCAGCATAGCACTTTATCAGATGGTAAAAATCAACCTGTCGCTTGTGTGAAGGGAGAGGTGCTGATTTTTACTCTCTGACTGTAAGCAGAAACGTACGATTGGCTTACACAGTAAAGAAAGTTTGGCGAGCCACCCGTCAAAAACTTTGCCAATTTGATGTAAATAGTTTGTCCTCCAGGCGTGTATTTATTTCTAAAGGCCAATGTAATATATTATTTGTATTGTGTCAATCATGCAGTCCATCATGTCTCTGTTTGATTCTGGAACTGGTTCCGGCAGTATAAATGTTTTCTGTTTTGCTGCACCAATGATCCTACCTCACCAAAATGAGAGAACGACTCAAGAATGTAGAATAATGACATTGAATGTGTTCGGTTCATGAGCGTTTCTTCAGCTTGGTCCCATTCTAGATTAGGGCTGCAACCGTCAATTATTTTATTAGTGGTAATTCTTGTGATTACTTTTCCGATTAAGCGAGTGTTTGTCACGTTCATTGTGAATCAACGTTGGAAAAAAGGTCTATCTTTTTGTAATCAAATAAATTAATTAGTCTGACAAGCTAGCTCGTATTAAGGGTCCATTCTTGGTTCCATTTGTACACTCAAGAGTAGCTTGTAGATCTGCTATTGTTTAGCATTTGTTTTATTAAAATCGGTTATTTTTGTATTTCAATTAAATTGATGAACCGTTGCACCCCTATTCTAGATGTACATCTCCTGTTGAGAGCTTGTGATTGTAATGTGGCAGCGGTGGCCGAACGGATAGCGGAGCGGTCTTGATACCGGAAGGTTGCCAGTTCGAATCAGCGGTCCGACACGTTAAAATTACCACCGCTGAAGTGCCCTTGAACAAGGCATTGTACCACTACGATGAAATGTGTTCTATGAGCAGGGCCTGGCTGGAAACAAGTTCTTGAGCTTAGCCCAGATACCCTGGGTAAATATAGTAATCATTTCATTTCATTTCAATGATTGGAGAGCTTTTTGCCTCAGAAATTGCTGTCTTCCCTTTGATGTGAAAACCTGTATTTCATTTATCTTTGTTTGCATTATAAAAACTGCAATCATTACTATTACTGTGCTGTATGGCTGCAACCATCCACCATCTTCTGAATCACTTCTTAGATTAATTGAATAATCCACAAATGCAATTTCTTTGGGGTACACTTTTACATCAAGGAATCTACATTCTTTTTTTTGGTGATTGGTTTGTCTGATTTGTGGACAAATAGGGAATATAAGATAATCTATTTATAATTAATTATTGATTAAATGGATTAGTTTGATTAACGGTTGCACTCCTATGCAGGATAGTTTTAGCACAACACTTGTTTATTTTTTTCCATATCCGTTTTGATATGTAGCCTACTGTACTGCATGCCACTGAGTCAGTACACAACTGCTTAAAGGAGTTCACCCCCCCCCATAAAAATGACTTGCCTATCAATTATACACCCCATTAAGCCTTGTAAGTTTTATTATTAATATTTTTTCATTCCTAAACCAATAATTTGATGACTGTTAGGCCCCATTTACACTGGCAGCCAAATCCAGCCTGAATCAGATCTGAGCCACATCCAGATTGGAATCTGATTTGTCTAAATGAGTCATGTGACCATTTAAACCAATCGGATTTCAATCTTGATGTGGCACAGATCTGATTCAGGCTAGATTTGTCTGCCAGTGTAAATGGGGCCTTAGTCTCCGGTAGGTCTCCTGTTGAGTCTCTTATCGACCAATGACCCTGGGGCATCATTATTGGCTTAGGAATGCGACTAAGCGACTAAACCTCTCAATGAATTCAAGAGTTCATGGAGTGTGTAATTGATAGAAAACAATTCATGTTTTGGGGTGAACTACTCCATTAATGAAACCTTTCCTCGTTATAACTTTGTTTTCTCTCTCATAATGTAAAATAACTTGCTGTAAATAAAGATAAAAGGGAAATGAAACCTTTAAGTTGTTTTTTTAATTAAACAATCGATATGAACGTGAGAAATATGGCTTTGCCTGTAAGTACTGTAGCAGTATAATAATGCATATAATGTCAGAACGTAAAGCTAAAACATGAACATGGCATTCATGTTCCCATCAAGACAATCTTATTTTTGTACAATCTTAGACATGATATCTAATAGTCTGTCAAACGTTTCAGGATTCAAATTCAAAAATATCAAAAGTAGTATGATCAAGTGGGACAAAAACAAATAGTTAGAATGTGGAGAGATGAGGTTTCTGCCCAACAGCAGCGATATTACAGAATAACAGCATTTTTGGACACATTTGCCTGAGGCTTTGTATGATATACAGTCAGCATTGTAACCATGTTTATGGACCCACTGAGTCATGGACAATGACATATTGTGCCCGTTAATTCGAAGACAGATATTGCTTTCATTTGTGGA
Source organism: Electrona antarctica (assembly GCF_951216825.1). Classification (NCBI taxonomy): domain Eukaryota; kingdom Metazoa; phylum Chordata; class Actinopteri; order Myctophiformes; family Myctophidae; genus Electrona; species Electrona antarctica. Next base: position 23,696,513 of record NC_136807.1, on the reverse strand, counting down.
CATTATTTTATGTTATGTGATTTTAAAGACACCCAATTAAAAAAAAAAGGTAGTGTAAGTGATATTGGTGAAAACAAAAGGTTTTTGGTAAAACATTCTGATGGTGTTTGTTCAGTAATAACAGGGGTCTCCCCCGTTTCTCCAGGATTTTAGTAATCAAGAAAATACATTTTCAGGTCTGGCTGACAATGACACCTGATCAAGAAAGGGAATCCATTTATCAGATTAAATTGTAGTGTTCAAAATCGAATTAGCCATTTCTTTGTTTTATCACTTCCAATTTCAAGTGTTTATCCTGTGACCTCTATGAAATTGGAATTCCGACCTGAAAATGTATTTTGTTTAAAAAAAAGAGCTAGCCTCGGTGACCGCAGGAGTTTTGTAAAAAATGAGGAGCGTCACTCAAAATTTGGCGACGTCAGTTTTCTCCGCTGTGTACTACCGGGGAGGGGAGGAGGAGGGGGGCAGGGCCGGGGCGCACAGATCAGTGAACCAATAGGATCCACCAACTGTTTGCCAGAGAATTTGAATCCACCCCTCTAGACCAGAAATCACCCTGGCTGGGGCAGGCTACTAAAGAGCTGAAGAGACGGGGGGGACAGACCACTGTTTAACAAACACTCTATACCAATGATTGCTATTACAATAGAGATATTGAACAGCTATTTTAACCAAAACTTTCACTTACACCCCCTTTAATGCACAGTGAAGCCCAGAGCCCTGTCACCCAATGGCACCGCTAGTGAAATCCATGTCTCGTGGGCCAAGAGTTCAACGCTATTAGGTCGTTTCAGCATTGGGATACCTTTGATAACCAATCTGTGAACCGACATTACATTTCAATAAAGAAATATCCATAATTTGATTAATGAAATGATCTCTTTAACACCTAAAATCCAAATCTGATCCACTCAAAAAGCTTTGAACTCTTGTGCCCACTAGCTGGGGGTTCATTCATTAATTCACTTCAACCCAGGAGGCTCCTCCATGCCAGAGTGCGTGAGCAGCTCCCCGTCCCAAAGTCCGAATGCCGGGCACAGCGGCTCCCTGAAGCTGGTCTTGATGGTGTGGATGACCCTGAGGCTCTGGACATCCACCAGGGCCACCGCACCGGCCTCGTAGTCCAGCAGGATGCCCACGCGGTCCGGCTTTCCCACCAATGTCACTGGGACCACCTTGTTTTTGGTCATGGCGAACCACCGGCGCTGCGCGTAGCCAAACACCCAGGAGGAGGCGTTGGTGCCTACGCAGTCCTCGCGCGACATGAGCGCCTCGGCCACACCCAGCCGGAACTCCCGGGACTTCTTGACGGTCACCTCCCAGTAGTGACGGCCGCCGCCGATGGTTTGGTCGGCAAACACCACGGCCCAGTCGCGGAAGCGCTCAGGGTTGAGCTGCACCTTACTGGGGTCCAGGCCCAGCATGCGGTAGATCACACCTGTAGTAGGGATTAGGGTGTTAGACAGGAAACAGGGGAGAGAGAGCGATGGGGAATGACATGCAGCAAAGGTTGTCGGGAACGGGACTCGAACCCGCGCCACACTGTCAGGCTACATTGTAGCCTAGGTGCCCGGGCCGCTGGCCACAATAATCCCATCTCTTTTATCAACAAGACTCATACAAAGTCATTTCGACTATGCTTGCACCTCTTGATTCGCAAACATCTCAATGCCACTAAAAAGCATGGCTACTTTTAGGCCTCTCCTACAGGACTCACCTTCCCCAGCTCACTTGCTAGTCTAGGATGGCTCAAGGTACAGTAGAAGAGTGCAACATCTCTTAATGGATCTGGTCTTATCAGTGCCCAGATACCTGTCAAACCTCTGCTCTAGAGTGAGTGATGCCCATTCTAGCGTAACACCAGATTCACCTCAAACATGGGGTAAAAGTGTGTTCTACTATGCTGCCACCAAAATGTGGAATGACCTATCAAAACATAAAGGTTCTCTACTCCTGGCCTACCCAAACTCAAAACTAAATAATTCCTTTCCTCAAAAATACAAATGAAGGGGGCACGGTGGCACAGTTGGTAGTGCTGTCGCCTCACAGCTAGAAGGTCCTGGGTTCGATTCCCGCTCGGGACGCTGTGGGTGCTGGCGGCGTGTTTCCTCCTCCGCGTCATCAGTGCCCATACCCGAGGTACCCGGGGTTGGCGAAAGGGCCTTTCTGTGTGGAGTTTGCATGTTCTCCCCGTGTCCCCTAGGGTAGGTACCCTCACAAAAAACATGCAGTAATCCTGGTCTCTAAACTGCCTCCCCCTGGCCAGCCGGGGCACCTGTTGGAGGGGAAAGGAACTGGTTGGAATAACGTGTTCCTTCCACGCGCTACGTCCAACCAGGGAAACTCCCTCCTGTCAGGTGTAAAGGAGCAACTTGGACACTCAGACATGAAGGAAGCATGAGTTCAAGTCCGTTGCTCTCCCCATGTCCCCCATATATGGGGACTAGGTTGACGGAGGGTGTGTAGAGCCCTTCCTCTGTAAATATACCTTATGATTCTACTGAGCTTTATTCCAATATGTTTGTATTGCATCGTATGTACAGTATTACTGATGAATTGAGTACAATGGACCACAAAGGTAACAAGACACCCCTGGGGGGTTTTATGTTATCCTTTTAGCATAACCCTTCACTGTACTACCTGCACTGTTAATAATCATGTTAATAAAGAATTAAATCAATCGTGGAGAATTTAATTGTCCATCATACAACTGCATCCGAGTTGGCTCTGTGCTTGGGACTGCTTTTTTTTGTCTACACCAAAGCATGTAGATCTAATGGTTCCCACCAAAATATGTATGCTGGGATGAGAGTTCACGATAATATGGAAATATTAATTAATAAACACACACACGCACCTGTGTCCTTCTTGTACAGGTCCAGACTGCTGTGTGCCGTCTGCTCATCCAGACGGAATTGCAACTCTGTTGGTCAAAAGGCAAAGAAAGTTCATATTCCATATTTACTGTACATCACTTAAAAACACGAGGCCCGCCACAAACAAGGAACACGAGGGTGTAAATTAGTACCCTAGCCCGCCAAACACGAGACTCTCGTGAACCAGGGTTTACATTCTTTAATCCAAGTTTTAATCCGGATCGTAACACACACACACACACACACACACACACACACAGCTTATCACTCTAGATAACTTACAAAGGGACATTAGGATCAACTTTGACCTCATTTACCGTATACTTACTGTGTAAACATGAAACTAATAAAACTGCTTTTCATTCATGCGATTAAAATGATAAAACAATATATAGATAAGGTTTCACCCTGCTATCAGTTCAGAGTGATACAGAGAGAGGTGGGAGGTCAGGAGACTCAGGACAGTGGACACCACATCATGAAACTGAAAGTGTGCATATCTCACACACACACACACACACACACACACACACACACACACACACACACACACACACACACACACACACACACACACACACACACACACACACACACACACACACACACACACACACACACACACACACACACACACACAAATCTGATATAATGATGTGTGACTGAGTGGCATAATTTACTCCCGTTTTATTACTGTTAATTGTGTCAAGAGATAAGAAATGTAGGTTTGTGATTTCCATGAAACCATGTGGTTTCAAGAGAATAACCGTCCGATACACAGCTCAGCATATTTCCTGTCAGTATGCTGGGGTGCAAAACCCAAACTCAACTGTACTACACCATGCCATACATATTAGGGATATGACACTACCGAACTCATAGCTAGTAGCAAACACATGCTAATATACTTAAATTAGCTTCAATGAGCTTCAATTAATTGTATAAGATTTAAGATACATTCATGACCTTCGGGTATTAACCATGTTCTACCAGTTACTCAACTGCCAAACGGCCAAATTTATTTTCTATACATCGGCAGACATCCCTCCTGCTTTGCATAAGATAAAAGTGGGCGGGGGTTGGGGGGGGGGGGGGGGGGACCTCTGTAATTTTTTGATGCTGCATTAAAAAACAATTAACTCAACCTCTTCCTGTGTGAGACTTGGTCTCAGCCTATTCTAGTACTTCAGGATACACTATAGCGATAGTTTTCAACCAGTGGTCCGGGGACCACCAGTGGTCCTTGAGGGGGTTCCAGGTGGTCCCCAGCTAAATGATAGAGAGTAACCAAATGGACCCTTATAGATCTTTAACTGAGTCCTGAATGGTCAGTTGGTGCCACGGCTGCTTTCCCTGCCACCAATGCCAAAAGCATGCAGGGAGATCACGTCATGCAGTTGCACAAAGGGGTGTCTCAGTCAACACTGGGGCTGCAGGAAAGGACACATGATATCGGGCAGTATTATGCGTGTCTTAAGTACCAGGTCTTATTACTTAAGTTAAGACCTGGAGGCGTGATCAATGCCATTTGGCTATTCTGAGTGGCCAAACAGCATTGACCACGCCTCCACTCCAGGTCTTAAGTTAAGTCATAAGACCTGGTACTTAAGACACGCATAATACTGCCCCATGGAGTGCATTGAAGCGTGCAGTTGCAAGAAACTTGGCAACACATGCCAGAACACTGAGGATGACTGGGACTAAGTCCATGTGACTGCTGCATGCAAATACAAGTCAGAAACACAAATTAAGGCTTGAAGCAATTATTCATCATAACAAATAATAAAAAAACATTATTAATTACTAAAGAGGCCAATTTTCACAATATAAATGATATAAAAGTGGTTCCTTCACAATTGATCTTAAATATGAATGTCAATGTATTCCCCATATATGAAAACATAAAAGAATACATTTCAGTCTATTTTCTACCTTATTTAGTCAAACATATATAGTTTTATTATGTTTCAGCACAGTGGTGGCCGCCATATTTAAATGGTCCATTTTGAGGGCTTAGCGGCCATTTTTGAGTTATACATACAGCAGATTTGGATTCAGCAGACCTTAATACCCCTAGAAAACATGTATGTAATAAATTAACACGATTTGCCTTTGGCGTTCATATTTTTGGGAAACGGACCCAGTCTAATCTAAGGGTTTGAGGTGAGATGTAGAGTTGCTGGCCAATATTGATGACATCAGGGATCTCCATATATAAAAACAATGCCATACAATGTTATCAACACATGTTATCAACCCTTTTCATTTCAAGGACCACCAGTTTATTTCCTTTTTTGAGGGGCGCTATGTCCAGCTTTGAGGGTTTGTGTAAACACAAACATTGAAGACAAAAGTGTGTAAACAAAGAAACATTGAAGACAAAAGTGAGGACTAAAAATGTGATTGGCCAGAATGAGATGATGATAAGAGCGCCTATATACAGCTTTTGTCCTCACACGTCTCATATTTGCCATTGACAATGAAAGGAGAAATCAGGCCATATGTCCGTCAAATATGTGGCAACACAAACATTAAATGCCATTGACAATGAAGGGAAAATTATGTCATATGTAGACGAGCAAATCGGCTAACCAATCACAAATTCAGTTGTTCATGAGATGATGTATGATGATGTATAATGATAAGCCCCTCATTTCACACGGGTGTAATTTTTAATATATGAATTCGGTGACGGACGCTCATTTGATACCATTTGGACCACTGGTGGTCCTCGGACCCAATGTTGAGAACCATCTCTTTGTGGATTTCATGGCTGAACATTGACAGTCTTGCATCTAATGTTTACTGTTTCTCAATACCAGAATCCAATTGGTAGCTGATACACAAACAAACACTTTCTGTGACTTTGGCCAAAATAAATTAAAGTTTTTATTGATCCATGTGGGGAACAAATCTATTTATTATCTATCCATCTATCTATTTCCATTTAAAGTACTGTAAAGACACAAGGCTTTAGCACGAGATGCTAATTTTCATCCCTATAGTACCCTACATAAG